>NC_083750.1:5112042-5712042 GCF_033458585.1 Syngnathus typhle | reverse complement strand
ATAGTCCGGTGCGGCTTATAGTCCAAAAATTACGGTAAGTCAAAAGTGCTGCAGAGTAACTTAGATTTCTTTGACAATTTAATAATGCGTCTGGGTATTTCCCTCTATCTATTAATTGTAATCAATTTAATTTCCCCTATCTACCCCACAGACATTGTTCCTCCAGGACAATGCTATTGTGCATATTCGTCTTCAGGATCTGACCCGACTGGGCAGGCTCCATTACCTGTACCTCCAAAATAACAGCATTTCAGCTCTGGAGCCGGGAGCATTTCTCAGTCAGGGTCAGTTACTCGAGCTCGCTCTCAATGGAAACCTCATCCATCTCATCACCCCAGAGATGTTCCAAGGTCTGGAGCATGTTCGGATCCTCTACCTTGCAGACAACCAGATTACTCGAGTCCAGGACAACACCTTCAGGGGTTTGCTGGTGAGTTTATGAGGACATGATGTTACATTTTTCGTTGCCTGAGAAGATTTGTTGACGGTTTTTGTTTCTTCTATTCACATTTGTCATTTTTTGCACTGTCCTCGTAGCGCCTCCAGGAACTCCACTTGCAGAAAAACAGCATAGAGCTACTGGCAGACAAAGCTCTGTCTGGGTTGTCGTCTCTGGCTCTACTGGATCTCAGCCAAAATCACCTCCATACCTTGGGAGCCTCAACACTCCAGCCACTTGTCAGCCTGCAAGTGCTCCGAGTCACAGGTTTGAAGAATGAGCGCATTATCAGTCATGAAATTACCCATCCCAAATCATTTTGGAAAGCAGCTGCAAAATTAACATTACTGCTTCATATTGTTTTTGTTGCGCTTCACACTCGTGAGATTTTGTATAATCAAAATCAGATTTACATAATCCATGAAAGGAGGAATAGTCAGAGGCAACTGGGATGATTTAGATATGCCAAAAAACAATTGCCAGCTTGGATACAATGGCCACCCTGCAATGAGTTTATTACGGGTGCCGGCATTGCTGCAGTTTAATCCAAAGCACAAAGCATTTCTTCATAATAACATGACGTAATACTAAGATAAAACAATGTTCTCCTTGACAGTCTAAACTTGCCCCTGTCAACATGTGTCCTAAAGGCATCTGTAATTTGCATAGTCTCTCTAGTGGAAGCTTTGTTTATCCCTTCTTATCACCTCTTAGAAACTATGTCTTTTCCCATTGGAAAAACAATTAATCCGTTTCAGCCTCAAACTGTTACTGTTATAAAAACTTGGCAGCATTTTCATACTTTTGTGTAATACGAAGGTGAGTAATTTCTGGCTTTTCTAAAATGTTTTTATTGTCTCTTTCTGTGGTCCATATAGAATTGTAAAAGTAACTCCTTGGTAAAATAAATGATTATCAGGTTCAAAGGTGCCTTCATATGATCATTGAAGAACTGAATAAACAGACGTACATTTCAGTTGGATGGCGTAAGGGGTTACGATGAAATTTCATTCAGTCACATCTTGTCCGTTCTCATTCTCATCCTGCAGAAAACCCATGGCGCTGTGATTGTGCTCTCGGTTGGCTAAGGACATGGATCAGTGAGGACGGACAGCGGCTGTTAAGCACAGCCGAGCAGCGTCGATTAATGTGCTCGGAGCCACCTCGCCTTTCCCACCTCAGCCTGGGGGAGGTAGCTCCAAACAGCCTGGTATGCATTCCCCCTGTCGTACAACTTGAACCGAGTCATCTAACTGTAAGACTCGGGGAGAGCCTCAGAGTCTCATGTCAAGCTTCAGGATATCCCCAGCCTCAGGTAACTTGGAAGAAATCTTACAACGGCAAGGCCCAGTTGTCCCCGCGAGGCTTGGTTCAAGAGCTGGGGCCCAATGGTGAACTATTCCGACCTGGCGTTGGAGGAGTGGTGACGGCGCTGCCCAGCAGCGGGGGGATGAAGACTGGAGGACTCAAAGGGCTTGTGCGTGGGACCGAGGAGGGCGGTGAGAGGGACAGCTTCGACCCAGATATGGGCAGCGGCATGCTCTTCCTCAGCAATGTGACCGTAGCACATGCTGGTCGCTATGAGTGCGAGGCATGGAATCCTGGTGGTGTGGCAAGGGTTACATTTCACTTAGCGGTCAATATGTCTTCATCTTCATATCCGTCCCAATTCTGGCCTCAACTGAACACGCACGCATCGGTTTCATCCTCATCAAATTCCTTCTACCAACCAAAGGTTGTGGATGTTAGCCAGGAGCCACTTTATGAGCAAGACAGCATGGACTTTAGTGCTCTTGGCCCGGCCACACAGACCGCCATCGCTATTGGGATCTCCTTACTCGCACTTACTGCTATTCTTCTCTTGGTTATGATCTATACCCGTCATCAGCAATACCATAAAGAAGAAGTGGGATCCTACTGTACCAGCAAGGAAGAGAGCATTATCTATGTAAATGATTACTCTGATGGACCAACCACTTTTGCACAGCTGGAAGAGTACAGTGATGACCATGGCCATGAGATGTACGTGCTGAACCGTGCAAAGCCAGTTGGGTCCGCCTCGGTGAGGTGTCCCATGATGGGAGAGTATGTCCAACAAAAGAGCATGAAAGAAGCTCTGCTGGATCATCAAGTGATTCAGACCCTGTCCAGATCAGGAGGAATGGAGGTTAGGAGGAATCCAGGCGATGGCGGCGAGGGGCCATTAAGCACGGATCAAGAGGAGGTCTTCCTCAGTCAGAGTCTTCTTTTTGGATCACAGCTTGCTTATGAAATCCACTGTTAAGTGGACAAACACAATATGTTATCAAAGCCACTAAATGAGACCAATTTGGAATGATGTGTAGAGTGATGGAAAGGATCAAATCATGCAGATTTTTAGGGAAAAGCAAAAAAGAGAACATTACATATCTGATATATACTGAACCGTTTATTCTGGAGCCTACCCCATTTGACTTCAGGCGGTACACCCTGAACTGGTTGGCAACCAATCCCAGGGCACACACTGACAAACAAGCATTCCCAATCACACCTAAGGACAATTTAGAATGCCCAATTAACCTATCACGCATGTCTATGAAATGTGGGAGAAAACCGGAATACCCGAAAGAGACTCGCAGGCACAGGGAAAACATGCAAGCTCCACACGGGAAGTCTGGAGCCGGAATCCAATCCCGCACCTCTGAACTGTATTAACCACTGCTCCACTGCGCCACTCACATCGCATATTTTATTTAGTTATGTGACAATGGATGGGTCAAACTATTACAAATTCCGGCATTCGATATCTGAATTGAACCTTTAAAAAGATCAACATGGAGATATGTGACATAGTTGGTATTTAACTATACTTTCAGAATGGACTGGGAAACTGAAACAACTGCATTGCTCAAACATTGTGTAGTCAGTATGTTTTGTGTAAATATAATAGCAGAAATGAAAACTTCATTTTTTGTGGTCCTTGTTGTAAATGTCATTTTACCAATCAATGTCTTTTTTTATTCAAGTTGTAAGAACACATTTTCATCGTGTATAATTGAAAGTGATGGAAATAACTACATTGGCATTCGTTTGTAACAACCAATTTATTGTAGTGTGAACAGGTCACAGTGCTCTGCAATTTCTAAATATTAAAATAACTTTTAAAGAATATAGTGGGTTGCTGTCTTTGTCTTTTCTCCTGCCTCACTATTTCTGGGACTGCTCTTGTACTGTCTTATATATATATAATATAATACAATATAAGCACCAACTCTCCTTATGAACTATAATAATCGTGCCTCTTTAAAGTAACTTGAAAATAAGGAATAGTGTGTAGAATTATTTAATATGCCTTATACTTAAATACACAGACTTGTGTTTTGAATCTATTAAGCAAAATGTTGTTTGCACAGTTGATAAGATTGAAGAGTCCGAGTGAAATCTCACTTTGTGGCAAATCCCTGATGGTTGGACCGCAGAAAGATTTTGACTGACATTTCAATTCCGCTGTCTTTTTTCAAAGGGCACTGCTTGCAGGGATTGTATAAGTTTGACAACACATCAGCAGGCACTGGCAGTGACACTTACTACAGAGATACTGAAAAAAAATACAAATAAATAAATACTAGAAGCCCAGCAACACCATTGCTCAGACTTGACTACAGTATACGGTAAACAAATGAGCACTGAAAGTATATCCTCGAATACTAGCGTGCAGGATATACTTTCTCCCTGTAATTTGATGTCAATTTATGTCCACCAAAGCCCTGGTTGTCATGGATGCAATGGATTTATATGATCCAGATAAACAGACTGGCCTTGGTCCTGTCTCTGTCATTGTGGCTCGATGGGAAGGAAAAATGAAATAATCCTGCAGTAATCAAAACAGATTTATACCTTCTTTTTTTTTCATGCAGCTCTTCCATTCAGAAGATAATATTGCTCTGTTTTGTCACCGTCACATTTGAGGTGTGTACATATACTATATACGTATATGGTCTGCAGCCACGTCTGAGGCTCAGAGTACCTGAAGGTGGCTATTGTTGATTAGAGAGCTCCATAATTGATTTAACAGCCAGGAAATTATGCATGAAAACCACTAATTAGAACAGTTACATAAAATCATGCAGAGCAGCAGCAGCTCCAAGCGGCTTGCTGTGGAGCGATGTTGGTTTTAACTTTATGTCTATCAGTATGCAAGTTGTACTAATTAGGCCATTATATATCTGTTCATTTACATCACTACTCAGCCATGTTATGAAATTCAACCAGGAAGTAAAACAAAAAAACCAATATGTGAAGTCCAAATATATTGCTGTGGGGGATGATGATGCAAATTAAACACATTTCCAGTTTTTTCACTTTTAATTGGGATGTTGCATCATTCAAACTAAAGTATTATGAATCTGAATCACAAAGCTTGATCATTTAGGGCAATTAGGAAGCAAGGGAAAGATTCAGATTTTTGTTTCATGTTTTTTGCTGATTCCAATTGTCATCTGTGATTTTTGAAAGATGTGACTTGAATGATATTGTGGATTCAATACTTGATCCATTTTGTCCCACACTTTGAAACAGCTTCATCCAGAGTCTCTCAAGGTAACACAGAGGTTCTCGTGCATGCTTTTAGCTTCTGTCTTTTAGATTATTGCAATACCCTGCTCTCTGATCTTCCAGAAATAAAAAACAGAGTGAGCACTCATCACCTCATGTGCTGACAAATCGGTGGGAGTACATTATACTCGTTTTAAGATCACTGCATTGGCACCCTGCATCCTTCAGAATCAGTTTAAAGGTTCTTTCATAGTATTCCATCATATCTATCTGATATGCTTTTATCATATTAACCCTCATGGGCCCTGAAATCCTCTGGCACCGGCTTTTTAATTGCTCCCAAAGCTAGAAAGAAAAAAAAAGAAATTGTGGAGATACTGCATTCAGCCATTCTGGCCAGAGGGCATTTGGACCACAGAGACTGCTGATATTTTGAGAGGCTCTAGACTCACCTATTTAATTTAGATTCTAACTCATTTATTTATTATTGATGTTTCATCTTTTCACTTAATTATTTATTCAATCATTTTTGGAATTGTTATTCCTCACGTTATGCCTTCTTTTAAGAGGCTGCGATTAGCAAGAATTCAACGTGTAGCGTAGTTTTCAAGTAAAATGAAATACATATGAATAATATATTCAGAAAATCAATCATCCCAACACAGTATACTGTTTTCTCTCTTCATTAGGAGTGATATGTATTTCGGGAGACCGAGTTGCTCATCTTGCAGAGCACATGTCATCTTTTGCTCAGGCCAACGAAGAGGAACGAACGACCAGTACTCGGCAGGTGTTATGAGAAAAGAAAATGTCTGCATCTTTAACCCTTTAGGACCTGAATCATAGGTGCCGCTGCAAACAAAATATTTGTTTTGAGGTGAGATTTCAATAATCATGTTACCTCATATCTTATTAGAAAGCCGCCATTATGGTGAATTGACAGCACAATTGAACCTGAATTGAGGTTCATTCATCAATTGGCATTTTCCAAACAAAAGGCCAGTGGCATGATGGCTGTTGGGAGTTTTGGGAGACCAATGGGTGATTTCAGTTGCCACAAAGTCTAAATAAGGCACTATTATATAGGAAGTCCAAAACCCATCATCAAGTCATTTCTTTATTTCTTTTTACATATTTTCTGCAGGATGTTCTTTACATGCATTGTGACAAACACTGTGTCCTGCTTTTAGAAGTGCTGTGAGTAACATTTGTTACTGCAATTATTTTACTTCATCTGGCTTGATTATTTTTTTTTTTTTTATGTTGTGGGGTTGAATTGCAGTTTAAAGGAAAATATGGAGGTAAAAATCTATTATTTGCTTAATGCTGCAGGCAGTCGGGGGAAAACAATGAAACACAAAAACAAAAAAAAATATGTGGTATGTTACTTCAGTAGACTTGGGCATCCATTGAATTCATGTTGAGGAAAACTGCAGGGGGGATTTTGCTGGTCACTTTCCCATAGTCCTCCTTTGGAGAATAGAAAAAACGAATGAAGAATGAATCACTCTTATGTGTTTGAAAAGCGCTGTGATGTAATGTGCTGCTCATAAGGACTTACCTTATTTTTTGCTTTCATCTCCATATTTTGTCTTAGCTTTGCAAATTGTTCTGAAAATCAACAGAGTAGGAGTTTCAAGATATTGATCATACTTCATGTATGTATGTTTCTCGCGAACCAGATAACACGCATGCAGCCATGCAAGGTCAAAGGTAAAATTGACCTTTGAAGAAATTTTCTCTTGATGTGTATTGTTCTCAATAAGAATGTGGTGTGAACTTACTATGTTTCCACATCTTCCTTGCTAATATAGCCAAGACTACGAGCAGCATGAAAGACGCAAACGTCATCACAGACTGCATGATGAAACTAAAACATGGACACAATCACAAGAAATTCACAAGACTGTTCAGCATAAAAAACTCTTGTCAAATGCACTTCCAGTGATTTTCAAATCTATAAAAGAATAGTTTCTCTGCCTTTCTCACGTTTGACACATCCAGCAATCATTGGTGTTGGGTTTGGGGGCATATGCATCTGCAACCACCAGGCTTGCTGGAGCTAAGGTTGTCACAGTCATCGTTGTTGCTGCTGGGAGAAATAGGAACACAGCTGTGAGGTTTCAGACTGACTACTTTAAGCGGTATCTGTAAATGTTTTTATTGTGTGGAGATGAGACTTGCTGAATTGCTATATGCCGCTACTATTTCTTGAATGACAAATAATTTACACATACACATTCCTCGTGTCTACAATATTAGCTTCATGACATCATTGAATGGGCCATTGTGAAGACTGCAACCAGTACTTACCTGGCCAGGCCTGCTTAACTAAATTCTAGTGAGATCTCACAAATATCCACATGAAGTTTATGTGATTCTTACTTGCTGTCAATTTACCAGTTGATGGTTGGTTTAAGACCTCCACGTGCACTGTCATCTGGTGTTGTCCGGTAGAGCACCAGTACCAGCCCATATCACTCATCTGCAGCTTCTTTAAGGTTATGGTGAAAGTGCCAGTTTTGTCATCTTTGATGGCCACTGACTTGTCTTCGTAGGTTCCCTCAGCACCTGTCACCAGGCAGGAGCTCGGGTCTCCACTCCTACACCACTTCTTCTCACTTCCTCTGTTGATGACGGACCAGAATGAATGAAGTGTTTACCGTATTTTCCGCACTATAAGGCGCACCTAAAAACCTCCAATTTTCTCAAAAGCCGACAGTGCGCCTTATAATCAAGTGCGCCTTATATATGGACCAATATTGAGCCACTACAGCAGGCGTGTCTAAAGTCCGGTCCACGGGCCAAATGTATATATCTTATATATGGACAAAGTTTTAAAATGGGCCATTCATTGAAGGTGCGCCTTATAATCCGGTGCGCCTTATGTATGGACAAAGTTTTAAAATGGGCCATTCATTGAAGGTGCGCTTTATAATCCACTGCGCCTTATAGTGTGGAAAATACGGTACATGTTTTTGGTTGCATAGAAAGTTAAATTCGCTTGTTGTTTTTATTCCGAACAAAATAGGTTCACAATAAAATTGCATGTCTTCAACTGACAAACACAACCATTAGCATCGCACCGTGAAAAAGAGCAAGCCATTTTCAACACTTTACCTTGGTTAATAATTTGCAACATGCCCACGTCTGAACTATCGGAATTATTAGCCCTTGAATTAATTCACGCAAGTAACTATTTTATTTAGGTAAGAGTAAATGAGGGTACAAATGGAACATTAAATGGATTGCAGAGACCTGTATTTTGGACTGTAGCGACATTGAACTGTGACACTATGCCCCTCCTCCTCGCTCAGCCTGTCATTTACTACCGACATTCCTGCAAAAACATACATTTTCATATAATAAAAAAAAAAGCATGAAAAATAAAACATTGATATATAAATACAACTTCCATTCACCTGGTTTGACTTTAATGTAAGTGAAAGCACGGGCATCCGCTTGCCAAAATCCACCAAGCTCCACACCACACATGTACCAGCCAGAATCTTCCTCCTTTACATTCTTCATTTCCACAGTGAAGACCTGCTGGATCGGGTCATCAAAAATACTTACGCTATCAGAGAGGGAGTTATCTGTACGGGCCAAACTTGAGCAAAATTCCCTCATCTTTCCCCGACACCAGTACTTCACATAGCTGGCATGCTGAGGCTCATAATGACATGGGATAATGAGGTCATTGCCTTCCAAGACTGTAACCTCGTCCTGGGTTATCAGACCACAAAGAAGTCCTGGTGGACAAACCAAATGTCTTTTAGTGTTGCTTAAAATTAAATTTTCATCGGGAAACCTGTATCCACAAGAAAACATTGCATGATTAGGAGTGAAGAAAAGGGAAGTGCTCTGACCATAGCACAGTTTCACTTTGTATTTGGCATAAATGATACTGGTGATCCTTTTGTATTATGAACTGGATTATGCCTAGTAATTGTAGTTTTTGAACAGACAAAACAGACTTTGAACACTTGAACATTTCTGTTTGCCGATATTACACAATAGCTAACAAAAGACAACTATTTTTCTTCTCATGATTTGTTGCTTACCACCGTTTTCTTTGTAAGAAGAAAAAGAAACAAAAGAACGGTTATAAATAATTAGAACGTACCAGGGATCCAAGGCAACAGGGTAAGCGCAAAACAGATGATTTGCTTCATGTTTTAATTTGTAATGTTTTTCAATCTCAATTCCTCTCTAAATCTGTTTTCCAGACTGCAGGTTTCACTATGAAAATCTCGCTCTGGTCACGTGACCACAAGTTGGATTCAGATGCTCCATGTCTTAACCACTTACATGCCAAACAGATGATAAAATAAGTTATTTTATGCACCATTTTTACAATGGTTAAATTCTAAATGTTATGTTATGCACACTAGGAATCATCTGTTGTGGTTGTTTACAAGGTTCACATCAGTGCATTGAGCCATTCCCAAAACTTTTTTTTTATTATGTGAATCTGTTCTTCTATATACGTATATGCTTTGTATGTGGTTTCAAATATGCTGAAATATGTTTAGAGTTTATATATGGGTACATTTAAGTTGAACAAAAAACAAAAGTAAATAAGGAACACCCCGACGGGCACTGAATGACATCATCATTATGCTTCCTGTGAAAAATGACAGTCTGTGTTTTGGTATGGGATTGAGTCAGTGGTGATAAGACGATGACACTTTTCAAATAAGAACAAGCAATGCAATGTGAGAGTTTCCATTCTGTGTACAAATGGCACTGGTGAGTTGTTACACGCTGGTGATGAAACGAAAGACAGATGCTTTGTTTTTGTGCTAATCCCAAAGCTATCATTCATCTATTCTTTTCTATACTATGTATTAAAGATGGAAATTATTTTACCCTATCGTAACACCTTTATTACAAGCTCTAATGTTTTTGTTCTGACCTTTTTTTAAAATGTGCTTAAACAGTGAACCTACACAAACTAAAAATGAAGACTTTAATTAGATCATGTACACATAGTGATTAAAATGCTGTAAACTGATGTAGTATAATTCTTTCCCCCGTTTTCTCTTTTCCTTGCAAAACTAATACAACTAGCATATTTCCTTGAATCACTCAGGAACAGACAGGAAGATAAAAGAATATGCTCATGCATTTGTCTGTTTGTTTTAATCTCCATAGCAACTATCTGCATGAATCAGCCACACACTGAAAACTGAATGAACACTGCAAACAGTTACGATTCGTAGAGTAATGCACACAGGCACGTTTCATCACACCAGTGAAATCACACTGACTTGATGTCACTCTGTTATGAATCAAGTGAATCATCACCCACAGCAAGTTAACATTCATCTGCCAGTAAAAGGGAGTGACGGATTCAAAAGTATGTGACCTCTTCACGGCAAGCTACCATGATGTTGCAATCACAGAGGTTTTTTTTTTTCTTTATTTCTTTTTGAAGTGGAAGCACAAAGAAACTGGAATTCAATTTGTGTTCAAAGGAGAGAGGTTATTTTTTGATGAGTGCCAATACAGAGATAACACCAAGGACAGTCTGATTTACCCAGCGTTTATTTCTATGGATTTTATTTGAATTACTTCACGACATGGTTTCCCCAACAGTGCCAGCCAGAACTTTTGTTCCCCTCTGTTACCCTCAGATGCTCAGGGAGCTCAATTCACCACTTTTATGTTTCTGCTCACGTACTCTGCTCGCCAGAAGCTGTGAATGTTGACCCTGCCATTCATCACACCGCTGTTTGTTCTGCTGGATCTGTAAAACTCTACAGGCTCTGTTTTTTCTTTTCTTTTTTTTTATATTGTAACATGGCTTCAATTTCATTAGAGAAATGCTGACTTGTTATCATAAGAAAATGCATAATAGAACGGATCCCATTATGAAGCGCTTTCTGTTTTTTAATTTAAATTGTTTGGTATATAGCATGTTGAGTGGCAAATGTGTTTTTGAGTAATGTGTATTGAATAAACTTGACTTAAGTGTAGTGCATGTTTTTGGGGGGGATGTGTTTTTTTTAGTTGTAGCAGTTTTTCTGTTCAACTTTCAAATTGCTTAGTGTTTTATTTCTAAAGACAAACATTTTATAGGCGGGAGATGTTAATTTTCATTACATCCTCTGTAATCCTATCAACTATACTAATGAATAAAAAGAGTCTGTTTTATTGCTCCCAGCAATTTCTCAAAAGAAAGTTATTCACTTATGAATGACCTTTGACATCATTATCAATGATGCAATACCACATATATAGCAGCTGTTTGACAACGCCTTTTTTTAAACAATCTATTGGTCTGCAGCATTTTTTTGAAATAGATATTTTTTCATTTTTAAAAAAACTCACCTGAAACCTTGTGAAACCTCTGATCAGCAAATGTTATTTTAATTCTCAAATGAGGGGAAGTGAGAATGTGAAAGGGAAGATTAATCCTGTTTTACTGTTACATGGCACACACACACACATGCACATGCACACGCACGTGCACGCACACACACACACACACACACACAGAGTTGGGGAATTCCTCGAGAATCCTGCCAAGATTTTCTTTTGGTTAATGATACAGGGTACTTTTACTTAAGGCCTAAATTTTAGTATTTTTATACTCAATGTTAATGACACAACTTCTCTCTCTCACTCAAATTTCGTGGTGCTTTACACACAGACCACGTCCCGTTTTACACAATACACACCCAAATAGCGCTGAGTGCTGGAAAAAGACATCTTGGGAGGAGTGGGAGAAACTTTAGTCGCACATTGCGGCCCAGTGGGGCGGAGTGTGTGTTAGAGTGGGTGTGTGAACGCTTAAAGCCCCATGCAGTACATTCCTGGACTGTCATATTCGGTTGTCTGAGCAAGTGATAGTAGAGAGAAAAGTTTCCAAAAGGTTCTTGAGAGGATAAGAAGCAAACTCTTCACCACTAATCCTTACACAGACAAAGTAAGACTTTCTTTTTTCCTTCACTGATCTTGTTCATGGCTAGATGAGGATTGTAAATAACGGTTTCCTTTCCCACAAAAGAAAGGGAAGCCTTTTGACCTTTAGTTTACAGCGGGGTTCCTTTGAGAAATGGCACTGAAAGAAATGGACAGTTTTACAACTTTTGCACAAGGTTCAGGAAAATTGCAGCAGTCATCCTGTTGTAGATTTAAAAGAAAGTAGAGTGTGAAGCTTTTGTGAGCACAAGCAAAATAAGCTCTCCTCAGTTGTTAACAAACAAGAAGCCTTCACATTCTGCAAAAATCAGATGACATTTTTAGTGTGTTAGGCACGCTTTGTCAGATGATTTTAGTTAAATTTCACTTTTGGGCTAGGGGACCTGTTGTTTGATGGCTACCAGGCTGCACATGACATCTGTTTTGCTTGATTATCCATGATTCATTACTTCATGTTGTGACTCTCCTTGTAGCATTATATTTATTTTTAGGGAAGGGGTGTCTGTCAGATAAACAAAAAGAACAAAACACAAACAAGCCCTGTGTGTAGATGATGCTGTTTTGGGACAACAAAACAGAACCTGAGTTTTAGGCGCTTATCTCAGGAGCCAGTTGGCATTCCAGTTGTGGTGCCATGCCAACATAAACTCGCTGAGAAAAGAAGATGGAGTGGGTGTATGCAGGCAGCATAAAGGAACATGTGACTTCCATTATAGTGATCGGCAGGAAAAAAAGACGTGGAAATTAATTTCAAACTAGTTAATCGGATTTTATGCTTCAGGGATCAGGGTAGATGGTTCTAAATCTAAATCCATCATTTGGGGCCTCACAAGCTTTATACCATTATATGTTTAATGTAACACCTATTACATGGACTTGAGCAATGCATGCAATTCCCCCAATTACTCACACGGACAGCTGACAACTTGTAAAATATACTTGTCACTGCTTGTGTCATCCCTCCACGAATGTATAAATACTGATAAACATTTTTATCAGTACTTTTTCACGTTATAACGCATATAATTTCAACTACCGTATTTTCCGCACTATAAGGCGCACCTAAAAACCTCCAATTTGCTCAAAAGCCGACAGTGCACCTTATAATCAAGTGCGCCTTATTTATAGACCAATATTGAGCCACTACAGCAGGCGTGTGTGTCCAAAGTCCGGCCCGCGGGCCAAATGTATATATCTTATATATGGACAAAGTTTTAAAATGGGCCATTCATTGAAGGTGCGCCTTATAATCCGGTGCACCTTAGAGTGCGGAAAATACAGTATACATGCTAACAAAAATGAGGTGGCACGGTGAAAGACTGGTTAGCACGTAGGCCTCAAAGGACAGAGGGGAGGGGTTCGATTCCACCTGTAGCTCTCCCTGTGTAGAGTTTGCATGTTCTCCCCGTGCCTACATGGGTTTACTCGGGGCACGTATCCAACTATTGGCCTGAGAGGCACAATTTTGCAATTGCTTATAATTATCATTAGGTTGTTAGGGTCGTGGGTGTACTGGAGTCTATCCCAGCAAACTCCAATCAGTAGGCGGGGAACACCCTGAACTGGTTGCCAGCCAATCACAGAGCACACATAAACAAACAACTGCATTGGTATATTTAGCCAAAAATAGCTGACAAGCAAGGAAGGCTGCAAGGTTATAGGTGATTGCAGAAGTTATGGATCGAGGGCAAATTGAAATATTGTTCACGCGGTTGACAAACCCTATTGTCTCCATCACAATGACTTTGGATGTTTATTCCAAATATTTACTGGATTTAGAAACAGAGGGGTGAACTCAGGAAGTCACTGTTAAAAATTAGATTACACACACGTCCGCACACACGCACGCACGCAGAATGTGAGGGAGAGCAACCACACACCAAGCAGCAAAACTTTTTAAACTTGAACATATCTTAAAGGATGGCTGTGACTTCAGAAATCACGCCCTATGTTATGCTCAGCTGTTCTGTGCCCTTTTAACTAGATTACTTCAGCATAATTGACTTTCCTCCAAACTGCAGTCACATGCTAATATTGAACAAATAACAGTACATTAACTCATTGTGAACTTTCTCTCAGGTCACCCAAAAGTGTAAAAAAGTAGTTTCATTTTTCTCCATTCCTTCCATAATAGTGTTTGTACAATTATAGAACTACTCAAAGCACTAAACATTTTGTGATATTTTATGCACAGTACTTTTTTTTTTTTTTTACCAAGTTTTAATGACTGTTCTGAATTTTCTTCCCAAAATCAAAAGAATTTCAGCATTAAATGTCTATGATTTTCAAGAGATGTTTGAGGTACCGTACGTAATATGATGTAAACTGGAAATGTACGTTTCCTTTAATGTTGCCCAGTTGAAATTAAAATAAAACTTGTGAGGACTGCAAAGTGACACACTGACTACACAGTGACAGTTTTCTTTTTTTAAATAGGATTCGGATTGTTTCCTTGCAACAGTGATAGTTGTAAACTATGGTAGCTTTAATGATAGATTTTAAACTTTGAATTGCAGAATAACTACTAAGATGTGCAGTCACTTGTTTAGTGAAAATTCAATCGTAGTAAAAACTAGAATAATGATGGCATATATATATGTGTGTTATTTCTGCTCATTACTGGGTGTTTTACCAGCGCTAACAGACTCCACGGCTGCTTTAACATTTTTACTAATCTTGGATTTTTTTTGCTGTGTATCATGGTCAATATAACTTTCAGGATGAGGCAAAGGAACATTAAGATGTGAGAAAACACATAAAAGGAAATGCCATTCTTCCCTTCGGCTTTTGTTTTCGCAAAAGGTCCTTCTTTTTTTCCCACTTTGAAATTTCTCACCCCGATTTAAAGCTGAGAACAAAAGGCAAAGCTTAAATGGCCAAATTCTGCTTTGTCTCTTGGTTCTCCACACAATGTGACATTGTGATAAATGCCCATATGATGTGTACATCATCTATGATGCGTGGCTTCATTACACACACAAGCCAGGCCAGGACCGTGTGGAATGCAACGTTTGTGGACGCAAAGGAGATGTTGATTTGTGATGAAAAAAATAAAGGAAAGGACAGAGGGCCTATTCATATGTTAATTTGAGACTATAATGTCAACTTCAACACGATGGCACAAAGCAATAATTGAGTTGTTTTTCCTCTCTGGCACTGAAAATGTAAAGTATAATTTTCTAATTCAAAATGATGTGCTATTTAGTTGTTTCTAATTTATTAAACATACATATTGATTTTGTTTCAGTCACAATGGGTAGCCTACAATATTTATGATCTCACATTCCATTTTTTTTTCGTTCGATAGGTTCTAATTCAGTGACTTAATATTTCTCTCTTGACTGAAATAAATGAATGCCATGTCCTTTCAAGGATGCCAGGTGAGAGGCTGACAGTAAGAGGCACATCTGATATGGGGCGCTTTCCTGGTGCAGCCCCACCCACCAAGGTGGAATTGTCCATTCACAAGGAAGGGGAAAAAAAAACAGAGGACAGTGCTTGTCGCCGCTGGTTTCGGAAAATGTGCCCATGCTGCTGTAAATGCCAGAATATCACCACCTATGATGTCACGGATAAAGTGGAACTGGTCAACCCTCCCACGCCGATTCCAGGACTTGATGGACCAAAGCCAGAAAATGGAGACTCCAACGAAATGGAAGGTAATGTCGATTAACTTTTGAGGTCAGTGAAGGTAGATTAACTTTTGAGGTCAGTGAAAATTGTAATAATGTACTCAAACATTTCATTTCTTTTTCCACCTTTTTTTCGCAGTTATGAAGTTGTCTGTGTGCTCTGTGGATCTCCTGAGCTCCAGAACAGGAAAAAACAGACAGGAGCATCACACCGACCTGCACAACTCAGAAAAGCTGATCATCCGCAGAGGACAGACGTTCCAAATAGAACTAGAGTTCAACAGGCCCTTTCGTGCTGACACTCACAAGCTGCATCTAGAACTGAGAACAGGTATGTATGAGACAATGACAAAAAAATTAAATGTGTATGGTGGTCATAAAGGGTCAAATGTTACTTGGGAAGCTATGAGATATTGTCCAATTAAAATCCTCATTTTAATCAAATTTTATTCTTAGCGCTTCTGAAGCTATGAGTTGGAGTTTCACAAAATCATGACCATGATAAATATATTCATATGGAAAATCTAAATGTGATTTCATGTCAAGCCTACTAAAGCAAAGGGGAGGCAGTGTGCTGAGACTGTATTTGAAATAAATAGCCATGACGACACTCTTTGGAATGGTGACCATTGCATCACAACAGAAACATTTGAAAATTCACACCCATCCCATCTCTTAAACAAATCCTCATTTGAACAGCTTTCAATGCCTTGAAAAATACTTTGTCATTCAATTCCTAACCCATTATCTGGTTCAAACAGTGGTAAGGATTTTCAGTCAAAGATGAAGCAATAAGAATAAAGCGGACTTTTTTAAATGGATTTTTTTCTCGGCAATGTTCTGTGATGGGAGAGGAAGGGAGGTGAGGTCTTGTCAAGAATCAGATAGAGAACAATGGATTCTTGATAAGCTCGATCCTCACGTAACCAATTCCAGCAGAATCCAGTCCAACCGAATACCACTAAGCAAACAGTTTGGAAGAAAACAAGGGAGGTAGTTACTTAGACAGCTACTGTTTTCTCACTCTACTAAATCAAGAGTTTCAATATTAGCTGGCAGAAAATGTAATAATGCCACGTAGGGTAATTCTAATTTTGGACAGTAATGAAAAGGGATAGGTTTTATTTTTAAGTCTTGTGTACCGAAGGTGAAGGTTCAGTTAAATGTAATACCTTTCACACATCAATCAAATATAATTCTTGCTAAACAGACACTATGTTGTTGTGAAAATTTTATATTTTGGTAATTTGTGGAAAGCCAGAAACTGCATGCATTTTTGTAAATGTACTTTTAGTTCAGATAAGTACCTTGGATTAAAATCATGAGTTGAATTTACTGCTATTTGTTACCATTGGAAACAGCCGCCATTTACAATCTTGCTGAGGAAGAAATAAATAAAATATAGCAGGATAGATTAGCATTTTTTTTTCTATGCATAATTGGTGAGAATCTGAAAAACTGCGGCACAGGGATTTGTCTAATCTGTCTTAACCTGATATATGATCTTTTTTGTAGGTCCGCTACCACTGGTGTCCAAAGGGACCCACATCATCATCCCATTGGTTGATACCTTGGATAATAAACAGTGGGGCGCTAAGATTGAAGAGCAAAATAACAACAAGTTTACGTTGTCTGTCAGCTCTACTGCCAATGCTGTGATTGGTCTTTATGGTCTGACAGTCACAACCAGCACCCTGAAAAATGAAAACCCAAATATTTACACCTCTAGCAAGAACATCATCATGCTCTTCAACCCCTGGTGTGCAGGTAAGATGGTGAAAGTCTTGTCTGCCCGTCATACAAGTGCACACAGTTTGGTGCTAACTTATCCTCCCCCCTACTAAACTTGATTTCCTTCTTAAGCCTCCTCCACATAGTTTTGCCACATCTGCTGACCTGAACTTCTCACAAACTTTCACCTCAGAGCCCTGCCCTCGTCTTCTTTTTCTCTGTCTCTGTTCTGACTTACATTTTAGAAATGCAGTTCTCCTGCCAGAACTCAAGACTTTTACTCCACCCCACAACCTCCCCAATCACACAACTTCCCCTCTTTCTCTTAACTGTCCCTCATGACTGGACGTCTCTTCCTTCCACTTTTTTTTTTGGTCATGCTTGTCTATCTTTGTCGCGTAATGTTTCCCACCCATTGTAGCAACAATAAGAGATACAAGAGATGGAATAAAAACGTCACATGTGCAGCACAAACACCCAACTCTGCCCTGGCAGAATTGGGGCCCATGTTTGGGAACCATTTCCTGACTCTATTGAAACCCAAATTTTTCGTGAAAAAAAATCACATTCTTGAGGGATGTTGAGGTGAATAGACCAGGCTTGCAGGGCCTCTTTCACTGAAAGGGAGCAAGCAAAATGTTTTAAATCTTAAACTGAAACTAATGTGAATGTGAAACATCAACTATACTACTACCACTACTACAGTAATAATAATAATAATAATAATAATAATAATAATAATAATAATAATAATAATAATAATAATAATAATAATAATAATAATAATAATAATAATAATAATAATAATAATAATAATAATAATAATAATAATAATAATAATAATAATAATAATAATAATCTCAAGGAAATATTTCAGGTGTTTTAAATGGTAGTCTTTTTCAGAGGACACAGTATTCCTGGATGATGAAGAGGAGAGGAAGGAGTATGTGTTGAATGACACTGGAAGAATTTATTATGGAACTGAGAAGCAAATTGGAGTTCGCACATGGAACTTTGGTCAGGTAGGAACTTTCTGGACAACACAACACCCTGATCACTGCAGTATTTTCCTCTTTCTGTATTTCAAAATGTCCAAATGCTTTGAAAATACAAATATTCTGTCTGTTTTGTACCGTCTTACTTTTTTTTGTTTTGGCATTAGCCCACAATTTGTTTGTTGGTTTGTTTGTTATTTTTGAACTCCTAAAAATTAAACTATACCATTTATTATTATATATTTAGAGAGCAGGTTAGCTTATTGGTTCAAATGAATTATCTTCAGCATGCTCTGGTGATACAATCAAAAGGCAAAGGAAAGCGGTTTGGGATTCCTTCAATTTGTTAGCAATATGGAGACACCAATATAAAGCCGCAACATACAAATACAATATGATGCAATCTGCAAAAAAACTATGCTAGTCGCATTGGTATGGATATGCATTGACGTTGAAGAAGATAACATTTTTGTGTTTGTAAAGAATTTGTAAAGACACTTCTTGACACAGCACTGCATTTTCCAAGGCAATGTTACACAATTGCAGATTTGAAAACAGACATTGATTGTGCTTTTCACGCTGGCATTATCAATACTGGGTTAAAGATAACATAATTCTATTGGCTTTTTTTTTTATTATTAAAAAAATGACAAAATGATTCTATATGTCTCTTGACTGCAGTTTCATGAGGGAATCTTGGAAGCATGTCTATTTGTTCTGGAGAAGAGTGACATGCCGCCATCTGGTCGAGGGGATCCTGTTAATGTTGTCAGGGTCATATCAGCCATGGTGAGTGGCTTTACTCATAAACATACTTTTACACATAACACTTCATAAATTTGGTTTGTTTTGGGTATATGATTTTTTTTTTTAAGATAAATGCACAAGACGATTATGGAGTTCTAATTGGAAGTTGGACTGGGAACTACTCTGATGGAGTGTCTCCTGCCGCGTGGAGCAGCAGTGTGGAGATCCTGAAAAAATACCACTCTTCCAATGGAATGCCTGTGTCATATGGACAATGTTGGGTCTTCTCTGGAGTAACAACATCAGGTGAGTGGGTGAGCAAATAAGGGAGGAAAGTGTGAAGACATATTTCATGATGACAGGATTGACCTTAGCAGTGCCAGATTTTCTGTTTTCCAAGTTGGGTTACAAAGAAGCAATTCTCTTTTGCTGTAGATTTTGGTTACAGTCCAGAAACATTTCAATGTGAAGTCAACTTTAAAAATTTCCACAATCACAGTGTTCTCTCTGCCAGGCCTTGTTAGGCTGCACCACGTGCGTGTGCATGCACATGATAGCCAGCTGACCCAAGCACTGATAGCCATAACTCATTTACACCCCCAAATGCTTTACACTGACATTCCCATCATACCTTCTACTTTGGTCCCTCATACAGCAACATGAGTCACTTTCATTCCACCAGCAAAGTGTAGTACTATCATGCAAATGTCACCTTGGTCGAAATATTTATGTGTTCAGAAAAACTGACTCATAATTGAAATATTAAATCATCCCTTCAGTTCTCTAACAACTACATCACTGTTTTTTTTTTTTGTCATCAGTACTTCGTTGTCTTGGCATACCTGCTCGCAGCGTGACCAACTTCCAGTCTGCTCATGACACTGATGTGTCCCTCACAACAGATGTATATTTTGATGAGAATATGGACCCAATCGACTACCTCAATAGTGATTCTGTCTGGTAAGTTATGGAAAGAGGTATGTGGTATGACCTGGGACATCAAAATCTAGTCCGCTATATTTAGATATTCTGAGAAATAGTCACCTTGAACTTGAGGCAGGCCGTAGACATGCTCCTTCAATTTGAGTTCATGAAAATTTTCAGCTCTCAATAGAAGCAGTCCGTCACACAATGGTGCTCGACATTCCTCGTCCAACTGTGCGAGTCTAGAAAAATAATAAAAATTCAATTGCAATGTTTAAAACAGTCACCCTGTGATTAACAGTTGATCAGAATCATATTTATATTCAACCCTTGTGTTTAGGAATTTCCATGTATGGAATGATTGCTGGATGGCCAGACCAGACTTGCCCCATGGTCATGGGGGCTGGCAAGCTGTTGACTCCACACCCCAAGAGACAAGTCAGGGTACCTTCCGCTGTGGCCCCGCCTCTGTCACCGCCATCCGTTCTGGGCAGGTCTACCTCAAACATGACACACCTTTTGTCTTTGCAGAGGTGGGCTAGTCTTCATTATGTTCAAACTTTCTATATTCGTCATCATCTCTATAAAAGGCAAGTCAACCCTGTTCACTGATGGTTGGAATGTTACTCCTTTATTAGGTCAACAGTGACAAGATCTTCTGGCAAAGGAATCTCGATGGTACATTCAGCCAAATCCAGAGTGAGAAGAAGGCTGTTGGCCACTGTATCAGCACAAAAGCAGTTGGATCTGATGAGCGACATGACATCACTCATTTGTATAAACATCAGGAAGGTATGCGTTTTCTATTCGTGCTATGCTCATAGAGTGGTGTCACCATTAAATTTAATTGTTCAAGATCAATATCAAGCGATAATCTCCTCCCATTCTCTTCCCATTTTTTCCAGGTTCAGAGGAGGAGCGTATCGCCGTAGAGACCGCGAGTCGTTTTGGCAGCAAGCCATACGTCTACTCCTCACCCATGGCAGAGGACGTCAGCATTGAAGTCAAAATGGAGGGAGAGGGGCCCAGGATGGGGACCGACGCTCATCTGAGCATCGTGCTGAAGAATCTGAGCTCTGAGCCTCGTAAAACTACGCTCCACAGTCACGTGGCTGTCATGTACTACACTGGTGTTGTGAAGGGCACCATCAAGAAGGAGCAGTTGCCAGTGGAGCTTTTGCCCAATGAAGGTCAGTTTTCACAGAAATTGACTCTCAAGGGCTCAATGGATGGACAGATGGGCGAGTGAACGGATGGATTTTTTTTCAAAGTATGACTTAAACCATTATTTTAAGAGCCTAGTGATATTTATTTACAGTAGTACGGCTTGGAGAGGTACTTTGTACAGTTCAAGCGGTTCTTCATTTATTGTGCAAGCGTACCTGGTGAACTACACAGTGAATGTATTTTGGTGCTTGTAAATCAATTTTTCAACTAGAAAAGAGCTTAGCATCCACAGAAAGAATGTCACACCAATGCTTGAAAAGCGCTCGTCGCCAAGAGGATATCACATTAGTGCCACAATTTATGTGTGTGTATGTGAAAAAAAGGACGTGCCTGTTCAAATATGCTGTTTTAGAAGATGATTGGTTGTTCATTTCTCTGCAGTGGTAACATCTTCATGGGCAATAAAGAATGCTGAAGGATGCATGACTGCGGCTCGCGTACTCTTCAAGGGTTAGATTAATGTGAGAATGTTCTAAGTCATTCCTCTGTCTATACACAGAAAGAAAGATTGAGTGGATTTTGCCTTATCAACAATACCAGAACCAACTGGTGGATCAGGCAGCACTGATGCTGACATTGTCCGGAAGAGTCAATGAAACCAAGCAAGTGTTAGCCAACCAGACCACCTTCAGGCTCCTTACACCTGATCTCATCGTCACGGTGAGTTTTTCTTAACTTTAGTATCAAATCAGATATGTTTGCATCAATTCATATAAATTCTGAATTTATGATCGGCAGCCTTTGGGGAAAGCTGTGGTTGGTAAGGAAATGGCAGCCAAGATCACGTTCACGAACCCGCTGCCGGGAATGCTGATGGGCGTGGTCTTTAGAGTGGAAGGACTGGGCCTGCAGAAAGGCCACGAAGTGTTTGTAGGGTAGGACTCCTTATCTCGTGGAAACTGTACTTTCTGTTATTGATAATTTTACTTGATGATTAACTTCTCTTTCTTCTATCTCAGTGACGTCAGTGGTCACTCCACCGTGACATTGACTGAACACTTCATCCCGACTCAACCCGGGCCCAGGAAACTGGTGGCATCGCTGGACTGCAAACAACTGACACAAGTGCACGGAGTGGCTGATATCATTGTTCTTGAACAATGAAAAGCAGCCGGCATCATCCCATAGTCATATTAGTCACTGACGCCTATAAAATATGAAGTCAATATAAAGCTTAAAATATGTATTGCTCTGCAGCAACATGTTGAAAAACATAGAAGAGAAATATATTTTGCTTTAAAAACACCACACAGTGTTAATTAAGTGTTGACAGGACGAGGATTTTTGTCATGAAAGTGAATAATTTTTCAAATAATTTTTGAAGCACTGAAAAAAAACTCACTGAACAAACATTTTTATTT
Source organism: Syngnathus typhle (assembly GCF_033458585.1). Lineage (NCBI taxonomy): Eukaryota > Metazoa > Chordata > Actinopteri > Syngnathiformes > Syngnathidae > Syngnathus > Syngnathus typhle. The sequence continues at coordinate 5,689,523 of NC_083750.1, read as the reverse complement.
CACAATTCTTTTATACCGAATCTGTGTAACTTAGTTTTAGTATGTGAAAAGTGTTATTGAACAAAGTGGAATTCACAATGGCTTTAATGAATGTAGCATGGAAGGTTTGGATGCATTGTAATTTCCCGTTTTTTTTAAATTACATTAATTATCTCAGTACAGGAAAGGCCTCAGTGGCAGTTTACTCTTGTGCTTTTTTTCTAAAAGACACCTGTGCAATGCTACAATATAATGTTCAAAAGGGAAAACCGCAGAAGTCTCATTCCCGTGAATATTAGACTGTACAGTTCCATCCATCATATCTTTGCCATTTTCACTATTATAGGCTATTTATGGTCATGTGCACACAAACAATGAAGTAAGCTCATTCCTGTAGCACGGTGATAAGTGGACTCATTAGGTAGCCCTATGAGAATGGTAAACACTGACCTACATTTAATTTTTTTTTTTATTACAGTATATTTAACCTCACAGAAATCACTATAAAATGTGAAGTAAACTGATTCAGTACCATTTTACTATTTATTTTTTTTGTATCGCCTAAGATGATGATTAAAACTATACCCAAACACGAAAAAAAGCTGAATTGAGTTCTTTCACTCTCCATACAGCAAGCTTTTCAGATAAGGTCATCCATCACTATGTGTACACAACATGTTCTGTTGAGAACATTGAAAGCAATATTCAATGTTCTCCAGATATTGCACTTCAACCTGGATCAAATTAATAGACAGCATACATTTGTTACATCTCAATCTGTAAAGTATTTAATTACAGTTATTGTTATACAAGTATGCATAGTCCATATAAGGCAGTGCTTCTCAATTATTTTCTGTTACGCCCCCCCCTAGCAAGAAGAAAACTATTCGCGCCCCCCCTCCCCACCGTGACTATCCTAACTTGTCTTGTAAGTCGCAAAATGTTGCACTGTCGCAAACGTGACAGAAGTAACAATGAGAGCGCCACTGCCCCCTGCTGTAGTAAACGCGCAATTACACTTTATTCTAGTACTGCCAAAAAAAAAGCCTGTTCCCCAGGGTCACACGCGCCCCCCCAGGAATAGCACCGCGCCCCCCAAGGGGGGCGCGCCCCACTATTTGAGAAGCACTGATATAAGGCGACGTGATTATTTTTCCTCCCCGAGTCACTGGTCCTTTCATTCTTACAAAAAGGAAACATGCCACTGTCACCTAGTGGTAGAAGATGAAATTGGCCAAATTCTCAAGTGGGTCACTGAAAACATGTTTTGGTATCAAAACAATCATTAATAATTTTCGATTTCTCATCGCTGGTGTGGATTAAATAATTTAGACGGCACTACATAACCCAAAAGCATACAAGCAAGTGAATTTTGCACAAATTTACTAGATTATTCACAAAAATAAAGTTTTTATCCTATATTATGATTGTGGATTATGCATAAACCCTTGTTGGTTTTTCATGAATATTCTTCGCACATACAGTACCTCAAAGGAGTAAAACCATTTATTGTTTTCAAAGTAGAAAATTCAGTTATGAGTGAAATCAAACAAGAGATCAAATGGGAAAAAAAAGAAAAGAAAAATAAGTATATGCTTTTTACATGGTCAAAATGCAAAACATAGCTGTAATAAACCACCCAAGTCAAATGCTGCTTAAATCTAGCGAATGAAAAACAAATAATTGGTTGCTTATTCATTCACACTGAGAACCAAAATATGTTTAGATTTTAATAGAGAAGATGGTAATAGATAAAAAGACATTAGTATAGAAACAGACTTTTTATATTATGATGAAATCAATGACACAAGGACAGGACGAAACAACATTCCTACTTACGTATATAAGATACAGAAACCCTCTGAACTTGGCTTTATATATATACACAGCATACAGTACACAGACAATATTAGTACTACACACAAGCTCTATTCAGTTAACAGAGTTGCATATATTTTCCACCACTTTGTTGAACTTCTCCGGTTGGTCGGCATAAACGTGGTGAGAGGCATCATTTATCATCTACGGAGTATAACAAATTTCAATATTATAAATGGATTGATGGATGAACAGAAACAAAGATTATCATTATAAGCAACATAAGTTTCCCTAATAAATAGTGTAACATAAACTAGAGTCAAGTGACATTAATTTGAATCAGGTCATCCAATATACGGTTGATAATTTGATAACTGCTGCACTTACCAGCACTTTAGTGTGAGCAGGTCCCCTAACCTGGACCACTTTGTCCCCAGAGGAACTATCAACCCACGATTGGGCGCCATAAAGCATGGTAAGCGGCATGGAGCTGGGTAACAGATGGACTCGCTGCAGCATGGGTCTCTTTGCCCAACCCAAAGACTCAGCCATGGCCCGGAAACCCACCTCGCCACTGAGAACAGAAAAATGAAAAAAATTATGAAATAGCCTTTTGAAAACAATGAGGGGTGCACATTGGGGGTATGCATGAGGACCAGAAATTGAATATTGGGTCTCATACTGTACGTAACAGTGTGTCGACATAGTACCTCGGCGGTTGTGCATTACAGTGGTAGATATACTGTGTCATGGTGTCATCATCAAACAGATCTTCAAATTTTCTTCTGAAATCAGGACGAAATCGGTTCACCAATCCTGGACCTGAATAAACAACACTCTGTGAGGTAAGAGGATGGCTTACATGCCACATAGAATTCGAGTGCAGAGGGATTATGTCTCACCCCATGGACCTGCTGCTCTGATGACAGCCAGAGGATTGAAGAGGGAAACTACGGAAAGAATAGCTTTCACCCAGTTAGGTGGGGATGGCCTTTTGACCAATTCTGTGGCCTGACTTTGGTTCTCCTGGATCTGCGGTCTCTCAGGGAAACCCCATGGATCAACCAGGATAAGATGAGACACTCTGGAAGAGAACATAGTACTTAACAATAATGCAAGACTTATTGCTAGTGCATTTGTAAGATTATTTGATAAGTCTAGCTCAGATGGCTCTAGGCAGAGTTATTTTAAAAAAAAAAAGAAAATCCCAATCTATATGACCCACCCACCTAAATACTAGAACTTTTATAATTACCTTGAAGGGTATTGGATGGCATAGGATGTAGCCAGGTACCCGCCCAGGCTGTGGCCCAACAGAATCATCTTCTCCACACCAACAGATTCTCTCCACTGCTCTATGGAGTTGACAAATTGCTCCTCTGCTTTGGAAGCATCGGAAGTGAATGATGGCCTGGAGCTCCTGCCAAAGCCAAGGAGGTCGAAGGCATAAACAGGCCGTGACCGGCACAGTGCGTCCAGATTCCGAATCCATAGGCCGACCCCTCCTCCAAAGCCATGGACCATCACCAGCGGCATTTTGGAATCTAAGACATGTGTAGGTGCATATGAATCATCACAATTTTCAATAATTTAAAAAAGTATTAATTTGTTATAAATAAACCAATTATCTTTTTACCATTAATTTAGTTTCCCTAGGATATGTCAACGCTGAGCTAAAAGCCCTAAAAGTGATGTCAATTTTGGTGTTTCTCTGACTTAATATACAAAAAGGTGGAGAAGACGTCAACCAGAACAACGTGCAAGTGTTTGGGAGAAGATACATAAACAATGCTGCCTGTTGCACTCTGACAAACAATGGGGGAAAAAAGGATAGGCAGAGGTACTACCTTGCTCTACAGGCTTTGGAACCACTTTGTTGGTAAGGGTCAGAGTCCATATTCGATCTTGAGTTGGAAGGGTCACAAACCTGGCCCATAGATTATTTTGAATACCTGCAACCAGAAAAAAAATCTATGAAGGGTGTCAAGAAGGCTGAGGGACACACTTGCCTAGGTTAATCATCACCACAGTCTACTGCAGTTTAATACTACATGAGATGTACCAACAACAATCTGCTTAATAGCATGATACTCAACAGACTAGTTTTCCTCCAGCAACCACACATTTTCCATCTCTCTCTCTCTCTCCGTCTCTCTGCAGGTTTAATGCGATGCTCAAACTTTCATACTGTACGAGAAGAAACAAAATATTGATATGATGTGTCAGGAGGTGTGTGACCATACAACTAAGAATCTTGCTCTCTGTAGCCTTCAATAGAGACATGGATGTTGGACGCCACGAAGGCCACCAGCTCCAAATAGAACTTGACCTGATAAATAAATACAAAGCAAACACAAATAAATAAAGCATTACAGTATACAGTATGTTTTGCTTCAATACTTGGGCAGGTCCAAACATTACACTACAAATCACATTAGGGCAAAGCCCCATGCTGTCAGTAAAAAACAGTTTAACTTGTAAGTACCTCCTGGTGCAAATGATTATCAGTGGACATGATATGCATGCTGTTCAGTACATTTTTCCTTTTCCTAGTATTATATATATGTTCCATTTTGTGGTTACACTGTCTGGGAGCTCAAATATTGCAAAACAATACCATATTTCTTCTTTCATTATCGGTACACGTATACCCCCATGGCCTTCAACCTGAGCACAGCTCTATAAGCTTATCTTGGATATGAGGTCTTTCAAATGTTGTGGTTCGTACAGATAGATGCATTTTATCAATTAAAAAATAAGGTATTTAAATGCCCTCATCCCCGAAAAGTTTTTGCTTAATTCTTCTTTAAGAACAATCTGGAAAAACACTACAATGCTAATGATTACTGCATAAAATACATTTCAAAACACTATTAATTTGGGGGCCATTACTAAAATGATTAACCAGTTTCCCACATTTTAATCAACCCTAAGAATCGACATCGCCAGTCTCTCTCACACACAAACACAAACATTCACACGCGTCTTTTCTCCTGTCAGTCTGTGACGTAATCAAACTAGTACAGCAGTGACATTTCTTACTCTGTCTCGCAATCGTTTTGCAATGCTACCGGTGCCGTAGGAGTAGGATCCATTCATAGATGTATCCTGGTGACTGCATACAAAATTAAGTAAAGCTATTGTAGTTATTTGTGGATGCGTCTTTCTGTCAATGTCTCGCCATGAGCCACCTATTACAATGTTTGGTAACTTGTGCATTCCTGGGTCAGCTGACCTAAAACAAAGATTGACAAGTGTGAAGATCCCTCTGCAACACTACCACCATGTTTATTATACTTCAGCGACCCACGTTACCTGACAACTCTATCTGAAAGTTTCTGCAGATTCAAATGATGAATACAGATTAACAACTCATTAAAGGCGTGTGGAATTGTTATTTTGAATGTTAGATATCATTTTGTCAGAAGAGGTTTGTTGAAATACAGTTTTGTTAAAATGTGTCAGAGTGGCACATTAGTGCTGCATTGTGACGCCATCTTTGTAGCGCGACCCATCAAATGCATCCTGCCGTTGATCGTTGTCCTTTCGTTCCTACTAAATGTTGTGACCGGATTATATTTACTGTTGCACTATGACCATTTCCGTGTTTTACGGACACGTAGCGTAACTGCATCATTTGGACTGCTATTGACCAGCGCACTTGACCAAATAATTGAAACGCAACAATGTCGGCTTCAGTCTTATCAGTTATTTCTCGGTTTCTTGAAGAATATACCTCGACGACGCCCAATAAATTGAAAGTGGTGGATGCATATTTGTTGTACATCATGCTGACGGGAGCGCTGCAGTTTCTTTACTGTCTGCTCGTTGGAACATTCCCCTTCAACAGTTTTCTTTCTGGCTTCATCTCATGCGTTGGCTCTTTCATTCTCGCAGGTAAACTTCTATTAAATAGTTTGTCCAGCACTGAATGGGATTTTTTTTTAAATCGAATTTAACCCAGTTTACCGATAGTCGCCATTTTTACGGCAATGAAAAGCTCGGTCCGCCCCTTGGTTTGTTGGTACCTTGCAAATTATGCAGAAATAATGTTCTTAAACTATTTGCAGAGAATATGTAACACAACTCATTAATTTTGTGTATGTCTTATGTCTCTCAAGTGTGTCTTCGTATCCAGATCAACCCTCACAACAAAGGAGACTTCTTGTCCATCTCACCAGAGAGAGCCTTTGCTGACTTTCTGTTTGCCCACACTGTTCTGCATCTCGTTGTCATGAACTTCATTGGCTGAACATTTTTCTATGACTGCCAGTATCACCTTGGTGGAAGGTGTGTGTTTGACACTTTACAGAATTTACAATGAGCATCATAATAACGTTTGCGATTATATCACGTGTAGGACAATTTTAGAAACTGACAAGAGATCACGGCTAAATATGCTGTCACTATAAAAAATACATGTTATAACACGTGTGGTACAAGTCACCTTGTATCTTTCTCATGGGCGAAACACTCAGATCATGTTCTGATATTGATTAATCACATATTAATAACCCAGTAATAGCTGTTGGCTTTCTCTGGAACCTCTTGTTGACTAATCATTTATCCTGTGTTGCTAACTAGACTTTGCTTTGCTCATAGATGCATACGAGAAGAAGATGGAGAAGAATAATCTCGACAAGTCCACATCTGCTTTTGTACATCTTCGTGGGAAAATTGCATCGATGAATGTCACAATTTCTTACAGATGATGGTTGACTTCTTTTTTTTACGTTTGAATTTGTTATCATTACCTTGCACTGAGGCATAGAAATAAAATTTAAAGAAAATGACAACTTTGAAATGGTGGTGTCTTTACACTTTTGTTCAGTGTACACATGTATTTATTCTTCTGATCTGGAGTTCATTTTAAAGCAGCTCGGGAGAAGCAATATACACTAATCTTTATATTAATTTGATCTGAAATATCATTCAACATTTCACTTTATTTCTACATTGATCACCAATTACACAGTCAAACAGAACACCAAAGGTGAAAATACCACACATATTAAAAGCTGAATACAAAAGTTAAGATGAAAATAAAACATTTCTATGAGGTTAATGGTTTGTTTTAATTTAGTATGTGATTATCGTCCATTATATAACAGGAACATTTGCTTTTTGAAGTAGACACAATCATTGACATGATCTCATATTAAATTGATATTTTTTAAAGTAAAAATTAAACAGTATTTGGACACACATATGTGTAAAATGCAATTTTTAACTGCATATTTTGCAACAAAGTTAAATGTTCTGTTGTGCAGCCAACAACACAGTGTACTGTTATTGCACGAAAAAAAAAAAGGTAAAATATTCCTTAGGATGCTCCCCTCATCAAGTATTTCCTGAAGATCGTCCTAATGGCGGCATTCAGATAGAAACTGCGGGTTTATGACATAGTGACCGGCTTGGTAGGGCTTCACCACATGGAAACAGCTGCCGCACCCACTGTTGATAAACCAATAAAAAAATTGTGATTAATAGGTTGATCCATTTTAGTTTGGATGCACAAACTAGGTTTGTTTGTTGTTTTTGTGTGTCAAATGTATTATCTGGATCACCATCAAAACCATAGTTTGAGATAAAAAAAAATTACCTTGATATTTTCTTCAGCTGGACACAGTTGCCAGTAGTATAGGATAGTTTCGGCTGCCGGGCAATAGAGGGCAGCTCTTGAACTGCAGATGGGTTTATGGCTTGCATGTGCTGTGTTTTGCTTGAGCCCACAATCCTGTCAGGGCTGACAGGACAAGTTCTTACTGGGCTATAGAATGACAGTCGTGTGACAGGGGGGAATGGTTGACAGCCAGCCTCCACAGGGGGTAAAGGTGTAAGTGGTTTGTGTGACTGTTTGTTCTGCTTTTTAAAAAGCCGGGGGAAAAGAAAGTCCTGCCAAGGCAACAGCATAAATAAAGGAGTAATAGATATGCAAGTCATATACATTATACAGAGACTGGAATTTTAACCCATTGCAAAAACAACCTAAGACAACTTAGTAGCAATAAGAAAGACTTTTTTACTGTGTGTTAAAGTTATTTTTCAATTGATAGTTTCTAATAAATATATCGAAGATATACACATTATTATACTTTCATTACTGTATTTGTTAGCTGATTCATTGGGTTTAAACATTTCTACTGCCTCAGCAGAGTAGAATATATCTGAAATTTTGACTGAGCAGATATTGTTCTTTTCATTATGTTTATTACATAATAATAAAATGAGACAACATTGAAACAGATTTACACAGGTTCTCACAATTATATTGAGTAACTATAGTTAATTGAAACTGTATTAAATTATTGAGCCATGTTATAGTCCTTTATTATGAAATTATCTGCTCAGCCTCTTACCGGTTGAGGGTGCGGGTTGTTTCTTCTGTGGGCAGAAGTTGGTTGAAGTTGGATTCGTTCCACTTTCCCAGGAGAGGCAAACTGCTCCCTATATGTTGTCATATAGAGCTGGAGGGCCATCCTCATTTGCAAATGTATTTTAATTCCCACTGCTTCTCTCATTGACCTAAACATCACCAATAACCCTCTCTGCCAATCCAACCTGAGAGCTCCTCCCTTTCTCTCACACACCTCTTCCTTGATTTTTTTTTTTTAAAGGAGCTTTGTATGTCAAATTTAATTCTAAAAAGTAACATAGAAACAAACAAAAATATTCAAGTTAGTCGAATTAAGAAATCAAATTGATTGGAAATAGTTTCTGAGCATATTTGCTGAACAACCAGAGCTCTTTGTGTCACCTGAGCACCTAATCCAAGCCCCCTGCTGTGACAAACATGGCTTGGTTTCCTAACATGACCTACTTTCCTCGGCGGTAGGTGTGTAGCCCGTCAATCTTATTACAGTTTTTATTGATTGCTTTGACTTGTTTGAAGAAACTGGGATATAGCAATCTGTCTTCAGACCTGTGTTATTCTTGGCAAGCATGGATTCTTCACTGTAAAATACTTTTTTTACCTTCTAATTTCTCACACAGTAGTGTTTATTTTAATTCCATGTATTCTCTGTGTGGATATTGTATTTGTCAACCACAGTCCCAAAAAAGAATGTAATCAATAAAATATCTGTAAAAATAAATTAAATTATCAGATATATCAAAGCATATCTTATTCTGGATTGGAGATGCTCATACACTTGAGTCAAAGTTTGATTTTCTGAAGGCAACATTTGCTTTTGTTCCATATTTTTAATATTTTGGCATAGGTATTGCCTTTTGCAAACAAAATGCGTTATTTTGACCTTTGTGGCATGTGTTTAGCCCTCTGCGTTAAGTGTTTTGAAAACGTCAAGTTTGAGTTGACGGCTGCGTCAATACAATCAAAAACTGTAGTTGGTGCTGTTCCGCTCCAATACTACAGGTGGCAGTATCTATTATAGAAGTCGATTAGAAGAAAAAGAAGGAGAAGAAGAAGACGACGAAGAAGAGCAAGAACAAGACCAAAAACACTGAAGGAGCCTTCAGCTGAAAATAAACCCTCGATCGAGTTCCAAATCAAGTTTTTGGACGTCAACTTTCCCCCACTTCATTTAACAAGATGTTTAACAGACAAACGAGTCTCTGGATGGGTGATGTATGCTTGAAGTCTTTTCAGTTAGTAGCATTAGCCTAGTTTTAAATTTAGCGAGTTCCGAACATGACACCGGCTAACATTACACAGTCTTGTTCAATTGTAATAGCTTTTTCTGTGTATGAGACCAATCACTTAAATGAAATTATTCACTTACAATAAACACTTAATCACTTCATCTCGATGCGTAGCTCTAACCATTTGCTATGCCATTGCTAAATTCCCATGTTTTGTAATGTTCACTAAAATGGTTGTTTACATGACGTAAGGTTTTCTTGCTGCAATTGATGTAGCATACAGTTGTTGCATTATTTTTTTTATCACCCATTTCTATAGTTGGACCCGTACATGGATGAGAGCTTCGTCAAACAGGCCTTCACTGCAATGGGAGAATCACCGCTTGGAGTAAAAATAATCACTCACAAGTTAACAGGGTAGGCTATATTCAAAGATTCGTGTTACAGTATTTCTTATGGCAATGGTTCTGAACCACATATTTAATCTACCAAACTACTTAGCCCACCAAGTATTACCATCATGAGCAACGTTACAATCAATACCACAAGTGTCTATCAAAACAAAACTAAAGATATATTCATAAAAAAAAAATATATATATATATTTAATAGCACCCTGTAAGGTAATATGCACGATTCAGTGTAAGATTTTTGTTTTACATCACTATGATTCTGTGAAAATGTGTTAGAGAGTTACATAAGAAAATATTTGATAAAATACATCCAAACAAATATTTATGCACATATTCTTCATTTAAAAGTGAAATGAGCTGCATTTAAGATGTGACTCTGTCACATCCCACCAGAGGGCCCCAAAGACATAACAGCACACATCAGTGGCCTGTGGCTTTGCTGGAGCAGGTTTCTCCTAGAGCTTTGCTGAAATCTAGTCTAGAGGTCCATATTGTCTCAACATATGACGTTTTTCCACCTTTCTCTAACGTTTGTGTTGTGTTGTTTAGTGGTTCTGCAGGTTACTGCTTTGTGGAGATGGCAGACGAAGCAAGTGTCGACCGCTGTGTTCAAAAACTAAATGGAAAACTGGTTCCTGGCTCAAACCCGGTATGCCCTCATTGCAAGTCGTTTACATTTCTTTTCTTTAATAATTGCTGAATGTCATCATTTCTGCATTGTATGTGTGAGTACTACTGACTTTCCTCTTTTCCGCAGTGGTAATCTGTATATTGTTAGGATTACTGTACTCCATTGTCAAATCTGATTTGTGGATTAATTTGCAGATTAATTGATTATTAAAATAATTGTTAGTAGTAGCCCTAGTAGAAAATTCCCTGTATTGTGGTTTGCTTTGTAAAAAGATTTGATTTCAGTTTGGACCCTGTAGTACAGTAGGGGTATTTTTCCTTTTCTGCTGGCAAATATAACACATGTATGCATTTTTCTGTGTTGACATATGTTCACAAAGTAGTGAATATATTTGATTGTACCATGAATCACATGGTATATGAAAAATAGTAGTAGTGTGTAGTGGTGCATGAAAGTACTGCTACCAAGTCAAGTCAAGTCAAGTCAAGTTTATTTGTATAGCCCTAAATCACAAGCAGTCTCAAAGGGCTTCACATAGACAGAAATTGACAATTATTCTCAAAGCATCCCCTGATCTTAAGCTCCCAAAAGGGCAAGGAAAAACTTAAAAACCCCTAGCAGGGGGAAAATGAGAAACCTTGAGAAGGGACCACAGATGGAAGGATCCCCCTTTCAGGATCACCAGGTTGAAATGGATGCAGAGAGGGCACAAATGATACAACATGAAAATCAATTAAATAAAAAGTGGATCTCCATGTCACAGCAGAGGGCTGCCGAAAGGAGCCCTCAATTGTCCTGGCAGTACCAAATTACTGTTGGCCCTGTGAGCTGGGCCAAACTTCTGAGTTCCGCTGTCCACTGCCCTCGACCTGCTGCTAAGAGGCTGCTTGTACATGAATGAACTTTGTTTGAAGCTGGTGAATAGAGTCTCTGGTAGCAACTAACAGAGGAATGGGCTAAAGGCTGGTCTAGGTGGAGGAGGTATGTAAACACAAATAACCATAATAACATCTCTCTTTATTCCCAGCAATATCAGTGCTATACTACAGGATTTTTGAGCGGTTCTGGTTTGCTTAGTGTGTGTTCTCTTTTCCCATTTGCAGCCTCGGAAGTTTAAGCTAAACTTTGCCACCTATGGGAAACGACAGGAGGCAGGGTAAGTTTGAGAAATCTGACCACTTATGTCCTTCTTGTTGATGAAGTGATTCATTTTGTGCAGCATGTCCTGAAAATAGGTAGAGATTAGTTCAAATGTGTTGTCAGCATTTACAAAGTAAAAAAAACAATATATATATATACTTAAAATCTATTTTACAATGGATGTCAATACATAAGAATGCGTGATCTGTCTTTTCTTCTACTAGGCCAGAGTTCTCAGTGTTTGTTGGAGATTTATCCTCTGAGGTGGATGATGACCAGCTCCACCATGTCTTTAAGGACTTTCCCTCCTGCAAGGGAGCCAAAGTCGTCACAGACCAATATGGCTACTCCAAGTATGTCAACTCGCAGTAGGACCCAACTGCAACTCCATTTCAATGAAATCTGTACTTGGATGTGGCTAGTGGTTCTCAAACTTTTCACAAGTACCACTCAAAAATATTTTGCACATATTTTGCAAAATCATCATGTTGGATTGCATTTGAAAATGATTTAGCATACCACTCACCAGAAAGAACTGGTACGCTTACTCCACTTTGAGAATCACTGGTGTAGACTGATTTTACACAGTAGGTCAGTGTAATTGCAAAGCTTTCATAGTGATTTACAATATTTTTTGTCTCTGTTTAGTAGCTTCTGGATAACAACACAAGGGACCTTGATGACATTTTCACTAGAAGCCTGAAGAAATGTTTTCTTGTCTTATGCTAAAACTATTGTTTTCCCCATATAGGCTAAGCAAGAGCAACTCACAATTGAAGTGATGCTACTTCATGTTAAAAGTAAAACCACAAGTTTCAGTTCTACTATAATAATACCCATCTATATACTGTTCTCAATATTAGCTGCTTTTCAATTTAAAAGTATCAAATGTCCAGGGGCATTGAGAGGAGTCCTGACTGTTGTTTACTTGCAGAGGTTATGGCTTTGTCAAGTTTGGAGATGAAAATGAACAGAAGAAGGCAATCGAGGAATGCCAGGGCATTGTGCTTGCGGGGAAGGCACTCCGACTCAGCCTTGCGGTGGCAAAGAGGTAAGCTAATCATCATTTGACATGTAAATACTCATACTCCAATACGCCATCGCATTCATCAAAGTACTCCACTGTGCGTAAACACTATTATATCGAAACACATGGCCTTTAACCTTTAGAAAGAGGTATTATCTAGGGTTAAGCTACTCAAGTTTTGTTCTTTGTAAATTGTTTGCATTTTAACTTTTTCTTTACACGCTCCCCATACATGCTGGACCACATTTACTTCTGTAAACAATACGTTGTGAGTGTCGTCGCTTCAGTGCACTCTGGAGACGCACAGCAGACAGACGGAGGTCACATTATGTGAACGCTCACACTAAAAAAAAAAAAACAATTCCATCCGAAACTTGTAGTGTGGAACACAAAAAAAAAAAAAAAACACAAGCATGAAGAGAATATGCAAGTTTCACACAGAGAGGCCAGAGCCAAGATTCTAACCATGAACCACAGAGCTGTGAGGCAGACATGCTAACCACGTAGCTCACTGTGCGGTCCTTATTTTGAATAGGCCTATTTCATAAATAGTCATATGGCAAAATGCATGCAGTGTCAATCTTTTATTTAGTACACTAATGATTTAGAATTCTTTCTTATTTCTTATTTTTTAACTGTTTGTTCTGTAGCCAGAAGACAACCACCTGGGTGGGCTCAAGTCAGAATTATCAGACTAACTACAGCCAGCCGCCAACCAATTACTTTGGAAACACCAATGGCGGGGGTCAAAGCTACTACTCTCAATGGGGCAGCTACGATCAGTACAACAACTACAACAATGGAGGCTACAACTCTGGCTATAATAATACTTCATACAATAGCGGCTACAACAGTGGCTACACCTACAACTATGGCCCCTACGGATACCCACCACCCAGCCAGATGGTACCACCACCTCCCACGGATTTGCCGCCCCCATCTTCTGATGTGACAGGAGACGTGCAGGTATGTGAGGTTTGTGATCCTACTGCTTAAATTACTGTTTAAAACCATCAAAGTATCTGCATAGTTTTCGCTTACAGAAATATGATCTCTGCAGTGGTTCTCCAACTTTTTACACAAAGTACCACCTCATTAACTACTTGGCTCTTCCAAGTATCATCATTACAACCAACATTAAACATTAGTAGAAAAGTATAATGGGTCAAATAAAATGTAGAGCACACAGAAGTTAAAGGGCAAGTCAATTTTTTTAAACGATAATATGGTCTATGCACCCCCAGTAGACGGAAACATGGCAGTCTGAATAATATTGCATTTGTGGAATAGAGCCGCTAAAATCACGCTCTTTGACTTTCTTACCAATAATACTGTTCATGACTTTACATAATCATATTCTGTATGTTCATTGGTCCTCAGCAGAGTCAAGAAGAGACTGGAGATGGTGAGGATAATACAGAAGGTAACACAGACACTTTCATCTCTCACCTTGCGTAATGTATCAGTTGGCCCTTTCAGATGAACCCCTGAGGCATGCAAATGATTGAAGTCCGCAACTCTTTAAAGGAGACATGAACTTTTTTTCCTTGTCTCCTTGCATAAGCTTTCTTAACATGCTTGACCTTCTGAGGTTTTGCCTGGCGTAGAGTGCGTGGAAGAGTCTCGGTTGGCTGTCGGATGTGTGCCATCCTTCTAATTTGACTTCAATTGATGGATTTCCAAAGCCATGACAAAGCACATCAGAGCAGAGTTGTGAAGCGGTCTATTTTGAGGAGGAATTAGGCCATCTGTTTTGCATAAATCATTTTCTCAGTGCCACCTATTTATCAGTCCTTTTATAGCCCTGACAGGAAAAAAAAAAATTAGGGTAACATTTGGTATTCACAGAAAGGGCCTCTAGTTTTATTTCACTCTGCTATGGTGCTTATTATTCTGTGTTTTACAGTGCCATTCCAAGAATGTGACGTTGACCAGTGGAACGCAGATTTTATGCAACGCAGCGAGGAGTTCTTTGATGCCTTGATGGATAGTCACTGGGAGCCACTGGACTCCTTTGACTCTGCTATACCCTTACTTGTTTGAAAGTCAATTAGTTCTTGTTTCCCCTTTGTTTGTGTTTTCATCTGTCAACTCCATAGACACAGCTCCAAAGTGTCACCACCATCAACAGTACGAGTCTACTTTGATTTTATTGTTTACCATGTTGGTAAGATTCAGAGTCTCACTATAAGGAGTGACGTTACCCCTCACGCCACAGTGTGCGTGGGTAGTTTGGGAACCCTGTCTGATCTTCACATTTGTTGTAGCAGTGCTCATCAAACACAACAAAAGTTGCATTGATTCATGTCGATGGTCATTGTAGAAAATGCGTAATGATCCCATTGAGCCTTAGACAGTCACTCCTGGATGGTACATAATTCATGTATACATAGGATTATTCTTTCAGGCTTTCATGAAGGAATTTTTAGATAATGGTTAAATCTAGGGGATGTTATATGGAGTGATATTTAAACCCAACACGTTTGTTGTGTGAATGCAACATTCCTGTTTCTAATGATGGATGTCACAGCAGCATCTCTAAATGTTGATTGGAAGGAGAATTTTGTACATATAGGTATATCTTTTCTGAAACTGTTTGAGCAATAAAACACTTTCAAAAGGGTCTCCAGGCCTGGTCATTTTGGATGGAGATGGTAAAATGGATTGCAAGGTATGGATGTAAAATTAGACCCAAATATATTATTACCCTCCCAAATTAGCACTTAAACTCGGTTGCATGTAAATGACACAAAATGAGATGTATGAAAAGATGAGCAAATATTAGCGATTGTTTTTTCATTTTTATAAAAGCGAACAGAGTTAAACTAGTGTCACAAACATTGGTTTGGGACGAGTAAAAAAATTGATTGTGAACATTTAAATACATCTGGGATCTGAGGCACACAACACATTTTTTTTGTCTCAAATTGTAGTTTGATATGCTCTACAAAATGCTCGGTCGCAACAAGTCAGGACACATCAACTATTGATGCAAAGTGGACAAATCGGGATTTATTTCAAACATTTTACACATTCAACAACCCCTTTTCCTTGACATACTTTGCTTAGGTTTTATATTAATTCACACTTGACACTCTTACACCTGCACTACATGATATAAAAGGAAGGGGGACATTTAAAGTGCTGTTAAATTTTGCATCTCGTTTTGACATTGCACAACACCCTAATTATGGAAGTGGGCATTCTGTCCCTGTGACAAAATGGCCCCTCTCTCCGTTACTAGTGGATGCCGATTTTGAGTACGTGGGACGAGAGCTCAAACAATAATTGATGTACAGAGGAACTGGGTATTTGCCTATCTGTGTAATCATCACCAACCAAGTGACGTGTCAATAGACCTCCTAGAAATGATGACCTTAGGATGGAATCCTATCACCCAGGTTTACACTTGTGCAATTACTCAGATTGTTCCACTTCAGTCTTGGTTTTTCAGAAGTCCAAGTCCAGGTCTCCCAGGGCAATACCAGCAGGGAACCTGACGGTACCACCCTTGATACAATCCCCTCCAACTCAAACAACCGAGGGCCCCTCCTAATAGCTGAGTGGGGAACTGGGGGAAGTAGGCGAGGAGACAGAGGAGCAGGAAGAGCCAAAGGCTGAGCAGGAGAACACAGAACAGGAAGAGGATCCTAAGTGGGGCATCAGAAAATCCACCTCGGTTCAGGTAAGGTCCAAACACTGCTGTTTCTTCAGCAAGCAGCAGGCAACAGAGACACAGGAGGAAAACATCCTCTGAAACTTCATATCCTCTCCATAGCATTCCAGCTTTGAGGCATTCTGTCTTGCTTTCACCTTCTCGCAACACCAAGAGAGACTGACTGTCGTTCTCCGGGTTGCCCGGTAGAGTCTCATAGCAGCTACCTGTAGCATTTCCGAGAACGCCGAGAAGTTTGCAGAAGACGAACCACAGTCCACCGGCCGCTCCAAGTCGAGACAGATGACGGAGTGACAGTGAGAGGGAACGACGGGAGGAGAAGGACAGAAGGAAGACAAAAGAGCCGACGAAGATGCACGTCCATCCCCAACCAGATCGCAAAAACATCCTGGAAAAATGCAATCAATCAATCACCAACCAAGATTGTAATGAAATAGTCTCTATTGCGGACTAGTAGTTTGTATATCTTCCTCACAGTTCTAAGATTTGAGGTTCACATTCCAAAAACATGCATTTTAGGTTCTGAAGACTCTAAATGGTCAATAGATGTAAATGTTAATCTGCAGTAGATGATTGGTGATGATTGATAATCTCTAACAAGATTAAGAGCGAAAATAATACAAATGAACTTGTGTTGGTGTTAATACAAGTCACAGCATCCTTCTCACCCTAAGCATCACGCAAAAGAAGACAGGAAGCAAACTCACCTGTAAAGGAAGTGGCTTCTCTTGGCAAAGATGCTGTGCTGGGACACCCAGAAACTCAGCACTGGGCCAAACATCACCGTGGCAGACAACACAAGATGGAAGTGTCGACGGAACAAATTGTTTCCCAGCAAGTGGGCGACCAGGTCCGTCAGGAACACCAGAACTGTGTTCAGGATCATCTCTACCTACAAATAACTGAGACAGAAGGAATTGCCTTGAATAAAATTCTTCACAGTCCTGTTCAGCATGCACCAAGTCACGCGTGATTTGAATCCAAGCTATTCCATTGATGTAAGAAACAAAATACTAGCCTAGTAAAAATAGTTAAGATACAATCCTAATTGGCTGAAGACCCTTCAGATTCGAAGCTGCCGTGCAGTCGGTTGCCACTGTGCAGGAAGTTGAACGAGCCACCTGTTTGTGGCTCCAAATATGTACATGAAGTTAAATCCAGCCGGGAAATTCTTAAGTGCCGGTGAGAAGGTCTGACTCGCAGCAGTATAGAGTGTCTGAGAACAGTTTGAACTGCAGCAGTAACATGAGCTGCTGTCTGTTGACTTCATACAATAATTTCCCGTGAGTCAGTCGCTGCGTAACGGCTGTCGCAGATACTGCAAAGAACTCAAACTTCACAGTTTATAGTCAAAGATTCCCTACAATAATATGAATATAATAATTCAGAAGACGGGATGTCTTGAAAATCACAGAAAGGTCAAAATAACCTTATTGTAGGGTATATCTCATCTGACGTACAAGCATAAGAAGAAAGCACACATGAAGTTATGAAATAAACATGTCATACCAATGTTGTATTATTAAAATCAAGTGTGTGTGCATGCGTGCGTGTAATAATAGCACTAACCTTTGCACCGACAACCACGCTGAAGCTCGACAGCTGCAACAGTCCATCTGCTTCTCCTTGTTGGTGGGTGGGCAAAGTGAGACGAATATTATAACATATTTTAAGAAACTTTTTTTTTTGTTCTAGGACTTTAAGGGAATTAGCATTTAAATAGTATCTTTGATACTAACCTTTTTTTCAGTGATATCAACTGTTAGGCAATTGACTGTCCACATGGCCACTTAAATGACCCTCCAAGTATGATAACACAATGGCATATTTCATGATATCAGTAAGAGATTTGCATGCCGTAACAACAATGGAGTGAAAGTGGATGTGGATGGTGGGCGTGGATGATGATGAGTGGTACTTGGCACTGTTGCCTTTGAATGGGTCATCTCACACCATGTTTTTCCATGAGTGACCTCTTTTTGGAGTAGTCCAGCTTTCTCCCACAGACGCAAAATAAATGTTTATTGAAGTCTCCTATGTCAGACCTGTGATTGACAGTTGATGAGTGTACAAAAACCCAGCATGGATGGATGAAGATAAATTTAACTGGCACAGAGAGTACCATAAAAAAAGTCTGTTGTGGAATACAATAATACATTAATATACAGTATGTAATTAATAAAAGTTTTACATTTTACTTCTCATTGATTGTTCATTAACATGTTCTCTTTGTATTTACATAATCTTAAATTGAGAAAATTAAATAAATCTATCTATCTATCTATCTATCTATCTATCTATCTATCTATCTATCTATCTATCTATCTATCTATCTATCTATCTATCTATCTATCTATCTATCTATCTATCTATCTATCTATCTATCTATCTATCTATCTATCTATCTATCTATCTATCTATCTATCTATCTATCTATCTATCTATCTATCTATCTATCTATCTATCTATCTATCTATCTATCTATCTATCTATCTATCTATCTATCTATCTATCTATCTATCTATCTATCTATCTATCTATCTATCTATCTATCTATCTATCTATCTATCTATCTATCTATCTATCTATCTATCTATCTATCTATCTATCTATCTATCTATCTATCTATCTATCTATCTATCTATCTATCTATCTATCTATCTATCTATCTATCTATCTATCTATCTATCTATCTATCTATCTATCTATCTATCTATCTATCTATCTATCTATCTATCTATCTATCTATCTATCTATCTATCTATCTATCTATCTATCTATCTATCTATCTATCTATCTATCTATCTATCTATCTATCTATCTATCTATCTATCTATCTATCTATCTATCTATCTATCTATCTATCTATCTATCTATCTATCTATTACTTCTCTGGTTCTTCTATATCAAACAAATTTGTTTTAGGTTCATTTACCTGACATGTTTCGGCGGAATCTTCCGCCTTCATCAGAGACTCTGATGAAGGCGGAAGATTCCGCCGAAACATGTCAGGTAAATGAACCTAAAACAAATTTGTTTGATATAGAAGAACCAGAGAAGTAATTGAAAAAGAAAAAACAAGATGAACCTAGTACAACTATCTATCTATCTATCTATCTATCTATCTATCTATCTATCTATCTATCTATCTATCTATCTATCTATCTATCTATCTATCTATCTATCTATCTATCTATCTATCTATCTATCTATCTATCTATCTATCTATCTATCTATCTATCTATCTATCTATCTATCTATCTATCTATCTATCTATCTATCTATCTATCTATCTATCTATCTATCTATCTATCTATCTATCTATCTATCTATCTATCTATCTATCTATCTATCTATCTATCTATCTATCTATCTATCTATCTATCTATCTATCTATCTATCTATCTATCTATCTATCTATCTATCTATCTATCTATCTATCTATCTATCTATCTATCTATCTATCTATCTATCTATCTATCTATCTATCTATCTATCTATCTATCTATCTATCTATCTATCTATTCGTTGGCGCCGCGGTAGTGGCGACACGTTTGCAGCAGCTCCGTCTTGGGGTGGTCTGCTGGAGCAGCGGCATCACTGCAGCGGAGAGGAAGAGGCTGGACAAGGTGGTGAAGAAAGCCGGCGCTGTCCTGGGCTGCAGTCTGGACCGGGTGGAGGTGGTGGGGGAGAGGAGGATGGTGGCTAAGCTGTCCTCCATCATGGACAATGTCTTCCACCCCCTTCATGAGACTGTCAGAGCCCTGGAGAGCTCCATCAGCGACCGGCTTCGTCACCCACGATGCACCACCGAGAGGCATCGCAGGTCCTTCCTCCCTGCTGCCATCAGACTGTACAACCAGGCCGACCATCGTAGCTAACGGACAAAATAACATGCAATAACGTGCAATAACCATATGTGCCATCACACTATGTGCAATATCTGTCTACCTCACACTCTTTTACCTGCTTTCTTTGCACTTTTTTTGCACTATTTTTTATCTAATATTTTTTTTTATCTCCACTGTATATTGTGTATTGTGTATTTTGTATACATTGTCCATATTTTTTTAATTATATATACCTTCTACTTCTTAAAATTTTTTACCCCCTTCCCCACATGCGTGTGTGTGTGTATATGTTACGTGTACTGCTGCCAACATAGGAGTTTCCCCATTGAGGGAATAATAAAGGATTATCTTATCTTATCTTATCTTATCTTATCTTATCTTATCTATCTATCTATCTATCTAGACTATGCAAAATACATATATATATATATATATATATATATATATATATATATATATATATATATATATATATATATATATATATATATATATATATAAACTGTGCAAAAATATAATGCTGCTACTTGACAATTTTCCTAGCAATGACATAGTAAACCTGTACAACATGTAAACAACTGTCCCATATTCCCATTGAAACAAAAAGACAGCTATCAAAACTTATTTGAAACATTTGTTTCAATGAAGGTCAAGATTGAAACAGAGGCTAATCTTCCATATTTGGGTTCACATTATTATATCTTTTCCAGAGTAGTGCCACACCATGCAGTCATGACGCTCATTGCACGCCACCCGCGCACCACTGTGTATACAAGATGTCAGCTGTTGTTTTGCACTGCCCATGACTGTCTCTTCATGGTTTGGCTCAATTACTCGAGGAAATACTTTATATCTGCCCCGCTGCTATCAGGTGTAAATGCCATTGATAAGTGAATTCTCCCCAGTATACACAACGAGTGTCTGTACTGTGTCTATGTTGTGGAACCGTGGTCAGGAATGATATCAAAGGTTTAAAAATATCAGTCACATGTGCAAATGCTCAAAACATAAACAGCTGTTTTGTTTTGAGTGAGTCCTCAATGTCAAGGTCAGAGAAGACCTGTGCATAAAGGATCATCAAAGTTTGGACAATTGTTTTCTGGGTGTTTGTTGTTTGCCCCTTTCATCCACTCACAGATAGAAAACAATAGGAATTGAAATGACCTGTTCTCGAGCCAAATTGTCTTGTCACCGTGGGATAGTGGAAACGTTATTTTGATTTCTTTGTGTGTCTTGGCATGTGAAGAAATTGACAATAAAGCAGACTTGGACTTTGACTTTGATAAGTAACAATTTAACATTCTTAAGTGTCATACAAGTGTAAAACTGTATGTCAAAACTGAGGGAGAATAAATTGTGTACTCACTTATGACTCATGCACATGTGTATAGATATTTTATGTTAACTTGTGACATTTGACTATAATTCTAACTAAAGCACACTTTGGTTGTATAGTATGGACATCATCACATATTTCCTTTGTTTTCATTTCTACAATGGCATAACATAAAAGTAAAAGAAAATGATAAAAACACTAGTATTTAGACATCGTGCAAAAGTCTCACTGAATATGGTTTAACTTCAAAGACCTTATAAAGCAAAATTCTTCCCAAAACCCATATATTCTCATTGATTCTTCAGTAAGATAACATTGTCAGAAGTGGGATTCGAACCCACGCCTCCAGTGGAGACTGCGACCTTAACGCAGCGCCTTAGACCGCTCGGCCATCCTGACACATGAGCACATAATAGGGGTGTAACGATCAATCGATACACATCGATTAATGCTCCGATTAGTTGTCATCGACGCTAGACGTAAACATCAATCCACAGATTCTCATTGATTCTTCAGTAAAATAACTTTGTCAGAAGTGGGATTCGAACCCACGCCTCCAGTAGAGACTGCGACCTGAACGCAGCGCCTTGGACCGCTCGGCCATCCTGACACATGAGCACATAATAGGGGTGTAACGATCAATCGATACACATCGATTAATGCTCCGATTAGTTGTCATCGACGCTAAACGTAAACATCGATCCACAGATTCTCATTGATTCTTCAGTAAAATAACTTTTGTCAGAAGTGGGACTCTAACCCACGCCTCCAGTGGAGACTGCGACCTGAACGCAGCGCCTTGGACCGCTCGGCCATCCTGACACATGAGCACATAATAGGGGTGTAACGATCAATCGATACACATCGATTAATGCTCCGATTAGTTGTCATCGACGCTAAACGTAAACATCGATCCACAGATTCACTAAAATAACTTTGTCAGCGCCTTGGACCGCTCGGCCATCCTGACACAAGAGGATACACGTTAGTTACTAAATTTATCAGGTGTGTGATTCTCAACTATCAAACTCAGGATTCTCATTGATTCTTCAGTAAGATTACCTTGTCAGAAGTGGGATTCGAACCCACGCCTCCAGTGGAGACTGCGACCTGAACGCAGCGCCTTGGACCGCTCGGCCATCCTGACACGTGAGCACATAATAGGGGTGTAACGATCAATCGATACACATCGATTAATGCTCCGATTAGTTGTCATCGACGCTAAACGTAAACATCGATCCACAGATTCTCATTGATTCTTCAGTAAGATAACCTTATCAGAAGTGGGATTCGAACCCACGCCTCCAGTGGAGACTGCCACCTGAACGCAGCGCCTTGGACCGCTCGGCCATCCTGACACGTGAGCACATAATAGGGGTGTAACGATCAATCGATACACATCGATTAATGCTCCGATTAGTTGTCATCGACGCTAAACGTAAACATCGATCCACAGGTTCTCATTGATTCTTCAGTAAGATAACCTTGTCAGAAGTGGGATTCGAACCCACGCCTCCAGTGGAGACTGCGACCTTAACGCAGCGCCTTGGACCGCTCGGCCATCCTGACACGTGAGCTCATAATAGGGGTGTAACAATCAATCGATACACATCGATTAATGCTCCGATTAGTTGTCATCGACGCTAAACGTAAACATCGATCCACAGATTCTCATTGATTCTTCAGTAAAATAACTTTGTCAGAAGTGGGATTCGAACCCACGCCTCCAGTGGAGACAGCGACCTTAACGCAGCGCCTTGGACTGCTCGGCCATCCTGACACGTGAGCACATAATAGGGGTGTAACGATCAATCGATACACATCGATTAATGCTCCGATTAGTTGTCATCGACGCTAAACGCAAACATTGAGCCACAGATTCTCATTGATTCTTCAGTAAGATAACCTTGTCAGAAGTGGGATTCGAACCCATGCCTCCAGTGGAGACTGCGACCTTAACGCAGCGCCTTAGACCGCTCGGCCATCCTGACACATGAGCACATAATAGGGGTGTAACGATCAATCGATACACATCGATTAATGCTCCGATTAGTTGTCATCGACGCTAAACGTAAACATCGATCCACAGATTCTCATTGATTCTTCAGTAAAATAACTTTGTCAGAAGTGGGATTCGAACCCACGCCTCCAGTAGAGACTGCGACCTGAACGCAGCGCCTTGGACCGCTCGGCCATCCTGACACATGAGCACATAATAGGGGTGTAACGATCAATCGAAACACATCGATTAATGCTCAGATTAGTTGTCATCGACGCTAAACGTAAACATCGATCCACAGATTCTCATTGATTCTTCAGTAAAATAACTTTTGTCAGAAGTGGGACTCTAACCCACGCCTCCAGTGGAGACTGCGACCTTAACGCAGGGCCTTGGACCGCTCGGCCATCCTGACACATGAGCACATAATAGGGGTGTAACGATCAATCGAAACACATCGATTAATGCTCCGATTAGTTGTCATCGACGCTAAACGTAAACATCGATCCACAGATTCTCATTGATTCTTCAGTAAAATAACTTTTGTCAGAAGTGGGACTCTAACCCACGCCTCCAGTGGAGACTGCGACCTGAACGCAGGGCCTTGGACCGCTCGGCCATCCTGACACATGAGCACATAATAGGGGTGTAACGATCAATCGATACACATCGATTAATGCTCCGATTAGTTGTCATCGACGCTAAACGTAAACATCGATCCACAGATTCTCATTGATTCTTCAGTAAAATAACTTTGTCAGAAGTGGGATTCGAACCCACGCCTCCAGTGGAGACTGCGACCTTAACGCAGCGCCTTAGACCGCTCGGCCATCCTGACACATGAGCACATAATAGGGGTGTAACGATCAATCGATACACATCGATTAATGCTCCGATTAGTTGTCATCGACGCTAAACGTAAACATCGATCCACAGATTCTCATTGATTCTTCAGTAAAATAACTTTGTCAGAAGTGGGATTCGAACCCACGCCTCCAGTAGAGACTGCGACCTGAACGCAGCGCCTTGGACCGCTCGGCCATCCTGACACATGAGCACATAATAGGGGTGTAACGATCAATCGATACACATCGATTAATGCTCCGATTAGTTGTCATCGACGCTAAACGTAAACATCGATCCACAGATTCTCATTGATTCTTCAGTAAAATAACTTTTGTCAGAAGTGGGACTCTAACCCACGCCTCCAGTGGAGACTGCGACCTGAACGCAGCGCCTTGGACCGCTCGGCCATCCTGACACATGAGCACATAATAGGGGTGTAACAATCAATTGATACACATCGATTAATGCTCCGATTAGTTGTCATCGACGCTAAACGTAAACATCGATCCACAGATTCAGTAAAATAACTTTGTCAGCGCCTTGGACCGCTCGGCCATCCTGACACAAGAGGATACACGTTAGTTACTAAATTTATCAGGTGTGTGATTCTCAACTATCAAACTCAGGATTCTCATTGATTCTTCAGTAAGATAACCTTGTCAGAAGTGGGATTCGAACCCACGCCTCCAGTGGAGACTGCGACCTGAACGCAGCGCCTTGGACCGCTCGGCCATCCTGACACGTGAGCATATTGATACACATCGATTAATGCTCCGATTAGTTGTCATCGACGCTAAACGTAAACATCGATCCACAGATTCTCATTGATTCTTCAGTAAAATAACTTTTGTCAGAAGTGGGATTCGAACCCACGCCTCCAGTGGAGACTGCGACCTGAACGCAGCGCTTTGGACCGCTCGGCCATCCTGACACATGAGCACATAATAGGGGTGTAACGATCAATCGATACACATCGATTAATGCTCCGATTAGTTGTCATCGACGCTAAACGTAAACATCGATCCACAGATTCTCATTGATTCTTCAGTAAAATAACTTTGTCAGAAGTGGGATTCGAACCCACGCCTCCAGTAGAGACTGCGACCTGAACGCAGCGCCTTGGACCGCTCGGCCATCCTGACACATGAGCACATAATAGGGGTGTAACGATCAATCGATACACATCGATTAATGCTCCGATTAGTTGTCATCGACGCTAAACGTAAACATCGATCCACAGATTCTCATTGATTCTTCAGTAAAATAACTTTTGTCAGAAGTGGGACTCTAACCCACGCCTCCAGTGGAGACTGCGACCTGAACGCAGCGCCTTGGACCGCTCGGCCATCCTGACACATGAGCACATAATAGGGGTGTAACGATCAATCGATACACATCGATTAATGCTCCGATTAGTTGTCATCGACGCTAAACGTAAACATCGATCCACAGATTCACTAAAATAACTTTGTCAGCGCCTTGGACCGCTCGGCCATCCTGACACAAGAGGATACACGTTAGTTACTAAATTTATCAGGTGTGTGATTCTCAACTATCAAACTCAGGATTCTCATTGATTCTTCAGTAAGATAACCTTGTCAGAAGTGGGATTCGAACCCACGCCTCCAGTGGAGACTGCGACCTGAACGCAGCGCCTTGGACCGCTCGGCCATCCTGACACGTGAGCACATAATAGGGGTGTAACGATCAATCGATACACATCGATTAATGCTCCGATTAGTTGTCATCGACGCTAAACGTAAACATCGATCCACAGATTCTCATTGATTCTTCAGTAAGATAACCTTATCAGAAGTGGGATTCGAACCCACGCCTCCAGTGGAGACTGCCACCTGAACGCAGCGCCTTGGACCGCTCGGCCATCCTGACACGTGAGCACATAATAGGGGTGTAACGATCAATCGATACACATCGATTAATGCTCCGATTAGTTGTCATCGACGCTAAACGTAAACATCGATCCACAGGTTCTCATTGATTCTTCAGTAAGATAACCTTGTCAGAAGTGGGATTCGAACCCACGCCTCCAGTGGAGACTGCGACCTTAACGCAGCGCCTTGGACCGCTCGGCCATCCTGACACGTGAGCTCATAATAGGGGTGTAACAATCAATCGATACACATCGATTAATGCTCCGATTAGTTGTCATCGACGCTAAACGTAAACATCGATCCACAGATTCTCATTGATTCTTCAGTAAAATAACTTTGTCAGAAGTGGG
The DNA here is from genome assembly GCF_033458585.1 of Syngnathus typhle. Classification (NCBI taxonomy): domain Eukaryota; kingdom Metazoa; phylum Chordata; class Actinopteri; order Syngnathiformes; family Syngnathidae; genus Syngnathus; species Syngnathus typhle. The sequence goes on along the minus strand of NC_083750.1, from coordinate 5,662,963 downwards.
ATTCGAACCCACGCCTCCAGTGGAGACAGCGACCTTAACGCAGCGCCTTGGACTGCTCGGCCATCCTGACACGTGAGCACATAATAGGGGTGTAACGATCAATCGATACACATCGATTAATGCTCCGATTAGTTGTCATCGACGCTAAACGCAAACATTGAGCCACAGATTCTCATTGATTCTTCAGTAAGATAACCTTGTCAGAAGTGGGATTCGAACCCATGCCTCCAGTGGAGACTGCGACCTTAACGCAGCGCCTTAGACCGCTCGGCCATCCTGACACATGAGCACATAATAGGGGTGTAACGATCAATCGATACACATCGATTAATGCTCCGATTAGTTGTCATCGACGCTAAACGTAAACATCGATCCACAGATTCTCATTGATTCTTCAGTAAAATAACTTTGTCAGAAGTGGGATTCGAACCCACGCCTCCAGTAGAGACTGCGACCTGAACGCAGCGCCTTGGACCGCTCGGCCATCCTGACACATGAGCACATAATAGGGGTGTAACGATCAATCGAAACACATCGATTAATGCTCCGATTAGTTGTCATCGACGCTAAACGTAAACATCGATCCACAGATTCTCATTGATTCTTCAGTAAAATAACTTTTGTCAGAAGTGGGACTCTAACCCACGCCTCCAGTGGAGACTGCGACCTTAACGCAGGGCCTTGGACCGCTCGGCCATCCTGACACATGAGCACATAATAGGGGTGTAACGATCAATCGAAACACATCGATTAATGCTCCGATTAGTTGTCATCGACGCTAAACGTAAACATCGATCCACAGATTCTCATTGATTCTTCAGTAAAATAACTTTTGTCAGAAGTGGGACTCTAACCCACGCCTCCAGTGGAGACTGCGACCTGAACGCAGGGCCTTGGACCGCTCGGCCATCCTGACACATGAGCACATAATAGGGGTGTAACGATCAATCGATACACATCGATTAATGCTCCGATTAGTTGTCATCGACGCTAAACGTAAACATCGATCCACAGATTCTCATTGATTCTTCAGTAAAATAACTTTGTCAGAAGTGGGATTCGAACCCACGCCTCCAGTGGAGACTGCGACCTGAACGCAGCGCCTTGGACCGCTCGGCCATCCTGACACATGAGCACATAATAGGGGTGTAACGATCAATCGATACACATCGATTAATGCTCCGATTAGTTGTCATCGACGCTAAACGTAAACATCGATCCACAGATTCTCATTGATTCTTCAGTAAAATAACTTTGTCAGAAGTGGGATTCGAACCCACGCCTCCAGTAGAGACTGCGACCTGAACGCAGCGCCTTGGACCGCTCGGCCATCCTGACACATGAGCACATAATAGGGGTGTAACGATCAATCGATACACATCGATTAATGCTCCGATTAGTTGTCATCGACGCTAAACGTAAACATCGATCCACAGATTCTCATTGATTCTTCAGTAAAATAACTTTTGTCAGAAGTGGGACTCTAACCCACGCCTCCAGTGGAGACTGCGACCTGAACGCAGCGCCTTGGACCGCTCGGCCATCCTGACACATGAGCACATAATAGGGGTGTAACAATCAATTGATACACATCGATTAATGCTCCGATTAGTTGTCATCGACGCTAAACGTAAACATCGATCCACAGATTCAGTAAAATAACTTTGTCAGCGCCTTGGACCGCTCGGCCATCCTGACACAAGAGGATACACGTTAGTTACTAAATTTATCAGGTGTGTGATTCTCAACTATCAAACTCAGGATTCTCATTGATTCTTCAGTAAGATAACCTTGTCAGAAGTGGGATTCGAACCCACGCCTCCAGTGGAGACTGCGACCTGAACGCAGCGCCTTGGACCGCTCGGCCATCCTGACACGTGAGCATATTGATACACATCGATTAATGCTCCGATTAGTTGTCATCGACGCTAAACGTAAACATCGATCCACAGATTCAGTAAAATAACTTTGTCAGCGCCTTGGACCGCTCGGCCATCCTGACACAAGAGGATACACGTTAGTTACTAAATTTATCAGGTGTGTGATTCTCAACTATCAAACTCAGGATTCTCATTGATTCTTCAGTAAGATAACCTTGTCAGAAGTGGGATTCGAACCCACGCCTCCAGTGGAGACTGCGACCTGAACGCAGCGCCTTGGACCGCTCGGCCATCCTGACACGTGAGCATATTGATACACATCGATTAATGCTCCGATTAGTTGTCATCGACGCTACACGTAAACATCGATCCACAGATTCTCATTGATTCTTCAGTAAAATAACTTTTGTCAGAAGTGGGATTCGAACCCACGCCTCCAGTGGAGACTGCGACCTGAACGCAGCGCTTTGGACCGCTCGGCCATCCTGACACATGAGCACATAATAGGGGTGTAACGATCAATCGATACACATCGATTAATGCTCCGATTAGTTGTCATCGACGCTAAACGTAAACATCGATCCACAGATTCTCATTGATTCTTCAGTAAAATAACTTTGTCAGAAGTGGGATTCGAACCCACGCCTCCAGTGGAGACTGCGACCTTAACGCAGCGCCTTAGACCGCTCGGCCATCCTGACACATGAACACATAATAGGGGTGTAACGATCAATCGATACACATCGATTAATGCTCCGATTAGTTGTCATCGACGCTAAACGTAAACATCGATCCACAGATTCTCATTGATTCTTCAGTAAAATAACTTTGTCAGAAGTGGGATTCGAACCCACGCCTCCAGTAGAGACTGCGACCTAAACGCAGCGCCTTGGACCGCTCGGCCATCCTGACACATGAGCACATAATAGGGGTGTAACGATCAATCGATACACATCGATTAATGCTCCGATTCGTTGTCATCGACGCTAAACGTAAACATCGATCCACAGATTCTCATTGATTCTTCAGTAAAATAACTTTTGTCAGAAGTGGGACTCTAACCCACGCCTCCAGTGGAGGCTGCGACCTGAACGCAGCGCCTTGGACCGCTCGGCCATCCTGACACATGAGCACATAATAGGGGTGTAACAATCAATTGATACACATCGATTAATGCTCCGATTAGTTGTCATCGACGCTAAACGTAAACATCGATCCACAGATTCAGTAAAATAACTTTGTCAGCGCCTTGGACCGCTCGGCCATCCTGACACAAGAGGATACACGTTAGTTACTAAATTTATCAGGTGTGTGATTCTCAACTATCAAACTCAGGATTCTCATTGATTCTTCAGTAAGATAACCTTGTCAGAAGTGGGATTCGAACCCACGCCTCCAGTGGAGACTGCGACCTGAACGCAGCGCCTTGGACCGCTCGGCCATCCTGACACGTGAGCATATTGATACACATCGATTAATGCTCCGATTAGTTGTCATCGACGCTAAACGTAAACATCGATCCACAGATTCTCATTGATTCTTCAGTAAAATAACTTTTGTCAGAAGTGGGATTCGAACCCACGCCTCCAGTGGAGACTGCGACCTGAACGCAGCGCTTTGGACCGCTCGGCCATCCTGACACATGAGCACATAACAGGGGTGTAACGATCAATCGATACACATCGATTAATGCTCCGATTAGTTGTCATCGACGCTAAACGTAAACATCGATCCACAGATTCTCATTGATTCTTCAGTAAAATAACTTTGTCAGAAGTGGGATTCGAACCCACGCCTCCAGTGGAGACTGCGACCTTAACGCAGCGCCTTAGACCGCTCGGCCATCCTGACACATGAACACATAATAGGGGTGTAACGATCAATCGATACACATCGATTAATGCTCCGATTAGTTGTCATCGACGCTAAACGTAAACATCGATCCACAGATTCTCATTGATTCTTCAGTAAAATAACTTTGTCAGAAGTGGGATTCGAACCCACGCCTCCAGTAGAGACTGCGACCTGAACGCAGCGCCTTGGACCGCTCGGCCATCCTGACACATGAGCACATAATAGGGGTGTAACGATCAATCGATACACATCGATTAATGCTCCGATTCGTTGTCATCGACGCTAAACGTAAACATCGATCCACAGATTCTCATTGATTCTTCAGTAAAATAACTTTTGTCAGAAGTGGGACTCTAACCCACGCCTCCAGTGGAGACTGCGACCTGAACGCAGCGCCTTGGACCGCTCGGCCATCCTGACACATGAGCACATAATAGGGGTGTAACAATCAATTGATACACATCGATTAATGCTCCGATTAGTTGTCATCGACGCTAAACGTAAACATCGATCCACAGATTCAGTAAAATAACTTTGTCAGCGCCTTGGACCGCTCGGCCATCCTGACACAAGAGGATACACGTTAGTTACTAAATTTATCAGGTGTGTGATTCTCAACTATCAAACTCAGGATTCTCATTGATTCTTCAGTAAGATAACCTTGTCAGAAGTGGGATTCGAACCCACGCCTCCAGTGGAGACTGCGACCTGAACGCAGCGCCTTGGACCGCTCGGCCATCCTGACACCTGAGCATATTGATACACATCGATTAATGCTCCGATTAGTTGTCATCGACGCTAAACGTAAACATCGATCCACAGATTCTCATTGATTCTTCAGTAAAATAACTTTGTCAGAAGTGGGATTCGAACCCACGCCTCCAGTGGAGACTGCGACCTGAACGCAGCGCTTTGGACCGCTCGGCCATCCTGACACATGAGGACAAATGTTAGTTACTAAATTTATCAGGTGTGTGATTCTCAACTATCAAACTCAGGATTCTCATTGATTCTTCAGTAAAAGAACTTTGTCCAAAGTGGGATTCGAACCCACGCCTCCAGTGGAGACTACGACCTGAACGCAGCGCCTTGGACCGCTCGGCCATCCTGACACATGAGGATAAACATTAGTTACTAAATTGATCAGGTGTGTGATTCTCAATTATCAAACTCAGGATTCTCATTGATTCTTCAGTAAGATAACCTTGTCAGAAGTGGGATTCGAACCCACGCCTCCTGTGGAGACTGCGACCTGAACGCAGCGCCTTGGACCGCTCGGCCATCCTGACACATGAGCACGTAATAGGGGTGTAACAATCAATCGATACACATCGATTAATGCTCCGATTAGTTGTCATCGACGCTAAACGTAAACATCGATCCACAGATTCTCATTGATTCTTCAGTAAAATAACTTTGTCAGAAGTGGGATTCGAACCCACGCCTCCAGTGGAGACTGCGACCTGAACGCAGCGCCTTGGACCGCTCGGCCATCCTGACACATTAGGATAAACATTAGTTACTAAATTTATCAGGTGTGTGAATCTCAACTATCAAACTCAGGATTCTCATTGATTCTTCAGTAAGATAACCTTGTCAGTAGTGGGATTCGAACCCACGCCTCCAGTGGAGACTGCGACCTTAACGCAGCGCCTTGGACCGCTCGGCCATCCTGACACGTGAGCACATAATAGGGGTGTAACAATCAATCGATACACATGGATTAATGCTCCGATTAGCTGTCATCGACGCTAAACGTAAACATCGATCCACAGATTCTCATTGATTCTTCAGTAAAATGACTTTGTCAGAAGTGAGATTCGAACCCACGCCTCCAGTGGAGACTGCAACCTGAACGGAGCGCCTTGGACCGCTCGGCCATCCTGACACATGAGGATTCACGTTAGTTACTACATTCATCAGGTGTGTGATTCTCAACGATCACAAACTGAGAATTCTCATTGATTCTTCAGTAAAATAACATTGTCAGAAGTGGGATTCGAACCCACGCCTCCAGAGGAGACTGCGACCTGACCGCAACGCCTTAGACCGCTCGGCCATCCTGACACATGAGGATTAACGTTAGTTACTACATTCATCAGGTGTGTGATTCTCAACGATCACAAACTGAGGATTCTCATTGATTCTTCAGTAAAATAACATTGTCAGAAGTGGGATTCGAACCCACGCCTCCAGAGGAGACTGCGACCTGAACGCAGCGCCTTAGACCGCTCGGCCATCCTGACACATGAGCACGCTCTCTAGTTACTAAATACATCGGGTGTGTGAGGCAGTACATAAGCATCAGACGCAACGCTCACTGACTGATCCGTTGATGCACGGGAATGAAGGCAGTTGAGCCATTGACTCATTAGCGGACGGGAAAGTCAGGATTCATTCCCTCACTGATCCGTTCTCGCGATGAACTAGAAATGCCAATCACTCACTCACTGATTTGTTCACTCACAGATTCGTTCGTTCGTGAACGGGAAATGCAATTCACGACTCGTTCGTGAACTTGATTATAACGTTTTGCATTCTGAACATTGGTTTTCTGAACAAGACTTAATGACTTTGCATAGCTCAGTGTAAGTATGAGATGCCCAACATTCAACAGTAGCACATATTAAAACGTGCATCATTCAGGATTCATTCCTTTTAAGTATCTCCATGAGTTATATTTATTTCATCAGTGTGAGGGGGATTACAGTTGACGACAGAACAACTGTCAGCAGCAATATGTAAACAGTAACAAGAAAGGAAAGCCTGCACTTTGTGTATAATAAAAGGACATGATGCCATTACTGATTTTGGGCCGACCTCTCAAATCTGTCATAGTGCTGTCAGAGCGAGGTGATTAGCAAGTCAATTAATACATGACAACACAACACTTGCTTCGGAAAGCACTGAAGAAGTAACACATATGCATACCATGGAGGATTTCTGGCGTCAACATTTGCAGGGATCACATTTATAAACCCTGATAACCCTGCCTTAATAGAGGCCACCACCCTAATTTACACACACACACACACACACATGCACATACACACACACACACACACAAACAACCCTCGCTGATGACAATAGAGACGCCGTCAGGGATTTGGCGGCATGTGAGAGAAAAAAAAATCTATTTGGGCCACAACATTTTGATGTTTTCGTAATTGCCGTCACTTTTCTGCTTCTTATGGTGACAATGACATTTTCCCCCCAAAATAGATGTAATGTAATTTCAGCAAATTTTATTTCATGCAAAAAACTCAATAAAAATAATAAAAAAAGCAATGCAATGTTCTTCAGTGGCCTTAATTTAAGCCGAAGCATCCACAAACAAACAGGAAGTGAGAGACGTGGGAGTGAAATTATTTATTGTGTTTATTGTGTGTGTATTGGTAATTGTGTTGGTAGTGTTTGGAAGATAATTTACTCAACGGAGGGTACACTATTTATGCACGCACAGTGTGTGTGCGTTCTCACAGGCATCATCATAGAAATTTCCATTCTGATACCTCAGATCTTGTAAGTTTGCTCAATTTTTACCATTTTTTACCATACAACACATTGCTAATGATCAGAAAATAAGCTCAGATATAATGGATTTTTTCTTAGAACATGAGCTTAAATATAAGTGAAACAAACAAGGAATTAAGAAATATACAGAAAAAACATTAATTATTCTCTTTGCTTTCTTTGTAGCTGAAGTCCTTTGTTTTTATTCTCAAGACTTCTGACTTTGTCTGAGTTGGACACATTGGTAAATTATACACTGAATCTAAATGGTTTGACTCCATTATTAATTCTAATTACAAATAATAAAATCTCAAAATGATAACAAATAATGAAAATGATTACTGTTTGATATTTTTTTTATTTGTAATTAACAAAACATTAAATTGTGTGTGAAGGGGAAAGATTTTCCATCTGTGATGTCCTTATTCTCTCCATTTACAGTGAAGCTATGGGAGATGCAGAGATGTCTGTGTACGGGGCAGCAGCGGATGGAGGCTTCCACTCGCATCTTCGACATAAAAAAGGAATGTTTCGTCCCTGATGCGGTAGAAGAGTTTGTAAAGGCTTCCGTCACAAGTCGAGACGGGGGCAGTGTCACTGTGCAGACAGAAAATGGAAAGGTTAGTGAGCTTAATGGCTACTCAAATTGAATTTTGCCAACATTGACAAAAAGAAGAAAGACAGACAAAATATGGTTTGGTGAGAAGGTGATTATTTAAAACTCCACGTACATTAATTACCCAGCATGCTTGGACGTTTGAGCTGTGTGGTTCCCAGTATGCTTCTTCGGTGGCCTAAAAATAAAGACAAATTAAAGTTACACTTGAAAGATAAAGTTCATGAGTGTATTCTTGTTAGCAAGAACTATTCTCCAGACTAGTGAGTAGCAGTTAGAAAATTATCTGAGCCAATCTAAAAATGCTATTTTTACTCTTAAAAGTAGAAGCTTGATTTAAAAAAAAAAAACAATCAAATAAAAAACATTGCACACATTTGACGGTTATACTGTGTTCCATAGACGGTGACCGTCAAAAGCGCCGAGATTCTGCAACAGAATCCTCCAAAATTTGACAAGATAGAAGACATGGCGATGTTGACCTTCCTCCACGAGCCCGCTGTGCTGTTTAACCTCAAAGAGCGTTATGCGGCATGGATGATCTATGTAAGATAATCATATTCGTTTTCCTGTCATTACTTAATGTCGCGCAATTTAAAAGTTGTTTTTTCGTTAGACCTACTCCGGATTGTTCTGTGTGACTGTCAACCCTTACAAGTGGCTGCCAGTCTACGACCGAGAGGTGGTTGTTGCCTACAGGGGAAAGAAGAGGAGCAAAGAAATTACTTCTTCTTTTTCAGTTTTTTTTTTTTTTTCATTAACAGATAGGTAGCAATAATTAGGTCCACATGTAATGGACAAAATTACCTTGCCTAACATGGCATTGTCTTATGTGATATTTTTTATGTTAATATGTATCTATTGGAAGTTATCATATGAAGGATTGCCAACTTCAGCTGGATGACTCTGTCCGAGCCAATGATGATCTGAAAGAGAACATTGCTATTGTGGAGAGGCTTAACAATCTCATTCAAACTGAGCTGGAAGAACTGAGGGCTGCTCTTGAACAAACTGAGAGAAGTCACAAACTTGCTGAGCAAGAGTTGCTGGATGTCAGTGAAAGGGTGCAGCTGCTGCATTCACAAGTGAGAGAAACACATGACATCTACCAATCTACCATCTTTCTGTTTGCTACTAAATAATCACTTGATTTAGAATACTTCTCTGATAAACCAAAAGAAGAAACTGGAAGCAGATACCTCCCAGCTTCTGACAGAAGTAGAAGATGCCCTCCAGGAGTGCAGGAATGCTGAGGAGAAGGCCAAGGCCATCACCGATGCGGCCATGATGGCAGAAGAGCTGAAGAAAGAGCAGGACACTAGTGCTCACCTGGAGCGTATGAAGAAAAACATGGAGCAAACCATCAAAAACCTGCAGCACCGTTTGGACGAAGCTGAACAAATTGCAATGAAGGGAGGGAAAAAGCAAATACAGAAGCTTGAGACTCGGGTGAGTGAAAGACAATTTCTGATTTGTGTCACTTAGGTTTGCTTTGTTCATTCATTGTGCATCTATATATTCATTTGCGAGGATAGGCAACTGGCGGGATTAGTATGGTCTTAGATTGATTTTTATAAATAAACATGTTGACTATAGCTGAGCAGCCATTAGTTGTAATACTGCTGTTCCCCACAAGGTAGCATTCATGACTTACAGTGCCTCCAATCCTAATACAGTAGTTGCACATCAGAAAAAGAGAGCTTGTCTTGGTTTGTGGATTTATGCCACAGACTGGTGGCACTGAATCAACTGCTTGCTCGTCTACAGTTGTAATCAATCTTGATCGATTCTGTCAATATCTTATACAATAAAGTAGGGCCTGCAAATATGTCAACAAAAATGTTTAGGAAATATTGTTTTCTGTAGCAACAATATTCCCACAAAATTGTTCAAAGTTGTTTTTGTAAAGATGGTTGTCCTTGATTAGGTTAAAGAGCTAAAGAATGAGGTGGAAATGGAACAGAAGAGGAGCAGTGAAGCTGTGAAGGGTGTGCGGAAATATGAACGACGCATCAAGGAACTCAGGCACTTCTCTTTACCACAGGGACACACTCTTTCTCAACGATCTAAACTTTGCTCTGATTTTGACAGACTGAGGAAGACCGCAAAAACCTTGCTTGTCTCCAAGATTTGGTAGACAAGTTGCAGATGAAAGTCAAAGCCTACAAGAGAGCTACTGAGGAGGCTGTATGTGTGAATACATTTAGTGGAAAACATACACTTGTTCCCCCTACCATCAGCCCGTAAACATCTATTTTCCTATATTTAAAACAGGAGGAGCAGGCTAATGTTCATCTGGGAAAGTTTCGGAAGCTGCAGCATGAATTGGACGAGGCTGAAGAGCGTGCTGACATTGCTGAGTCTCAGGTCAACAAGCTACGAGCCAAGAGCCGTGATGCTGGCCCCAAGGTTGGTGCAGCTGATACACTGCCCGACCTTTACACATGCTGCATTTAATTTCTATGCTGCTTTAAAATTGAGTCATTACTATAAACACGCTACTTCAGCACCTCATATGACGATGATATGATAAAGCAATACTAATCCGAAGACTTAATAGCTGTTTTTTTTTGTTCCCCCAATCTCCAACTTGCCCTGGCTGCAACAGAAAGGCTTTTGAGGAGGAGTGAAGTTTGGAGTCTTCAGCAAAACCTTTTGCTTGCAGTGTGACGTAGATTCCCTCAACACCCCCTCACAATTCACTACTTGTAGTGTCTAATAAAAGCTTATCAAGGATTGCACCACCCCTCTACTGTAGTTGTCATTTTCTTGCCATACTTGAGTTTTTCTGTTGATATATTTGTTTAGTCATAGTATGTAGTATTGGACATGTCAATAGGTTGAGATAGGTTGGAAAATAATAAATTTTAAACCAAATGTTTTTCAACTAAATGATGACAAAGCTCCAACCTGCCATGAAATTGAATATCCCATAAAAAATGGGGTTGACTACCTGCAAAATTCCAAAATCGCCGCTCCCTTTCTAAAACAACAACACCTCCAAAAAAACAACAAAATCCTAAAAAACACAATTAGGTCAATTTAATATTTTTTCAAATATTAGTCAATCGACTTGTGTGGGTGTTATAGATACAGATTACTGACCACTCAAAATTGTGGGAAATGGCTTGCTGTCTTTGTTCATGCAATTTTAACAGTTAAATAATCATGGTGTTTTTGGGGTCTCCTGAAAACGGACTATTTTGGAAGTAGACAGAACAAGGCTTCAGCCCGACGCGAGTTATCCTTGACCAATCACAATATAGTAATCTAAAAATCTTTGTGTCTTACAGAAGCAATTTGGCTACAAGGCAAATAAAAAGGACATCATGTCCTCGTTGATATAATAAATTCTGCAACTCATTATGTAATTTCTATTTTAACATGTAGACACTTAAGTATATACGTAGTTATTGTGCATTTTGCACGTCACACCTAAAAAATAACAACACGCTTTAGGTTTTGGTACAGAAGCGTCTAACTCTTGGATCAGTTCTTATTAGTTGTTATTAGATCTGAATGGAAAAAGACAACACTCATTTCAGTTTTGGATGTCGAGACGCCAGAGTTTAAGTAAAGGGGACCACAAATCTCCTGATCTTAAAATAGAGTTAATGAAATCCCATCTGCCAGGGCCTCAAGGTCAACAATAAACCACATATAATCCTAAACAGCTGCTTAGTGAATCCCCGCTAAGGTCTGCCTGTTTCCCCAAATGGCTATGATGGCAGATTTCAGTGAATCGATTTGTGTGTTAAATTACCGGTATGCCTAATCATCATACTTTGATGAAGTGAAATCAGTTTTTAAAATCTTTTTTACCAACATGTTAAACAGATGATCTATTTTTGCATTATACACAGTGATAGCTATATTTTCTAATAAGACAAAAATGTCAGTATGGAATGATTTTTTTCCCGTTTTTTGGTGACGTTGTTGTCACGTCTTTGTCATTTTAATTTGTGCTGGAGACGGAATAATCATTTGATAGAGGAGACCCCAGACACTCTTGGTGTGAAATTCTGGGAGCCTTTAGTATCTCATTACAAAACATGTCCTTGGATCCTCGAGCTGGCAATCACGTCTCTAAGAGCTAATAAAAATAAATTCACACGTCGACATAACAAGGAGAACAATATGTGTTAAGGACTAACAGCATTAAGTTTTAGAACGTCTGAGTCTTGGCCCGAGTGAAGAACACCAAAGACTGACCAAAAAAGAAATTCGAACCTTCAAAATGATATGATTATGTTCTTATTCTTGCTAAAAAGAAAAATGATCTATGGTACACACCTCTATTTTTGAGAGCTCCTCCTATTTAAAGTTTAAGGAGATGATGTAAGTCAAAGTCAAAGTCTGCTTTATTGTCAATTTCTTTACATGCCAAGACACACAAAGAAATCAAAATTACGTTCCCACTATCCCACGGTGACAAGACATAGTACACAATATACATACAAGTAAACAACACAAAAAAATAGAAACAAGAAGGCACAAACAATGAATAATAAATAAATGAATAATAAATGTGTTATGGCATAAACAAGGTATGCCTCCTTTAATGAGTAGAGGTTTGACCTATGATTAGCAGCTGCAAAGAATTTCTCGCTTCCATTTGGCAACCTGACGCCAGCTGTCAGGAAGAGGGCCGCTCACTTATTTGAACGGAAATAATCTCAGCACTTGTCAGCAGTTGTTGACCTTCTTTTTATCTCTTAACCTTTGAAGGGACTGTGATTGTTGGTGCTTAGGACTGTCTGTCCAGTTCCTGTTATAGTACACATCTATGATGCAGGTTGGTGAGATAAATTGTAGGAGTTTTACTTCTTTGCATTTTTTTTTTCATCCAATTTCTGTAATCCTTTGGAGTATCCCATTGGAGATTTTGTGCTGGTCGATAGTCACAGACATTCATAATCACTCGGTGACAGAGGGGGAACAAAAACATCCCACTTGCACAGCCGAAACAACACTTCAATTCCATTTGTTTAACTTAACACAGCCCCTCTGATTGATTCTCATAAATTCGCTTTTTCATGTTTCCAAATGCTGCTATGTAATAGAACAGCCAAGCCATTTCAGTTGAAAACAATCTTGTGTAACCTGTCCCTAAACACAGTCAAGTACATAAAAATCAAATTAACCAAGACCACACACCCGGTTCTCAAATTGGAAAAAAAATAAATCAAGACAAAATAAATGAGGGGAGTTCGCTGAAAGATGCTCTCTTAGTTTTTTTCTCAAGAGACTGCCATCTAATCTGGAGTACAAAAATGTAAGGAGGAATGCCGTCTACCTGTCACTCTCAGTGTATTTATGTATAACAGGCTGTGTGTGTGTGTGTGTGTGGCCACCATGTGCTGTTGTTATCCTTGATGCAAGCAAAGCCTCTGTGGCTGTTCTCCTCAATCAGTGCAAGGTTTTAAGAAGGCATTTCACACTGTTATCTTTGTCCTCAAAGACACAAAGCCACGTCAACAGGGCTGTTCGGGACCAGCTTTTTAATGTTTGATGGCTACTCTATTGTGACCTTGGCATTACAGTGGAGTCTGTCATACTGGCACACCCCACTGTTATTTGTCATCATTACAGCCTTTCAGTGAATCTCAGGCATGTCTCCGACTGAAGATTTTAGTCTGTGTTGCCTCACACTCGTCGCCTGGATAATCTCACAAACCAATGTTCTTTATTTAGAACTCCCCCACTTACCATCTCATGGTGTTTATACTGCAACAGTGGCCCTCCTATGATAACTCATCACATTACGTTACAGACACCACTTAAGCCCCCTGAGTAACTGAGACCCCTTCATAGCATAACGTTTTTTGGAGATCTACTGAGCTACTTTCCGTGGTTTATGTTGTTTGTACGAAAGGACGCCGATATTAAAAAAAAAAAAAGGATTATGCAAGTAAATTTAGTCCATTTGTTCCCAGATGAAAACAATTTAATATTACTACATTCATAATAAGTCTTGAGGAGGCTGGTCTTCCACCCAACATCCATTGTTCCCCCAGCCAACAGTTGCATGTTGGGACGATGACAAAAGAATTCCTTCTCGTGTCTATTTACGGATCGAGTCGTGTTTCCCTGGCTGCTTAAGGATACCTATGATTAATCACCAGCCTACAATGAGCTCCTAATATGGCCTCGTCAGGAGACCCCGACACTGATAAGACTCTGACCCGCTGATTTCTATATTGCTCTCTGCCCTTCATTTACCCTCAAACTGACCAACCCAACTCGGACACAATAGCATTCTTGGGCCTAACAAGCATCCTCCATATATGGCGGAGGGGGCTTCCTTTATAAAGGGAACTGATTGTGGAACCCACAGTGGGTCACCATTCTATCACAAGGTAAGGCTTCACCGTTTGACTGTCATCATATTTATTATAAGTCACTTTCAGCGCTCTATTTTTCCATCTAGGGCCGTAGCACCTCCGTCTTCTCTATACGAATTAAAAAAGTAAGTATTAATCTAAATCCAACATTTCTTCTAACCACAATTTACAATGCTTAACTCTATTTTTGCTTTCCTTTTGTATTAAGCAAGCTTAAAAATGGGTGACGCCGCCATGAGAGAGTTTGGGGCAGCGGCCCCCTACCTGAGGAAATCAGACAAGGAGCGTCTGGAGGCTCAGACTCGTGTATTTGACATGAAGAAAGAATGTTTTGTTCCTGACACTGAGGAGGAGTTCGTGAAGGCTTCCATCACCAGCCGCGAGGGGGACAAAGTCACCGCTCAAACTGCAAAGGGGAAGGTCAGTCATACTGGCAGGACCCAAAATCTCAGAGGTGAAGAAAGCTACCTATTAAGTGAGAAACTAAACAAGAAAAGACAGGAGGCAGATGATCGTCCCATTCCAAGATGCACATAAATAATTTTAATCTATGTCTGTCAACTCATCTTTATGTACTATATACAGATTACCACTGTCTACTTCAACATAATCTCCAGTTTAAATGAAAAAAAAATCTACAAATGAATGAAATTGTTGTCCATCTAATTGCCTCCAAAGAAGGAGTGGCTTACTTTAATGACAGGCAAACACATTAAGTTGCAAACCAATGTCTGCAAGCTGTATGTACGACGGAAGACAAAAAGAACACTGATGGCATTGCAATGATGGTTTTGTTGATTATAGTAAATATAATATAATATAGTATTGGAAATATGCTAAAGTCATTGAATTTTCTTTGTCTTCAGACTGTGACTGTGAAGGATGTTGACGTACACCCTCAGAACCCGCCAAAGTTTGATAAAATTGAAGACATGGCCATGTTCACTTTCCTTCATGAGCCCGCTGTGCTGTTTAACCTCAAAGAGCGTTACGCAGCATGGATGATCTATGTGAGTTAAGAGCTTTGAAAGCTATGTGAACGATGTCAGCTTCAAATGCCAGTGATAGCAGACCATGCCCTTACTTTCTGTATGTCTTTGCCAGACCTACTCTGGGCTGTTTTGTGTGACTGTCAACCCCTACAAGGCGCTGCCAGTCTACAACCAAGAGGTGGTTGTTGCCTACAGAGGGAAGAAGAGGAGTGAAGCTCCTCCTCACATCTTCTCCATCTCTGACAACGCTTACCAGTACATGTTAACTGGTAATTAAAGATTTATATAGACTATGCTCATATCAATATGATGGACACAATTTATGGAGATTGTGTACGAAGTTTTGAAATCTCTCTTGTATGTCCTTTCCAGACAGAGAAAATCAGTCTATTCTCATCACGTAAGTTTGATTTTAGTTCTTGGTTGGTTTTTGTAAGGTTTTATTTGCAGAGTGAGGCCTGAATTGAATCTATAATGCCATCATTACTGGTATTATTGTTTGCTCATTTGGAAGACATAATTAAAGACATTATTGATTAAATGTCAGTGTAATTTCGCATGCTTTTTCCACAGTGGAGAATCTGGTGCTGGGAAGACTGTCAACACTAAGAGAGTCATCCAGTATTTTGCCAGCATTGCAGCTAGCAGTGGGAAGAAAGAAACAGGCTCTGAGAAAAAGGTGTCTATCCTAATTTTGCAAAATTTTAAATCTATACTTTTTTCTTGTGTATTGCATTCCATAAGATTACTGTGTTTCCAGGGTACCTTGGAGGATCAAATCATTCAAGCTAACCCAGCTTTAGAGGCCTTTGGAAATGCCAAGACCATTAGAAATGACAACTCTTCCAGATTTGTAAGTTTCACTTATACAAAAAGTAATAAAAACAAGTATTTGTACTCTAAGTGTTGTACTTTAACACATTATTATTATTATTCTTTTTTTAAACCAGGGTAAATTCATCCGAATTCACTTTGCTGCCAGTGGAAAGCTTGCATCGGCTGATATTGAGACATGTTGGTAACACTTCATACATATAATCGATTATAGCAACAGCTAGTATGTATGTATGTATGTATGTATGTATGTATGTATGTATGTATATATGTATGTATGTATGTATGTATGTATGTATGTATGTATGTATGTATGTATGTATGTATGTATGTATGTATGTATGTATGTATGTATGTATGTATGTATGTATGTATGTATGTATGTATGTATGTATGTATGTATGTATGTATGTATGTATGTATGTATGTATGTATGTATGTATGTATGTATGTATGTATGTATGTATGTATGTATGTATGTATGTATGTATGTATGTATGTATGTATGTATGTATGTATGTATGTATGTATGTATGTATGTATGTATGTATGTATGTATGTATGTATGTATGTATGTATGTATGTATGTATGTACGTATGTATTTATTGTCACACCTATGTTTTCAATATGCGTCTATAGATCTGTTGGAGAAGTCCCGTGTCACCTTTCAGCTTAAGGCTGAAAGAGATTACCACATCTTCTATCAGATTCTCTCACAGAAAAAACCTGAGCTTTTGGGTAAATAAAAACAGCTGACTAAAAGCTTGTTTTGCGGTGCATGATTAAAAAAGTAACTATTTTTTCCCACTCTTATAGAAATGATGCTTATCACCAACAACCCCTACGACTATGCATTCATCTCCCAAGGAGAAACAACTGTCGCCTCCATCAATGATGCTGATGAGCTTGTGGCCACTGATGTGAGAAAATCAAACATATTGCTTGTTACATTTTCCAGTATTACTATTTTTTTGAGGTAGTGCAGAAAATATCAAGACAGGCAATCAAAATCATTTGCATATTAATCTCAGGATGCCTTTGATGTGCTGGGGTTCACCCAAGAGGAGAAGAATGGCATTTACAAACTTACGGGTGCCATCATGCACTATGGTAACATGAAATTCAAGAACAAGCAGCGTGAGGAGCAAGCAGAGGCTGATGGCACGGAAGGTAAAATTGACTGGATTTCAAAAACAGATTAATTAGGATGAAAAAAAAATGATTCCGATTTTTCATACTTAATTTCTTCAGATGCTGACAAAGTTGCTTACCTGATGGGCTTAAACTCTGCTGACCTCATCAAAGGTCTCTGTCATCCAAGAGTTAAAGTGGGAAATGAGTGGGTCACCAAGGGACAAAATGATAAGCAGGTAAATACTACAAAAGTGGTGGAAATGTTTTTTGGTCTAGTAAAATCAAGATGTATGTATGTAGCATTAGGACTGCACACTATAGCTTACCCATTGTATGATTTGCTGCAAAACATGATTTCTACAGTACGGTGTATAGCTCACCTGATTACGATCACACACCATAAGTGTGTTACTTGTTTTTTCTTTTTTTCTAGGTCTCCTATGCTGTTGGTGCACTAGCCAAGTCAGTGTATGAGAAGATGTTTTTGTGGATGGTGATCCGTATTAATCAATCTCTGGACACCAAGCAACCTCGCCAGTACTTCATTGGGGTTCTGGATATTGCTGGATTTGAGATCTTTGATGTGAGCTTTGTCTTGTATTGTTTTGTATAAAGATGACATTTGGTTAAACTTTTAATCGCTTTCTCTTTCAGTTCAACACATTTGAGCAGCTTTGTATCAACTTCACCAATGAAAAACTGCAACAGTTTTTCAACCATCACATGTTTGTGCTGGAGCAAGAAGAATACAAAAAAGAAGGCATTGAATGGACTTTCATCGATTTTGGAATGGACTTGCAGGCCTGTATTGACCTAATTGAAAAGGTGAGAGACACTTTTATGAGAGGCTATGACTGATCAGACATAACATTGAAATCTAAAATGTCATGTTCTCCTCAGCCCATGGGTATCATGTCCATCCTTGAAGAGGAGTGCATGTTCCCCAAAGCCAGCGATGCAACCTTTAAAGCTAAGCTCTACGACAACCACTTAGGGAAATCCAACAATTTCCAAAAGCCCAGAATAGTCAAAGGGAGACCAGAGGCCCATTTTGCCCTGATGCACTATGCTGGCACTGTTGATTACAATATCAACAACTGGCTGGTGAAGAACAAGGATCCTCTAAATGAGACGGTTGTTGGACTGTTCCAGAAATCTAACCTCAAATTATTGTCTTTACTCTTTGCAAATTATGCTGGATCAGATTTAGCCGCAGGTAAAAATGAACTCAATCCACCCCACCCATTCTTGCTTGTGTCGCTAAAAAAGATACTTAAAGTTGGCCCTCGTTAACAGATGGTGGAAAAGCCAAAGGAAGCAAGAAGAAGGGTTCATCTTTTCAGACTGTGTCGGCCTTGCATAGGGTCAGTACAAGACGTACAAGAAACTTTTCAATCAAGAATTGATCACAGTTATCACCCAGGTTAGTTGCAAACATTGTATCACTACCTTCACAGGAGAATCTGAACAAGCTGATGACCAACCTGAGGTCTACTCACCCCCATTTTGTACGCTGCATCATCCCCAATGAGACCAAGACTCCTGGAGCCATGGAGAACCCTCTGGTGATGCACCAGCTGCGTTGTAATGGTGTGCTGGAAGGCATCCGAATCTGCAGAAAGGGCTTTCCCAACAGGATACTCTATGGAGATTTCAAACAGAGGTAGCACCAGATAACTTTTATCCCCGCCAAAATTGGAAATTCACAGGGATTATTATTTGTAAATATTTTATCCATGTGTTTTTAGATATCGGATCTTGAATCCTGCTGCTATCCCTGAGGGTCAATTTATCGACAGTAAGAAGGGTGCAGAAAAACTTCTTGGGTCTTTGGATATTGACCACAATCAATACAAGTTTGGACACACAAAGGCAAGTTATAAAGGAATTCAAAAGTATTTGTTTTGAATTTTCAATCTATGCACATAATCCAAATGCGTCAAAACAATGTAACTGTTTAGTGTAACACTTATCTAATATTTGAGTTCAAGCATTAAGAATACAAAATATCATTGTATAATTATTGTTTATTCTGATTATTCCCTAACATTGGTAATAAAGGGTAGTTAGTATAGGACCATTACACCTAACATCTAATATAAATATCTTTCTGAAAATTTTAATGAACTAGATAGTAACATTGATTTACATTTTTCAAAAGGTGTTCTTCAAGGCTGGTCTCCTTGGGCAACTCGAGGAGATGAGAGATGACCGTTTATCTCTCATCATTACCGGAATCCAGTCTAGATCAAGAGGTCTCCTGGCAAGAATGGAATACCAAAAGATTGTTGAGAGGAGGTTAGAGGAATTAGGGCTACAGATTGTTTTAATATTTGGGCAAATGTCTGAACAAAGAGTTAAAACAATGGATGATCTTTGACAGGGATGCATTATTGGTAATCCAGTGGAACATTCGTGCCTTTATGGGGGTCAAGAATTGGCCTTGGATGAAACTATTCTTCAAGATCAAACCTCTTTTGAGATCAGCAGAGGCAGAAAAAGAAATGGCCAACATGAAGGAAGAATTCCTGAAATTGAAAGAAGCTTATGCAAAGTCAGAATCTCGCAGGAAGGAACTGGAGGAAAAAATGGTCTCTCTTCTCCAAGAAAAAAATGACCTGCAGCTCCAAGTCCAGGCCGTACGTTTAATATCATCATTCAGCTTTTAAGAAATGATCTATATCAGTTATATAAAAATATATGACATTGTGTTTCTAAATTAGGAGCAAGATAATCTTGCCGATGCTGAAGAAAGATGTGAGGGGTTGATCAAACACAAAATCCAGACGGAAGCAAAGGCAAAGGAGTTATCTGAAAGACTGGAGGATGAGGAGGAAATGAACGCTGAATTAACAGCAAAGAAGAGGAAGTTAGAGGATGAGTGTTCCGAGCTGAAGAAAGACATTGATGACTTGGAGTTAACTCTAGCTAAAGTGGAGAAAGAGAAGCACGCCACTGAGAACAAGGTATGAAAACTGCTTGATTATGTCCTACAAGAAAGATTAGAAATAGAAATTACAATAACTTAATTATGAACTATCATGATGATTTCCAGGTGAAAAACCTGGTCGAAGAAATGGCAGCTTTGGATGAAGTCATTGCCAAGTTGACCAAAGAGAAGAAGGCTTTACAAGAAGCTCACCAGCAAACATTGGATGACCTTCAGAGTGAGGAAGACAAAGTCAACACTCTGACCAAGGCCAAGTCAAAACTAGAACAGCAAGTTGATGATGTATGTGCTTGAGTATGATTTATTTGAAAAGCATGTTACTGCTACCTTGGAGCTAAACGTTTTGGATGCATTTTCTAATAGCTTGAAGGAAGCCTTGAACAAGAGAGGAAGATTCGAATGGATCTTGAGAGAGCAAAGAGGAAACTGGAGGGAGACTTAAAGTTGACCCAGGAAAGCCTCATGGATCTGGAGAATGACAAGCAGCAACTGGAAGAGCAGCTCAAAAAGTAAATACCATTGCAATTATTATTTCAAAGAATATATAGCCAGCTACATTGAAACTTTTGTTTCCTATACTATTTAATGATAAATATTTCATTGCAGGAAGGACTTTGAAGTCAACCAGCTCACTAGTAGAATAGAGGATGAGCAGGCAATTGGCATTCAGCTTCAAAAGAAACTGAAAGAGCTTCAGGTAACAAATGTTTCAGGTAATGGTTTGAAATTTGAAGTTTTCTAAAACGACTAACCAATAATGTTTAATCAGGCCCGCATTGAGGAGCTGGAAGAAGAGCTCGAGGCAGAGCGAGCTGCTCGAGCCAAGGTGGAGAAGCAAAGAGCAGAACTTGCAAGAGAGCTGGAGGAGATCAGTGAGAGACTCGAGGAGGCTGGTGGAGCAACATCTGCCCAGATTGAGATGAACAAGAAGAGGGAGGCTGAGTTCCAGAAACTTCGTCGAGACCTGGAAGAGGCCACGCTGCAGCATGAATCCACTGCGGCCACTCTGAGAAAGAAACAAGCTGACAGTGTGGCCGACTTGGGGGAGCAGATTGACAACCTGCAGAGAGTCAAGCAGAAATTGGAGAAAGAGAAGAGCGAACTTAGACTGGAATTAGATGATGTCGTCTCCAATATGGAACATATTGTCAAAACAAAAGTTAGCTGAACTTTTTTCTTAAGTTTCAATTTTATAAGTTTAAGGTGATAGTGCTAATATAAGAATTGCAATTGCAGATAACACTTGAGAAGACATGCAGAACGGTAGAAGATCAGATGAATGAATACAAGACCAAATTTGAAGAAGCCCAACGTTGCATCAATGACTTCAACATGCAGAAAGCAAAGCTTCAAACTGAAAATGGTATGTCATTGTGTTGTTTTAATTTAAAACTGTTCTTCTCCACTATGTTCCGACATAAATGAAACATGTGGCCATAACGTTAGGCGAGTTCTCAAGACAACTTGAGGAGAAAGAGTCTCTGGTATCTCAACTTACCAGAGGAAAAATGTCCTACACACAACAAATTGAAGACCTCAAACGACAACTGGAGGAGGAAACCAAAGTAAGATGAACTCTGCTCTGAGGCAGGTGCCTCAACATTTTGTAATTGTTTTCCACATATTCATAAAATATTTTCCTCACAGGCCAAGAATGCTTTAGCCCATGCTGTGCAATCTTCTCGCCACGATTGCGACCTGCTCAGAGAGCAGTATGAGGAAGAACAAGAGGCCAAGGCTGAATTGCAGCGTGGCATGTCCAAGAGCAATGCTGAGGTGGCTCAGTGGAGGACCAAGTATGAAACTGATGCCATCCAGAGAACTGAAGAACTGGAGGAGGCTAAGTAAGCGTTTGATCCACCTTGACTAAAATGTGACTCATCATTTCACCATGACTTCACTGTGTCTGGCAGATCAGCTTTTTGTTTGTGTTATGTTCCAGCTAAAATGTAAGACGAACAAAAAGTTTATTTGTTGGATAAATGAGCAGCCAATAATTGAATCGTTTTGAATTAAAAATTTTAACAATGGAAGCAATAACATTTATAACGTTTAAATGATTTCTAAAGGAAGAAGCTGGCTCAGCGTCTGCAGGATGCCGAAGAAGCTGTAGAAGCAGTGAATGCCAAATGTTCCTCTCTGGAGAAAACAAAACACAGACTGCAGAATGAGATTGAAGACCTCATGGTGGATGTGGAGAGATCAAATGCTGCTGCTGCTGCTCTGGACAAGAAGCAAAGAAACTTTGACAAGGTGAAGTGTTCAAACGGAGGCAACATTAGTAATTGCAGACCACAAAATTGAATAAGTCTGTATTCATGCATGGCAGTTCGATAAATTAAAATTGAAAGTTAACTAACTCAGAGACCCATGAATTGATGGATATAATTTGATGAGGAAGGGAATTAACCATAAAGCAATCAATCATCATTTTAATTAACCATACAGTTCATTGACAGTAAATGAAAACATGAATTTAGAGTTGAAGTCTGGATAGTTTTACACAGAAAATAGGACCTGGGATTCAGGAGAAACTTGAACACCACAAATACAGTATTTTAAAATACAAGAATGAAAACAGAAATATTTGATGGTCAGTCAATATATGCCAGGTATTAGTATAAAGAACAGAACTCATAATACAAGATTATGTTGGTGAATACAAAGCTGTTAGCAGTATGTTCATTAAAATGTCTCCTCAATGTGGCTTTTTTCTTTCCTGGTAGGTCTTGTCTGAATGGAAACAAAAGTATGAGGAATCTCAATGTGAATTGGAGGGCTCCCAGAAGGAAGCCAGAGCTCTGAGCACTGAGCTCTTCAAGCTAAAGAACTCCTATGAAGAGTCTCTGGATCATCTGGAGACCATGAAAAGAGAAAACAAAAACTTACAGGGTATGCTCTACTTGGATTGTGTTTAGAGTAGATATTTATCCCTAATGGTGCTTGATATTCTACAGAGGAGATTTCTGATCTCAGTGAGCAACTCGGTGAGAGTGGAAAGAATATTCATGAGCTGGAGAAAATAAGAAAGCAATTGGACCAAGAGAAGAGTGAGATCCAGTCTGCTCTAGAGGAAGCAGAGGTTAGGAAATTTTACCCGAGAACTTCACATTACCGTATTTATGTCAACCGTGAATTACTTCAGTGGATTCTTGTGTCTTCCAGGCTTCCTTGGAGCATGAGGAGGGTAAGATTCTAAGAGCCCAGCTTGAGTTCAGTCAGATCAAATCTGAAATTGAGCGAAAACTAGCTGAGAAAGATGAGGAGATGGAGCAGTGCAAGAGGAACATGCAGAGGACTATCGAAACTCTGCAGAGTTCTCTAGAAGCGGAGTGCCGAAGCAGAAACGAGGCCCTTCGTTTGAAGAAGAAGATGGAGGGAGACCTTAATGAGATGGAGATTCAGCTAAGTCAAGCCAACAGGCAGGCAGCGGAGGCTCAGAAGCAACTCAAATCTGTTCATTCACATCTGAAGGTAATCTTGGAGCAACACATTTTCACAAAATATTCGACAGACTACTAATTATGACGGATGTTGTCCCATGAAGGATTGCCAACTTCAGCTGGATGAGTCTCTTCGTGCCAATGATGATCTCAAAGAGAACATTGCTATTGTGGAGAGACGTAATAATCTCATTCAAGCTGAGCTGGAAGAACTGAGGGCTGCTCTCGAGCAAACTGATAGAAGTCGCAAACTTGCTGAGCAAGAGTTGCTGGATGTCAGTGAAAGGGTGCAGCTGCTGCACTCACAGGTGAGAGACTTTTATTATTCCAGCAAAATGGTTAACAGATGACTTTCTGCAACAGCACTTATTTACTTTCCAAACAATTTTACAGAACACCGGTCTGATTAATCAGAAGAAGAAACTTGAAAATGATGCATCCCAGCTTCAGAATGAAGTAGAAGAAGCAGTTCAGGAATGCAGGAACGCTGAGGAGAAGGCCAAGAAGGCCATCACCGATGCCGCCATGATGGCAGAAGAATTAAAGAAAGAGCAGGACACCAGTGCTCACCTGGAGCGTATGAAGAAGAACATGGAGCAAACCATCAAAGACCTGCAACACCGTTTGGACGAAGCTGAACAAATTGCAATGAAGGGGGGGAGGAAGCAGGTGCAGAAGCTCGAGGCCAGGGTAAGACTTCCTCGATCCACGAGAGTTCAGCCGATTCACCCTAACTCACCAGGTTCCCTGTTATAGTGCTAAAAATACGTTTTTGCTTTCAGGTGAAGGAGCTTGAGAATGAGGTGGAGTCTGAGCAAAAGAAGAGCAGCGAAGCAATAAAGGGAATTCGCAAGTATGAGAGGCGCATCAAGGAACTCACCTATCAGGTGGGATTTCTTTTAAAGAAATGTTCTTTTCTATAAATACATAAATACAAAATAGCATGTAAGCCTCTTTATACATTCAGTTTCTTAAATACTGAAATATATTTCATCATTGATATCCATCATTGATGGATCACACATTTTTCAATGTTTATTTTCATACAAATTTAGAATTAAAGAAATTGAGAGAACTTGAGTGTCTTACCTAGTCCTTATAATTACAGACGGAGGAAGATCGCAAGAATGTTGTGCGCCTCCAAGATCTGGTTGATAAACTCCAACTGAAAGTCAAAGCATACAAAAGATCTGCTGAGGAGGCTGTAAGTTGTTTTCAAAATGTTGGCCAATAAGCCTCTGCTCATTCACAATTAAATGACATCATACGAAAGCAACAACACCCTCATGAAGTTAATATTCATTGATTATATTGTATATAATTTTGTGTCGTGTGCTTTTCTGCATGGATCCCTGTAGGAAGAACAAGCCAATACTCATCTGGGCAAGTTCCGTAAACTGCAGCACGAGCTCGATGAAGCTGAAGAAAGAGCTGACATTGCTGAATCTCAGGTCAACAAGTTGCGTGCTAAAAGCCGTGATGTTGGCGCCAAGGTAAAGGATGCTTCTATGTTATTAGGCAAAAAGTAATGGATGACTGTCTTCACAAAATTGCAACTCATATTTCTCGATGGTCTTTGATGTAATAAGACAACTGAGGAGTTTATTTATTAAATCAGATATTTCGGAGGAAACTAAAAGTATGTTTTAGTCGAAACCATCCTGGTTTCACTTACCGTATTTTCCGCACTATAAGGCGCACCGGATTTCAAGGCGCACCTTCAATGAATGGCCCATTTTAAAACTTTGTCCATATATAAGGCGCACCGGATTATAAGGCGCACCTTCAATGAATGGCCCATTTTAAAACTTTGTCCATATATAAATCCATATATTAGGACACGCCTGCTGTAGTGGCTCAATATTGGTCCATATATAAGGCGCACCGGATTATAAAGCGCACTGTCGGCTTTTGAGAAAATTGGAGGTTTTTAGGTGCGCCTTATAGTGCGGAAAATACGGTACATTCTATTTTTGGCATTCCAGATTTCCAAGGGTTGAGGGTACGCTAGCTTTCTACCCATTCTAAAAACCCAAACGTTAGGTTACCTGAAGACAATATAAATAGGAGTGTGAACGGTTTGTAATGCCCTGTGATTGGCCGGCAAACAATCTGGGCCTCTCGCTCAAAGTTAGATGGGAAAGGTTGCAGCTCACCCATGACCCGAATGAGGACAAACGGATGGAAGGGTTTTCTTGAGCCGCTGTCAATCACGGGCTCCATGGACATCATTTTTCTCCTCCTTATGGCACCCCTGTTCAAAAGAGAAATGTTTTTTTTTTGTTTTTGTTTTTTTACAGGGCTTTGAAATTTTTTTTTATTATTGAGTGTTGTTATCTGTTACTAAATTGTCTTTCTTTGTCTATTCTTCATTACAGAAAGGACTAGATGAGGAGTGAAACCCACAGACAACCATGCAACAATTTTGGGTTTATCTGTAGCTAACAGTCTCTAAAATATCTGTAGAATAAAGCAAATGTGCAATAAAATGTATGTTCATTGCTTTTTTTTAATCATTTTTTTATTTTAAGGCAATGCAACAAGCACCTGGAGGCATAAAGTATAAGTCAGAAAGACCTTTTCATTCAATGTCATGAATCAAGAATTCAAGAATTGTGCTCACAACTTTGACTAGTACAAGAAGAGACAATCTAATGATGTTGGACAGGTGCATAGCAACTTATACTGAAGGACTGTTATTGAGACACTTTCATGCATTATTTTGTTTAGCTCTAATTTAGCCCCAAGGGGTCAAATATTTGTTGTTTTTAGACAGTCTTAAATATTATTCCCTCTAAGACTGCTGTATTTTGAATCTTTCTATCAATCAAGCAATAAGGTTTAATTGTGTGATGGAAATGCACTGCACCACAAGGCATTGATTTCACTATAGTATTTGCAGAAAACAGAAAAGGTCCAAGTAATTCAGGCCACACAAGCTTGCTGCTTAATTTGCTGCTTGTTTGTAATTAACTTTTACAAATTGACCAGAAAATGTACGTATACATTTAAAAATGAGTATTAGGTGCATCTTGAGGCATTTGTGCAATTTATAGTCTTGTAGAATGTTTTGGAGAAAACAATTTGTGGCTACATTTGGTGAAATAAGTACATAAACTAAGATATGATAATTAAATTGAAATGAAGAATATTCATGTTAAAAATTATCTAAAGAACACTTCATGCAAATACCGGACAGTTCCTGAAAAAAATAAAATATGTTACTCTACCGTAAGGAATAGTGCAGAAGGTCCATTCCTGGCAGAGATCAGATAAAGCTGGCGATCAGACTTGTCTCCCACTGCTTGTTGGTTCTAATCTTGCCGAGTCCAGTCTGCACAAAATTCCGGAGAACTATTGCTTCTGAATTCTTAACATAAAATGCACACAGCTATTCAAGAGCTTCTCTCTTCCTGCTTAGATTTGGACTGTTGTTACCTTTAACCGTCTTCTACATATGACTTTCATGGGGGAGTCTAAATTTGTGCACACACAGCCGTAGGAAGGGAATCAAGGTTTGAAGGTGAGATATCAGCGGCGAAGATGTGTAAGACAGCTGAGAATGAGGCCAACAAAGGAAAAAAACTAATTCAACCAGATATTATGCTGTGCACTGACACACTTTAAAAGTGAAGGAGAAAACCAGGGATTGACTAAGGTGTATCTAGCTACTAATAATAAAAATTTGCACTTAAATGAGTTAGTGTTTTGTATAAGTAAATACTGAATACTGGTGTGATAAGAATTAATTTAATTTAAAAATAAAAATAATTAATTTAATTTCTTGATATTGTATTAAATTTATTCTCATTTCAAAAATGAATAATAACATTTCAAGATGAGATGTATTCTCTGAGCACCTGTTAACCCTCATCCGTCACGAAAGCTGGCAGCTGTTGTGTTTCTCAATAAGGGACAAACAATCCAGACAAGAATTTCACACGGTTAACTTTGTCCTCAAGGCCAAAGGAAAAAGAACAATGCTATGACGACAGAATGAGATAAAGGGTGCACACCTCTCAGGGATCAGCAGTTGTGCGTGTGAAGTCACTCCATGACCTTAGGCCTCACTCAACGACAGCAAAAACAATTCAGTCTCATAAGTGTGTCACAAACGTGTTGCTACCACCTTCGTGACTGACCTTTCAGTAAATGTTTTGGATGAGGCGACCCCAGCTGAATGTTTGAAATCTCATTTCCTGGAAGATCTTGGATTCAATAATAATAATAATAATTAAAAAAAAAAGATAAATTCCAAAATGACAAACACCTAAAACAAAAATAAATTCATTTAAGTAAACATTAATCTATCTGACTGGGCACTTATAAGATTTACCATGATGCATATGTTGCGCTAATTCAGCTTTTGACTGGATTTGTAACAGAATGAAAGATGGCTGTCTTGAGCTTTGTTATAGTTTTGCTATTATTGGACTTATGAATAAGTAAACCCTGATTGTGTTGTTTAATAATTTTATGTCACATCTACATAGTCTTGATAATCACCTATGAATGCATTTCTGTTGTGTTCTGTTAATGCGGTAAATGATGTCAAGCCGGTCTATGATTGACACCTCACCTCTCTCCCTCCCCAGTGAAAGCAACGAATAGGAGCAGAGCATCCCGCCCAATTAAGAGAAAGCTTTTTATATTGTGTAACCTTTCTCCAAAATTGTATCCCATATTTGGCAGACAAACACCCTTTATTAGCGCAGGGGTGACAGCTGTAAGGTACAGTACATGCCTCCTCGCTTCGCTTAGCCAACAGGTAAGCGAAAAATCTTACCTAGTACAAATATTCTTCACATATTACTGTGCTCTTCATAGTATTAGTTGATTGGCTTTCTTCATTAGGTTATATTAAACACAATTCCTGTCTTCAAGCAAAGCACCCAAGGTAAGGGTGATTTATTTATGTATTTTTTAGCATATATTTTACATGAAATATTATTGATACTATGTAAAGTTGAGCAATTAAATAAGTAACTAAAACTTTTAGGCATGTGTGTTGTATTTATTCAATTTGAATCTCACTGTGTAATTACTTTTAAATTGACAACTTTTGACTATCATGACAGTTTGGATATATTTGTTGAATTATACATTATATCTATACATATTGTATTATTTATACACATATTAATGTTAAACAGGTTAAAATGGGCGACGCTGCTATGAGAGAGTTTGGGTCGGCTGCTCCTTATTTGAGAAAGTCAGACAGGGAGCGCTTGGAGGCTCAGACTCGTCTATTTGACATGAAGAAGGAATGTTTTGTTCCTGACCCTGAGGTTGAGTTCGTCAAGGCATCTATTAAGAGTCGAGATGGCGACAAGGTCACTGTTGAGACTGAGTTTGGAAAGGTATTTCCTTCAAAGTCATTTTGTTCAGAAAGTATTACAGGTTTTGGTATTACATCTGAATTTACACTTATCTGTCTCCAGACTGTGACAGTGAAGGAGATTGACGTACATCCTCAGAACCCGCCAAAGTTTGATAAAATTGAAGACATGGCCATGTTCACTTTTCTCCACGAACCTGCTGTGCTGTTTAACCTCAAAGAGCGATACGCGGCATGGATGATCTATGTAAGATAATCATATTCATTTTCCTGTCATTTTTTAATATCATGCAATTCAGATTTTTTTTTTTTTTTTTTTTAGACCTACTCCGGGCTGTTTTGTGTGACTGTCAACCCCTACAAGGCGCTGCCAGTCTACAACCAAGAGGTGGTTGTTGCCTACAGAGGAAAGAAGAGGAGTGAAGCTCCTCCTCACATCTTCTCCATCTCTGACAACGCTTACCAGTACATGCTGGCAGGTACAAAATCTACATTTCAAGCACTAATGTAAAAGCCATGAATAAATGGAAGCTTTTTGATTTACAGACAGGGAAAACCAGTCCATTCTTATCACGTAAGTCACAGAAAACACATTTCTTAAGTACTAGTTAAAAAGGTTTCGATGTCTTGTTTTAAACTGATGATGTCACGATTGAACTCAGTGGAGAATCCGGTGCTGGAAAGACTGTCAACACCAAGAGAGTAATACAATACTTTGCCAGCATTGCCGCGGCTCCAAGTGGAAAGAAAGATGCAGCTGCTGAGAAGAAGGTTTGTGTGACACGTTCTTTTTTTAATTTCACTGAATTCACATGTGTTGTGTAAATGAACTATATATAGTTATGACACAATGTCTGACTTGATTTCCGGATAACAAGCTATTCGTCTTATCTGATAACTTAGGGTACCCTGGAGGATCAAATCATCCAGGCAAACCCGGCTCTGGAAGCTTTTGGAAATGCCAAGACCATCCGAAATGACAACTCGTCCAGATTTGTGAGTGGTTGTGCAATGTCATTTCTCAAAACAAGAGACTTAGTGGTTCTTTTTGATGTAGGGTAAATTCATCCGAATTCATTTTGACAACCGAGGAAAGCTGGCTTCTGCTGATATCGAAACTTGTGAGTGGAACAATTTACAACGACAAATTACTGTATCACAATAACAGTCCATTATTATTATTATTATTATTATTATTATTATTATTATTATTATTATTATTATTATTATTATTATTATTATTATTATTATTATTATTATTATTATTATTATTATTATTATTATCAGACCTTTTGGAAAAGTCTCGTGTGACCTACCAACTCAAAGCTGAAAGAGACTACCATCTTTTCTACCAGATCTTGTCTCAGGTGAAACCTGAACTTCTGGGTAAGTAACAAATGACAGAGAATAAAACAGTTTGACATTATTATAGGAGCACTGTAATAAATATGATGGTTTCTGTGCGATATCATTTTAGAAATGTTGCTCATCACCAACAACCCCTACGACTATGCATTCATCTCCCAAGGAGAGACAACTGTCGCTTCCATCAATGATGCTGAGGAACTCATGGCCACTGATGTGGGCTGAATTTTTAAATTCACAGTATCACACCAAATAAGCAGAAAAAAATCACATCCCTTTTCTTCTCTCCTCACCAGGATGCATTTGATGTGCTGGGCTTCACCCAAGAAGAGAAGAACAGCATTTATAAGCTAACAGGTGCCATTATGCATTATGGTAACATGAAGTTTAAACAGAAGCAACGAGAAGAGCAGGCAGAGGCTGATGGTACTGAAGGTGAGCGTATTAGTAAAAAAAAAAAAAAATCTCACAAAGTGATACAACAGAAAAAAAAGTTCAGCGTTGTGGGGCACTGGCTGCTTTATTGATGACCATTAAATTCTCTGACCCAGATGCTGACAAAGTTGCTTATCTAATGGGCCTGAATTCTGCTGACCTCATCAAAGGTCTCTGTCATCCAAGAGTTAAAGTAGGAAACGAGTGGGTCACTAAGGGACAAAATGTCGCCCAGGTAAAGTGTTTTTTGTCTTGTTTTGTTTTTTTAAATCTTACTTTCAAGACAAATTCTTACTTTACTTTTAGGTGTACTATGCTGTTGGTGCACTGTCAAAGTCAGTGTATGAAAAAATGTTTCTGTGGATGGTGATGAGGATTAACCAATCGCTGGACACCAAGCAGCCTCGCCAGTACTTCATTGGAGTTCTGGATATTGCTGGATTTGAGATCTTTGATGTGAGCTTTGTCTTGGATTGTTTTGTATAAAGATGACATTTGGTTAAATTTTTAATCGCTTTCTCTTTCAGTTCAACACATTTGAGCAGCTTTGTATCAACTTCACCAATGAAAAACTGCAACAGTTTTTCAACCATCACATGTTTGTGCTGGAGCAAGAAGAATACAAAAAAGAAGGCATTGAATGGACTTTCATTGATTTTGGAATGGACTTGCAGGCCTGTATTGACCTAATTGAAAAGGTGAGAGACACTTTTCTGAGAGGCTATGACTGATCAGACATAACATTGAAATCTAAAATGTCATGTTCTCCTCAGCCCATGGGTATCATGTCCATCCTTGAAGAGGAGTGCATGTTCCCCAAAGCCAGCGATGCAACCTTTAAAGCTAAGCTCTACGACAACCACTTGGGGAAATCCAACAATTTCCAGAAGCCCAGAATAGTCAAAGGGAGACCAGAGGCCCATTTTGCCCTGATGCACTATGCTGGCACTGTTGATTACAATATCAACAACTGGCTGGTGAAGAACAAGGATCCTCTAAATGAAACTGTTGTTGGGCTTTACCAGAAATCAACCGTTAAGATGCTGGCTTTCCTCTTTGCAAATTATGCAGGATCGGACTCAGGTTTGTATTTTATAAACTTGTTGCTTGTTTATCTCAAATAAAATGATCAATAACACCATCTTATCTTATTCCCCTCAAGAACATGCCACTAAGGGTAAAGGTACCAAGAAGAAAGGTTCATCCTTTCAAACAGTATCTGCCTTACATAGGGTAAGATAATCTTACAATGTACATTGTGCTGTATTTTTAAATTCTAATAAATGATGACAATATGTTTTCTGAACTCATAGGAGAATCTGAACAAACTGATGACCAACCTGAGGTCTACTCACCCCCACTTTGTACGCTGCATCATCCCCAATGAGACCAAGACTCCTGGAGCCATGGAGAACCCTCTGGTGATGCACCAGCTGCGTTGTAACGGTGTGCTGGAAGGCATCCGAATCTGCAGGAAGGGCTTCCCCAACCGGATCCTCTATGGAGATTTCAAACAGAGGTATTGTTAATAGCAAAATAAACAGTCTACATAATGGGTTTATCCGTTCTCTTAAATGTAAATACTCTTTGCAGACACATTCACGCAAAATATATTAGTCAGTCATTTTAACTTAGGCTCCATTTCTTTTAAGGTACCGCATCCTAAACCCAAGTTCTATCCCAGAGGGACAGTTCATTGATAACAAGAAAGCAGCTGAGAAATTGTTAGGCTCTTTGGACATCGATCATAACCAGTACAAACTGGGGCACACCAAGGTAAAATTTAAGTTTACTCATGGCCTACACATAACAAAACTGGAGATGTTTTTATGTTTTGTTTTTATTAGGTGTTCTTCAAAGCAGGGCTCCTTGGTTTGCTTGAAGAGATGCGAGATGATCGATTAGCTCTGATAATTACCCGAATCCAGGCAAGGTCACGTGGTGTTCTGGCAAGAATTGAATTCCAGAAAATCGTTGAACGCAGGTATGTGCTATTCAAGTCTGACAAAGTTTCCATCTGTATGGGTATATTTAAACAGACAGATGACTGAGATGGGTGATTCAGAACAAAACCACTTTGATTGCTCTGTCTACCATATCGTCACAGGGATGCACTACTTGTTATCCAATGGAACATCCGTGCCTTCATGGGGGTCAAAAATTGGCCCTGGATGAAGATGTTCTTTAAGATCAAACCCCTTCTGAAGTCAGCAGAGACTGAGAAAGAAATGGCCAACATGAAGGAAGAATTTACCAAATTAAAAGAAGCTTTTGCAAAATCAGAAGCACGGAAAAAAGAACTGGAAGAGAAAATGGTCTCACTTCTCCAAGAGAAAAATGACCTACAGATACAAGTTCAAGCTGTATGTTCAAAATCTATCATCAAAATAACAGATTTAGAATTAATGTGCAAAGTGTTCAAACTCATCAATTCTGTGTCTTTTGTAAAAGGAGCAAGATAATCTTTGTGATGCTGAAGAAAGATGTGAGGGGCTGATTAAGAGCAAGATTCAGTTGGAGGCAAAAATTAAAGAACTGTTAGAAAGACTAGAAGATGAGGAGGAGATGAATGCCGATCTAACGTCCAAGAAGCGGAAATTGGAAGATGAGTCCTCTGAGCTCAAGAAGGACATTGATGACTTAGAATTAACCCTTGCTAAAGTGGAGAAGGAGAAACATGCCACTGAAAACAAGGTACAACCTCCATGTCCTTAAGACTATCATGAATCAACTAAAAATATATTTCGATGAATAGGTGAAGAACCTGACTGAAGAAATGGCTGCTTTGGATGAAATTATCGCCAAGCTGACCAAAGAGAAGAAAGCCTTACAAGAAGCCCATCAACAAACACTGGATGACCTTCAGAGTGAAGAAGACAAAGTCAACACTCTTACCAAGGCCAAGTCAAAACTAGAGCAGCAAGTGGATGATGTGAGATTCAACATGAAATGTAATTCAATAATCAGTGCTAACTAATCAAATTAATTGTGAATACTTGCCAACAGCTGGAAGGATCCCTGGAGCAAGAGAAAAAAGTGCGAATGGACCTTGAAAGGGCAAAGCGAAAGCTTGAAGGGGACTTAAAATTAACTCAAGAGAGTCTTATGGACCTAGAAAATGACAAGCAACAACTTGAAGAGAGGCTGAAAAAGTAAGAGGTTACAGTTTAAAAAAAAAAAAAAAAAACACGCAATTATGTTTTATGAAATATGTTTATGTCCACTCACAGGAAAGATTTTGAAATTAATCAATTTCTGAGCAAAATTGAGGATGAGCAAGCCATGAGTTCACAGCTCCAGAAAAAATTGAAGGAGTTGCAGGTACAATTGGCCTTTTGATCAATATTTGTTGTTGTATTGATTAAAATCTGTTGTCTGCTGAACAACGCAATCATATTTCGGGTCTTGAGCTTAAACATCCGCTTTGGCACGTGACTTCACATGCATATAGGCCCGCATAGAAGAGCTGGAGGAAGAGCTCGAGGCAGAGCGAGCTGCTCGAGCCAAGGTGGAAAAGCAGAGGGCAGACTTGGCCAGAGAGCTGGAGGAGATCAGTGAGAGACTGGAGGAGGCTGGTGGAGCAACATCTGCCCAGATTGAGATGAACAAGAAGAGGGAGGCTGAGTTCCAGAAACTCCGCCGAGACCTGGAAGAGGCCACTCTGCAGCATGAAGCTACTGCGGCCACTCTGAGAAAGAAACAAGCTGACAGTGTGGCTGACTTGGGGGAGCAGATTGACAGCCTGCAGAGAGTGAAGCAGAAACTAGAGAAGGAGAAGAGCGAACTCAGACTGGAATTGGATGATGTCGTCTCCAATATGGAACACATTGTAAAGTCTAAGGTACTGTAATTAATATGACAGGTTAGTAATTGCTAATTTGCCCACTTTGAATCACCTATTTCAATGCCTTTCTCTGTAATCTGTTGTTTTCAGAGTCATTTGGAGAAAATGTGCAGGTCTCTGGAAGACCAGATGAGTGAATATAAAACAAAAGCAGAAGAGGGACAGCGTACTATCAATGACTTCACCATGCACAAAGCCAAACTTCAAACAGAAAATGGTATTGTTTGTTTAATTCATTTTCTATTATAAATAAATGCACTGACAAAAACACGATTCATTGCTCTGTAACATTAGGTGAACTTGCAAGGCAACTTGAGGAGAAGGATTCCTTGGTGTCACAACTCACTAGAGGAAAGCAGTCCTACACTCAACAAATTGAAGACCTTAAAAGGCAACTGGAAGAGGAAGTCAAGGTAGCTTTGTGATGAGAATAATAATATACATTACAATGTGAGTCACAGCCAAATGTATGTATTTCATTTTAGGCCAAGAATGCATTAGCCCATGCTGTGCAGTCTTCGCGCCACGACTGCGACCTGCTCAGAGAGCAGTATGAGGAAGAACAAGAGGCCAAGGCGGAACTGCAGCGCGGCATGTCCAAGGCCAACTCTGAGGTGGCTCAGTGGAGGACCAAGTATGAAACTGATGCCATCCAGAAAACTGAAGAACTGGAGGAGGCTAAGTAAGAAAAAAATATACTCAAACATTTTTTTTAGTTTTATAGGAGAATTAAAATAAATGATCATAATGCAGGAAGAAGCTGGCCCAGCGTCTGCAGGATGCCGAGGAAGCTGTAGAAGCAGTGAATGCCAAATGTTCCTCTCTGGAGAAAACAAAACACAGACTGCAAAATGAGATTGAAGACCTCATGGTGGATGTGGAGAGATCAAATGCTGCTGCTGCTGCTCTGGACAAGAAGCAAAGAAACTTCGACAAGGTACCAAAGCAAGATATGCTATCAGAGGAATTTTAACAAGAGTAAAATGCTAATTTTAATTACCATTTTAACATGACTAAAATCTCAAAAAGATGATATTTGCATTCCTTGAATAAACACATAACTAAAACATGATCTGTCAGGTCTTGGCAGAGTGGAAACAGAAGTACGAAGAGTCTCAAACAGAGTTAGAAAGTTCTCAAAAGGATGCAAGATCTCTGAGCACAGAGCTTTTCAAACTCAAGAACTCCTACGAAGAATCCCTCGAGAACCTTGAGACTCTGAAGAGAGAAAATAAGAACTTGCAAGGTCAGTTAACAGAAATTCTGTACTTCAAATTGTTTGAAATATTTTCAGAAAATATTCATGTACAGTTTATTTCTTTTCAATGCAAAGAGGAAATATCTGACCTCACTGAACAAATCAGTGAGGGTGGAAAGAGCATCCATGAGCTCGAGAAGATTCGAAAGCAGTTGGAACAGGAGAAGTCTGACATCCAAACTGCTCTGGAAGAAGCAGAGGTAGGTTGTGTTGCATTAAAAAAATATTATATTCATTTCATCATGAATAGATGATGAGTAGTTCACCAACACCAACATAATTTATCTTTGTAGGCCACATTGGAACATGAGGAAGGAAAAATTCTCAGGTTCCAGCTTGAATTCAGTCAAGTGAAGGCTGAAATTGAGCGCAAGCTGGCTGAAAAAGATGAAGAGCTGGAGCAAGCAAAGAGAAACCAACAGAGGGTCGTGGACAACCTTCAGAGCGCCCTTGAGGCTGAGACCCGAAGCAGGAACGAGGCCCTTCGTTTGAAGAAGAAGATGGAGGGAGACCTCAATGAAATGGAGATCCAATTAAGTCAAGCCAACCGGCAGGCAGCCGAAGCACAGAAGCAACTCAAATCTGTTCATGCGCATCTGAAGGTTTGAACTGACCGAAGAAAAAGCCCTCCTGACTCCCCTTCAAAAACACACTTTAACATTTGGGTTTCCATTTTCAAGGATTCCCAACTCCAACTTGATGAGTCTCTTCGTACCAATGACGATCTTAAAGAGAACATCGCCATTGTGGAGAGACGGAACAACCTGATGCAGACCGAGCTGGAGGAACTGAGGGCTGCTCTCGAACAAGCTGAGAGAAGTCGCAAACTTGCTGAGCAAGAGTTGCTGGATGTTAGCGAAAGGGTGCAGTTGCTGCACTCACAAGTGAGAGCAACATGTGACATCTACAAATCTACCACCTTTCTTTTCGCTACTAAAGAACTACTTTTATATTTTTTTGTTGATTTAGAATACTGCTCTGATAAACCAAAAGAAAAAATTGGAAGCAGATACCTCCCAGCTTCAGACGGAAGTAGAAGATGCCGTCCAGGAATGCAGGAATACTGAGGAGAAGGCCAAGAAGGCCATCACCGATGCGGCCATGATGGCAGAAGAGCTGAAGAAAGAGCAGGACACCAGTGCTCACCTGGAGCGTATGAAGAAGAACATGGAGCAAACCATCAAAGACCTGCAGCACCGACTGGATGAAGCTGAACAAATTGCAATGAAGGGAGGGAAAAAGCAAATACAGAAGCTTGAGACTCGGGTGAGTATACCACACAATTTTGTAACAATTATTACCCAATATCTGGATTCATTCAAATGTCAGAAAATTCAGAGATGATTGGGTTTTATGATGATTCCATTTTGTAGGTAAAGGAACTTGAAAATGAGGTGGACATTGAACAGAAAAAGGCTAATGAAGCTGTCAAGGGTGTTAGGAAGTATGAAAGACGCATCAAAGAACTTACATACCAGGTAACTAACTAAACTTTGAAAGCTGTCAAGTAAATAAATCAAATAAAAATACTGTGTCTCAACAGACAGAAGAAGACAAAAAAAATCTAGTGCGTCTTCAAGATCTGGTGGATAAGCTTCAACTTAAGATCAAAGCCTACAAGAGAACAACTGAGGATGCAGTAAGTAGAACAAAGTCAGTTTTAACCAAATTTAAAGCCAATTTAAACAAAAGAAACACAATTATGAGCATAATCTTGTCATTCTCTATAGGAGGAACAAGCCAACATCAACCTCACCAAGTTCCGTAAGATTCAACATGAGCTTGATGAAGCTGAGGAGAGAGCTGACATCGCCGAGTCTCAAGTCAACAAGTTACGTGCCAAGAGTCGGGATGCTGGCTCAAAGGTTAGTAGATTTAAGTCATACTCTAAGTGACCCATCTTTTTGATTTTGCACATTTCATTTCAAAGCTGCACAAGTATATTACATTGATCAAACAATTAGTTACCAGATATTAAAACTTGGACCACACTCATTTATGAAGCATTCTTGTCTCTTTGTTTTTACAGAAAGCTTTTGATCGAGAGTGACCCCAACCGCATGATGAATCTTCTACTGTTTTGTTTCTGATGTTTTGAATGTTATGTAATTGTCTCCATAAGCATGTTTTTGGTCAGTAGAATAAATTGGAGTGTGCATCTAAAAGATCTCGTTTTTTTCTAAAATATATTGACGACAGTTTACAATTAATGGATATCATGTTTAACTGACCTACTCGGTTAAATAAAAGTTAAATAAAACTGACAATTTTTGTGATGCCACCATATAGCAAGGAATAATTTGGATTGTTCGGCTAACTGCTTGGATGGAATTTAAGTGTTGACTATGAGCATTTAATTACAGTGGTGAAGACATTTTACAAAATATTTTAATGAGAGATGCAATTAAACTTTTCAATATTATTTTATTGCCCTAATTGCGAATCACCCCTTGTTTTTCCTCCAAAGATCAGGTCTTCATAATATCAAAATAACAATAAAAATTACATACTAATAAGAGGCGGCACGGTGGAGCACTGGTTAGAACGTCCACCTCACAGTTTAGAGGGTGTGGATTCGATTCCACCTCTGGTCCTCCTTGAGTGGAGTTTGCATGTTCTCCCCCTGCCTGAATAATAAGTAAGTAATATTTATTATTTAAGGGCTAGATTTAGCAACAGTTCTTTCCATCATTGCTATAAATTACAATATAAAATCTGTATGTGCAAGCTTTCATAGGTCAAACTTAAAAACAAACATGAACATTTTTCAAAATCTGAAAAAAAAAGTCATTTTTTAATTTAAAATACATTAAGGGACACATGAAGCCAGCTCTGATTAAAATTAGCTGTTGGTCAATTATTTTAGGCTACTTTCTGCCTTACCAACATTAAGTTAAGTGCATGGGAGAGGTGGATGATTTACAACCCTTGTCAGGATAAGCGGTACAGAGAATGGGATGGATGGTTTTATGTGTGCAGCCCACTGGAGAGAGGCTAAATACTATTGCATATAATTTTTCACATTTGAGTTTGTAAAATTATTTGAAAACCATGTATCTTTTCTTTCAACTTAACAATATTTTGCCATTTTGTGTTGGTCTAGCCATCAACCTGCCTCCGTTTTCATGTACAACATAATGTAAAATGAAATTGTAATGAATATTGATTCATGTACTTGGTGAAATAATCAAATCAAATCAAATCAAATCAAATCAAATATGAACATTATATCCAGTAAACATTTACCTTACTTTTATTCCAAGAGTGCCACCTTGAGGTTTCATTAAAATACAGTATTAGTGTACCATAGCCTTAAAGGAAATACATGTAAATGTTTTTGAAAACCTGCATATTTAAAAATACATATAATCTTCTGCAATGTATTG
This sequence comes from Syngnathus typhle, assembly GCF_033458585.1. Taxonomy (NCBI): domain Eukaryota; kingdom Metazoa; phylum Chordata; class Actinopteri; order Syngnathiformes; family Syngnathidae; genus Syngnathus; species Syngnathus typhle. The sequence goes on along the minus strand of NC_083750.1, from coordinate 5,623,776 downwards.
ATGAAAACTACAATAAATTAAGATACAAAACTAATAGATCTTATGCCTCTTTTTTTCACACTAGGTATGAATATGTTGCACAAGAACACATCCTTAACAATTACAAGTAAAAATATCATTATACACCGTATTTTGATGCCAAACATTTAACTATATTTTTCTGGAGTAAAACATTTAATCACTGAACATTTACTGAAAATTCAGTGGATGTTGCAAAATTCAATCAGCAGAGGGCACTTGCTAACTTGATAAGTTGCTAGGTGTGAAAACACTAATGAGTTCATGGTTGATTTCTGTTTAGTTTTCTGAATAAAAGGTTATAACAAACGAAAACAACTAACCTTTAGATCAATGGTGATTTTGTCTGTTTGGATCATCGTCTTCTCAAGAGTGCTGAAAGGAAGAGACACCGATTTGAAATAAGACATTTTGTCAAAATAACATCAAATATTGCACATTATCATCCTAGCAAAATTATCTTTTAATTGAATTACCTTAACCATATCTTTGCTTCTCCTGGTCTGCATTTCCTCTACAGATATCTTGAGTCCACACCGAGGTCCGTGGACTAAGCAATGGGGAAGGAAAAGACAAGACAAAAGAAAGATCAAGTCCAGTGAGCCTCCACCTGAATTCAACACCCCCTTGAAAGCCACATTTCACAATTGCAAAGAACAAATACTATTAATAGCTTCATGGGCTTGTGTTTCATACTCAAGTGAGACAAGGTGCTTCACACTTTCTTTTATGTGCTCATTATAAAACTCAAACTTAGAAGTACTGGTGACAGCTGGGTATGAGACCTTGGGTGGAAGGCAACAAGTGCAAAAGTCTGGATACAGGCTAAGACTGACATCATTTTTGTTTTATTACAAAGGTGATCAAATTCAAGCATTTAAAGATGCAAAGATGGTTCTGAAACGGAAAGCAACCAATGTTGCAAATGTTCAGTGTGGATTTCACTTCCTGGTTGCCATTTTTCTCCATTAGTTGCTCTGACAAATGAGCTCTCATATTTGAAAATACCAGAATCCTTTTGTACATTATTGTGCGTGTATATTACGTGGTGTGATTCGCAACATTTCTTCCGATCAAACACAATGTACATTGTCATTTATGGCGGTCACCTGTCATTGTGAATCAGAGGAACAATTAAAATACATCGAGTCAACGTGTGTCCCCAAGCTGTCCTCTGAATTTACAATTTCCCAGGGGTAGCAAAGAGCAATGTAACAAGTTATCTTTGTACTCAAACGTACAACGTTGTGGCAACGGCTCGTGCACTCTACTGCTTTTGCATAGAAGCTAGCAGTGAAGGTCAAAGTGATTTAAATTTTATTCAGTTATAAATTATGTTTTTTTTACATTTGTATTTTTTATTTATTGTAAAGGCATTATATTTATTTCTTCCCTGTTTTATGTTTATAATTTTGTCTTTTAAATGTGCTGGCATTGACGTTATAGCACTCCAGTTGCAACGGCAATTACCCCTCCCAAAAAAAAAAACAATGTGCATGACAATTCTGCAGGGAAGTCTACGTCTGAACCAGATTTGAAAAAGGTTCCTTAAATGGTTATGCCGGTTAAAAAAAAACACTTCACATTGGCAGATCCATGCTTTCATATACCTGACTTATTGTGTGGATATATGGAGGTCCTGCTCATCAGTATTGGTACCCTTCATTTTTTGCATACACTGCCAGAAAGGTCTATTTTTGTTTCTTCTGTCCAGTAACCATTTCTCTGTAGGATTGTGATTTGTCCAGATACTCCTTGGCAAACCGTAGTTGTTCCTTTTTATATGCTTGCCTCAAGATTGTTGTCTTCCATGACGCACTGCTCGGTTCAGTGTACGGCATATGGTACAAGTTCAAACCATGATCCCAGACTTTTCCAGGTTAGCCTTCAGGTCTCTTTGGATGTTTGACATTAAAGTCGAGACGTTAAAATCACCAACAATTTAGAATAAGAAATTCTCATTTGTGAGTTCCCATACTGATTTACAGGACAGTGTGCCAATATTAGTGACACAGCCAGCAAACTTTGAGTTTTCTAGTTTTCCCTGCCATTGTTTGAATGGGGTGTTTATCTTTTCTACTTCATAAAAAAGTTCTCTAGAGTAAAGAAAATGTTTCACTTTTTTTTTCTAGAAGATGTTCCACATTATGCACTTTAACTTCATGGGTGCTAATAGCTCATATAAGGAGTTCTGATTAATTAGCTGTAACCCCGGGCAGAGAAACTGCTCCTCAAAATTAGAATGTCAAGGGAACTCATTGATTGACTCCTCAAAGAATAAAAAAGGTTTTTAGCCTAAGGGTGATTATAGGCATTACCATAAAATACATCCAGAAATATTTTGTGCAAAGAAAGTGTCAAGATACAATAGATTGGACCAGTCTTCTTCTACTAATGTACAGTAACAGTATACGACAGCATGAAGTGAGATGGAAATGACAATGCCTAAAAAAAAAACAATCGAACAATTTTAAGAGCCTTGGGGCCGAGGGTATAGATCTACAGTAACTGTAAATAGTGATGAGTGATCATAAAGAGATGTCGCAGCTGTGACCTTGACCCTGTCTTGTCTTTTTGAAGGCAGCAGCTGCAACTCTCCAATCTCCCTCTTGAAATGTTTTTCACACCATATCACTTGACAGACTATTGTTGATCTTGATGTGTTTGGGGTCTCATAAAATCTGGTTGCTCACAAGCCCATAAATACTTAATTTAGAATCAGAATAGACCCAATGTCTGAACAACATAATTAGACAAACTATCATATAGATAATACAATTAAATCTATGGTGTACATTGATTATAGGTCATGTGGTTTGTTTTCTGAGGATATTTAATACAAAATATCAATTAGTAATTAAACAATAAATTAAAAAAAAATAAGTAAAGACAAACCCAATATAAGAAAAATCACCATAGAAATACGCTGTTCCAATTGGCATCCTACAATAAAATTGCTATTATTAGTTGCTAATGTACTTCTGTATTTGATAGAGAGTCGTGTGCTTCTCCCCACCTACAACCACCTCTTCCTACGTCATGTCCAACCTTGCTTATTGTTCTTTTGTGGACAAGGTGATAGCAACAAATAGCGGCACAAGACTCGACCCAATGTGGGGATGTCTTTTTTCTGATATGCAAATGGGAAGCCATCCGTCTCATATCCATCACCTTATTTGGCTGAGTAACAACCTTTATTAATGGAGAGGACACCTAGCATCAGCTACCACAACCATTATTCCGCTTGACAGAGTTTGACATCTTAAGGTAAGCACAACAGAACATATTCACGACATTATTTACTTAGCTTAACATGTATTTGTTCTCCAATTAACTTTTTTTTTTTTACCATGTCTGTAGTAGATCATAATGGATGAGACATTCAAATGTTCTAATAGTAGAGTAATAGACTAATTGTTTGTTACAATGTAAATATTATAAAATACATCTTTTTAACATAAATAAACACATAATTTACTTAAAATGTGGAGTGAAAGGCATGGTTGTGTTCAAACATTACATTGTCTCTTGACAGAAGACATAAAAAGGAGCAAAATGGGTGACGCAGCAATGGCAGAGTTTGGGGCAGCTGCCCCTTTTCTTAGAAAGTCAGACAAGGAGCGTTTGGAAGCCCAAACTCGACAATTTGATATGAAGAAGGAATGCTTCGTTCCAGACCCTGAAGTTGAGTACGTCAAGGCATCTGTTACAAGTCGAGATGGTGACAAGGTTACTGCTCATACTGAGTTTGGAAAGGTATATTTTTAATAGTCTTGAAACCCTAAAAAAATGACATGCTTTCATTTTAAGAGTGCATTATTTATTTCTACAGACTGTGACAGTGAAGGAGATTGACGTACATCCTCAGAACCCGCCAAAGTTTGATAAAATTGAAGACATGGCCATGTTCACATTCCTTCATGAGCCCGCTGTGTTGTTTAACCTCAAAGAGCGTTACGCGGCATGGATGATCTATGTAAGATAATCATATTCATTTTCCTGTCATTTTTTTAATATCATGCAATTCAGAATTTTATTTTATTTTTTAGACCTACTCCGGGCTGTTCTGTGTGACTGTCAACCCCTACAAGGCGCTGCCAGTCTACAACCAAGAGGTGGTTGTTGCCTACAGAGGAAAGAAGAGGAGTGAAGCTCCTCCTCACATCTTCTCCATCTCTGACAACGCTTACCAGTACATGCTGGCAGGTACAAAATCTATATTTCAAGCACTAATGTAAAAGCCATGAATGAAAGGAAGCTTTTTGATTTACAGACAGGGAAAACCAGTCCGTTCTTATCACGTAAGTCAGAGAAAACACATTTCTTAAGTACTAGTTAAAAAGGTTTCAATGTCTTGTTTTAAACTGATGATGTCACGATTGAACTCAGTGGAGAATCCGGTGCTGGAAAGACTGTCAACACCAAGAGAGTAATACAATACTTTGCCAGCATTGCTGCGGTTCCAAGTGGAAAGAAAGATGCAGCAGCTGAGAAAAAGGTGACAGATAACTGCATATTTTTCCTGAAAGGTGTGACTGAATTACAAACGATGTGACCTGAGCGGTGTTTGAATTTTACGCTTCACCAAATTTAAAATAATCACAGCCATGTTTATTTCCCCACACAACTTGTCCAAAAGAAAGCAACTCACATATTTTGTCTTCAGGGTACCTTGGAGGATCAAATCATCCAGGCAAACCCTGCTCTGGAGGCCTTCGGTAATGCTAAGACAATCAGAAATGACAATTCTTCGAGATTTGTGAGTATGTTCATTCATTGAGGCAAATTTAGAAATGCCACATTATCGAAATGAATGTTCAACACTTTGCATTTCAGGGAAAATTCATCAGAATTCATTTCGACAATCGAGGAAAGTTGGCGTCTGCTGATATTGAGACCTGTAAGTGAAGCATTATCTTTCCACATTTTTTTTCCAAAACACATCTTCAAGTGTTGCGTGATACAACATGAGAAAGGCAAGTAATATAAAGTGATCAGACAATCCTGAATTAACCTAATTTATTGTACATGGAAACTGTACATACTGGAAGAACATGCAAATGTCTCTCAAATGATTTGTATTTAGCTGCGAGCAATGACCTTCTTTTTTTGCGCAACAATGCGAACTTATTTTTTGCTATTTTTATGTTTAAATGTTAAACATACATTAATTTTTCATATGTATATATTAAACAGATCTTCTGGAAAAGTCTCGTGTGACCTACCAGCTCAAAGCTGAAAGGGACTATCACATTTTCTACCAAATTTTGTCTCAGGTGAAACCTGAACTTCTTGGTAAGTAATCATAAGCAAATGATATTTTAGCAGCTGGGATTGTTACAAAATTAATACTTGCTCTAAGTAACTATTTTAAAAATTTGGTGTAACATAATTTTAGATATGCTGCTGATCACCAACAACCCCTACGACTACGCCTTCATCTCCCAAGGAGAGACAACCGTAGCCTCCATCAATGACTCTGAGGAGCTTATGGCAACTGATGTGAGGGGAGAAAAAAGCTGTATACTTTCAAATCCAGCAGTTTAATCAATGTTTTGATTGTTTCATTTTTTTTAATTTTCAGGAGGCCTTTGACGTGCTTGGCTTCACTCAAGAGGAGAAGAACAGCATTTATAAGCTAACAGGTGCCATTATGCACTACGGTAACATGAAGTTTAAACAGAAGCAGCGAGAAGAGCAGGCAGAAGCGGACGGTACTGAAGGTAAGCTAATATTTGTACACTTTTCCTTAACAAATATGTATATTTTTTAAAAATGTACTGACATGGTGTTATGGTCAAACTCAGTCAACCTTTTCCAAGAGGTATTACATCTCGTGGAGGGTCTGGTTTATGTGGAGAAAAAATATTTATCTTGGTCTTTACCTTGCACTTGTGTAACCTCCTCGAGCTTCCCCCGGATATCAAAGCAATAACAGAAACGACAGAAATAAAGATGTTCAATAAATATTCTCCCTACAGTTGCTGACAAAGTTGCTTATCTGATGGGCCTGAACTCTGCTGACCTCATCAAAGGTCTTTGTCATCCAAGAGTTAAAGTAGGAAATGAGTGGGTCACTAAAGGACAAAGTGTTGCCCAGGTATGTATTTGTGGGGAATCTTTTGAGGAAGAAATTGGAATAAGTATTAGAAATGTATCAATTATTTTCTAGGTTTACTATGCTATTGGTGCACTGGCCAAGTCAGTGTATGAGAAGATGTTTCTGTGGATGGTGGTCCGTATCAACCAATCGCTGGACACCAAGCAGCCTCGTCAATACTTCATTGGTGTTTTGGATATCGCTGGATTTGAGATCTTTGATGTGAGCTGTGGTTAATTAATCATGGAGTAAAATCAGATTTCAGCTCTGTTAGATAATAGGACAGAGTTGAAAATGAGAAAACCTTTCCACTTTCAATTACAGTTCAACACCTTCGAGCAGCTTTGTATCAACTTCACCAATGAAAAACTCCAACAGTTTTTCAACCATCACATGTTTGTGCTGGAGCAGGAAGAATACAAAAAAGAAGGCATTGAATGGACTTTTATAGATTTTGGTATGGATTTGCAGGCCTGTATTGACTTGATTGAGAAGGTGAGTAACGTGTTATTAAAATATGGTTGAGCAATGTCGATTCTACTCAACGTGTATTTTGTTTTCCTTAGCCCATGGGTATCATGTCCATCCTTGAAGAGGAGTGTATGTTCCCCAAAGCCAGTGACACCACCTTTAAAGCTAAGCTATATGACAACCATCTAGGAAAATCCAACAACTTCCAGAAGCCCAGAGTCGTCAAAGGGAGACCAGAGGCTCATTTTTCCCTTGTCCACTACGCTGGCACCGTTGATTATAATATCAACAACTGGCTCGTAAAGAACAAGGACCCCCTAAATGAGACTGTTGTTGGACTTTTCCAGAAATCTAACCTCAAACTATTATCAATTCTTTTTGCTGGGTATGCAGGAGCTGATTCTGGTATGTTGAGCTTTGAAAAAATTGTCTTTGTGAATAAAATGTTTGAGAAATACAAACCTTGAACGTGATTGCTTCCAGTGCAATACGTTTTACAATTAATTCAGTTTCGTTCATTTAGATTCTGGCAAGGGAAAAGGTACCAAGAAGAAAGGTTCCTCGTTCCAGACGGTGTCTGCTTTACATAGGGTAAGACATTTCCCCATTTTTTTTTTAAGTCACAACTATGAAAGGCTCACTGATTACATAGCAACATTAAAGAAAGCAGCAACACACAATGCTTTTAATTCTCGATTACTCTCATTGACAAATTGACAAATTATCACAGGTAAAATCAGAGAACATTTATCCAAGATGTCCATGGTTGCATAATCATTATCATCATCATGATAAAAAAATTAAGTTTGTGGCACTTAAGGACACTACAGAGATATATATTATATACTCTTACACAAAAACCCAATACCTCAAAGCACCTCCACATCTAAGAAAATGGTTTATAGAATTCACATGAATTAAATTGATGAAACCTTGCAGGAGAATCTGAACAAGCTAATGACCAACCTGAGGTCTACTCACCCCCACTTTGTACGCTGCCTCATCCCCAATGAGACCAAGACTCCTGGAGCCATGGAGAACCCTCTAGTGATGCACCAGCTGCGTTGTAATGGTGTGTTGGAAGGCATCCGAATCTGCAGGAAGGGCTTCCCCAATAGGATCCTCTATGGAGATTTCAAACAGAGGTTTGCATCTGAGTGAATTGTCCATTCAAAGCACATGTTGACTGAATAAACTAGATAATTTCAAATTAAAAATGTTCCATTTCCATAAAGATACCGTATTCTGAACCCCAATGCAATTCCGGAAGGACAGTTCATTGACAACAAGAAGGCTGCAGAGAAACTGTTAGGTTCTCTGGATATTGACCACAGTCAGTACAGGCTTGGACACACCAAGGTCTGCAACTGATACTTTGTATAAGAGAATATTATTTTGATATAATTGTTGCCAATAATAAAGAATGCTCTCCAACAGGTGTTCTTCAAAGCAGGACTGCTGGGTCAGCTTGAAGAGATGCGAGATGACCGATTAGCACTGATTATCACTGGCATCCAAGCCCGGTCAAGGGGTCTTCTTGCGAGAATTGAATTCCAGAAGATTGTTGAACGAAGGTAACAAAGCCAAACTCTGTAACAATTAATATTTCATGATGAAAAAAAATGGAGGTACACCTTGGCAAATACTGTATGAAAGCCATAGTTTATGCAAGGCCAGGTCCTAAAAGGGGCATCCTTGGCTTACTGAATACTCTAAATTGGATTTACGGTTGCAGTCAAAATTATTCAACCATCATTGTACAGAATATTTCTTTCCAATTTTTCCTTATAATATATACTTTGCAAATCACCAGCAAAATAAGAATAATATCTACAGCAAAACAACTAACATTATAAGTGGCAATTATTTGGTTTTAAATGTGTCCATTTTAAAATATTGGACATTTTGCAAGTAGCCTTCATGTAATATACAATGGGAATTGAATTAATTATTTTGTAGTGAATGGCAGTCAATCTGAATAAATCGATTTAGATATACTGTACAAAGTTCTAACATAAAATCAATGACTGTTGTCAACAGAGATGCATTGCTTGTGATCCAGTGGAACATCCGTGCCTTCATGGGGGTGAAGAATTGGCCCTGGATGAAAATGTTCTTCAAGATTAAACCTCTCCTTAAATCAGCAGAGACTGAAAAGGAAATGGCCAATATGAAGGAAGAGTTTACCAAACTAAAAGAGGCTTATGCAAAATCAGAAGCCCGGAAAAAGGAACTGGAAGAAAAAATGGTCACTCTTCTCCAAGAGAAAAATGACTTACAGCTTCAAGTTCAGGCTGTATGTCTACCATAAGAAATACCAATCATTTTAAGACCAAAACAAGCCTGCCAACTCATCATTATGTGTATTTCTTGATAACAGGAGCAAGATAACCTTGGTGATGCTGAGGAAAGATGTGAGGGATTGATTAAAAGCAAAATCCAGATGGAAGCAAAAACAAAAGAGTTAACCGAACGACTGGAAGATGAGGAGGAGATGAATGCTGAATTAACATCTAAGAAACGTAAATTGGAGGATGAGTGCTCTGAGCTAAAGAAAGACATTGACGACTTAGAATTAACCCTTGCTAAAGTGGAGAAGGAGAAACATGCCACTGAAAACAAGGTGCAACCTCGACAGTCCATGTCCTGAAGACTATCATGATTCAACTAAAAATATATTTTCATGAATAGGTGAAGAACCTGACTGAGGAAATGGCGGCTTTGGATGAAATTATCACCAAGCTGACCAAAGAGAAGAAAGCCTTGCAAGAAGCTCATCAGCAAACACTGGATGACCTTCAGAGTGAAGAAGACAAAGTCAACACTCTTACCAAGGCCAAGTCAAAACTAGAGCAGCAAGTGGATGATGTGAGATTCAACATGAAATGTAAATCAATAATCAATGCTAACTAATCAAACTAATTGTGAATACTTGCCAACAGCTGGAAGGATCCCTGGAGCAAGAAAAGAAAGTGCGAATGGACCTTGAAAGAGCAAAGCGAAAGCTTGAAGGGGACTTAAAATTAGCTCAAGAGAGTCTTATGGACCTGGAAAATGACAAGCAACAACTTGAAGAGCGACTGAAAAAGTAAGAGGTTACAGGTTTAAAAAAAAAACCACACACACAATTATATTTTACATTTTGTGACTGAAATATGTGTATGTCCACTCACAGGAAAGATTTTGAAATTAATCAGCTTTTGTGCAAAATTGAGGATGAGCAAGCCATGAGTACACAGCTCCAGAAAAAATTGAAGGAGTTGCAGGTAATATCATTATCCTATTAAAAATATATTTCCTTCACTAAAGGTCAACCACAATTTATAGCAACCTATCCGAACTTCGGTTTGAGAGACAAAAAGACCAAGGGTCAGTTTTGACTGGGTTGCTGCCAATCCACAATTGGCCTTTTGTATTAAAATTTGTTGTCTGCTGAACAACACAATCATATTCTGGGTCTTGTGCTTAAACATTTTTGCACGGTTTTGCACGTGACTTCACATGCGTATAGGCCCGCATCGAAGAGCTGGAAGAAGAGCTCGAGGCAGAGCGAGCTGCTCGAGCCAAGGTGGAAAAGCAGAGGGCAGACTTGGCCAGAGAGCTGGAGGAGATCAGTGAGAGACTGGAGGAGGCTGGTGGAGCAACATCTGTCCAGATTGAGATGAACAAGAAGAGGGAGGCTGAGTTCCAGAAACTTCGTCGAGACCTGGAAGAGGCCACGCTGCAGCATGAAGCCACTGCGGCCACTCTGAGAAAGAAACAAGCTGACAGTGTGGCCGACTTTGGGGAGCAGATTGACAGCCTGCAGAGAGTGAAGCAGAAACTGGAGAAGGAGAAGAGCGAACTCAGACTGGAATTGGATGATGTTGTCTCCAATATGGAACACATTGTAAAGTCTAAGGTACTGTAATTAATATGACAGGTTAGTAATTGCTGTTTTGCTCACTTTGAATCACCTATCAATGCCTTTCTCTGTAATCTGTTGTTTTCAGAGTCATTTGGAGAAAATGTGCAGGTCTCTGGAAGACCAGATGAGTGAATATAAAACAAAAGCAGAAGAGGGACAGCGTACCATCAATGACTTTACCATGCACAAAGCCAAACTTCAAACAGAAAATGGTATTGTTTGTTGAATTCATTTTCTATTATAATTAAATGCACTGACAAAAACACGATTCATTGCTCTGTGAACATTAGGTGAACTTGCAAGGCAACTTGAGGAGAAGGATTCCTTGGTGTCACAACTCACTAGAGGAAAGCAGTCCTACACTCAACAAATTGAAGACCTTAAAAGGCAACTGGAAGAGGAAGTCAAGGTAGCTTTGTGATGAGAATAATAATATACATTACAACGTGAGTCACAGCCAACTGTACGTATTTCATTTTAGGCCAAGAACGCATTAGCCCATGCTGTGCAGTCTTCTCGCCACGACTGTGACCTGCTCAGAGAGCAGTATGAGGAAGAACAAGAGGCCAAGGCTGAATTGCAGCGTGGTATGTCCAAGAGCAATGCTGAGGTGGCTCAGTGGAGGACCAAGTATGAAACTGATGCCATCCAGAGGACTGAAGAATTGGAAGATGCTAAGTGAGTTAACGCCACAACTGTATATCCAACAGTGACACAGAGAGTGTCACAGTAGACTAAGGACCTTGGATCAAAATGCAGGAAGAAGCTAGCTCAGCGTCTGCAGGATGCAGAGGAAGCTGTGGAAGCAGTCAATGCTAAATGTTCCTCTCTGGAGAAGACCAAACACAGACTGCAGAATGAAATTGAAGATCTCATGGTGGATGTTGAGAGGTCAAACGCGGCTGCTGCTGCTCTGGATAAGAAGCAAAGAAACTTTGATAAGGTTGAACTAACTTCATACTGATTGCCAATGTCCGTGATTATATTTTATTCTAGGAAGACAATTCAAAATATTTAAAATGATATGGACTGGTTTTCAGATATTGGCGGAGTGGAAGCAGAAACATGAAGAGTCTCAAACAGAGTTGGAAAGCTCTCAAAAGGAGGCAAGGACTTTAAGCACAGAGCTTTTCAAACTCAAGAATTCCTACGAAGAATCTCTCGAGCACCTTGAGACTATGAAGAGAGAAAATAAGAACCTACAAGGTCAGTTAGTAATCATTCATTCCAATAGTCCATAAACATCAATATCACTTGAATTTATAATGGGTTTCATTTGAATGCAAAGAGGAAATATCTGACCTCACTGAACAAATCAGTGAGGGCGGAAAGAGCATCCATGAGCTCGAGAAGATTCGAAAGCAGTTGGAACAGGAGAAGTCTGACATCCAAACTGCTCTGGAAGAAGCAGAGGTAGGTTGTGTTTAAAAAAAACCCAATTCAATTCAACATGAATAGATTAAGCAGGTGCAGCAACACCACAATATTTGATCTTTATAGGCCACATTGGAGCATGAGGAAGGAAAGATTCTCAGAGCCCAGCTTGAGTTCAATCAAGTGAAGGCTGAAATTGAGCGCAAGCTGGCTGAAAAAGATGAAGAGCTAGAGCAAGCAAAGAGAAACCAACAGAGGATCGTGGACAACCTTCAGAGCGCCCTTGAGGCTGAGACCCGAAGCAGGAACGAGGCCCTTCGTTTGAAGAAGAAGATGGAGGGAGATCTCAATGAAATGGAGATCCAACTAAGTCAAGCCAACCGGCAGGCGGCCGAGGCTCAAAAGCAACTCAAATCTGTTCATGCCCATCTGAAGGTTTGAACTGACTGAATAAAAAGCCCTCCTGACCCCTTCAAAAACATACATTAATATTTGGGTTTCCATTTTCAAGGATTCCCAACTCCAACTTGATGAGTCTCTTCGTGCCAATGATGATCTTAAAGAGAACATCGCCATTGTAGAGAGACGGAACAACCTGATGCAGGCCGAGCTGGAGGAACTGAGGGCTGCTCTCGAGCAAGCTGAGAGAAGTCGCAAACTTGCTGAGCAAGAATTGTTGGAAGTTAGCGAAAGGGTGCAGTTGCTGCACTCACAGGTAAAAATGCATTCATGCAAATAGTAAATTGATCTCAGTTAAAGGTTTTGTGAGCCAATTTGTGTTTCTCCCCGATTTATTCAGAACACCAGCCTGCTAAACCAGAAGAAGAAACTGGAAGCTGACACATCCCAACTTCAGAGTGAGGTTGAAGATGCAGTTCAGGAGTGCAGAAATGCTGAGGAGAAGGCCAAGAAGGCCATCACCGATGCAGCCATGATGGCAGAAGAGCTGAAGAAAGAGCAGGACACCAGTGCTCACCTGGAGCGTATGAAGAAGAACATGGAGCAAACCATCAAAGACCTGCAGCACCGTTTGGACGAAGCTGAACAAATTGCAATGAAGGGAGGGAGGAAGCAAATACAGAAGCTCGAGGCCCGGGTGAGTGCTACTAAATCATGCAACAATAAAATGCTGACCACATCGGAAATATATGGTGGATACAAAAGATCTAAGATTCAAAATAAAGAAAAAAATTATTTATGTTTTCCTCCAAACAGATTAAAGATCTGGAAAGTGAAGTGGAAATCGAACAAAGAAAGTCCAGCGATGCAATCAAGGGAGTGCGGAAGTATGAGAGACGCATCAAGGAGCTAACCTACCAAGTAAAATTAAATTAGTTACAAAAATAACACAAATTAAAAAATTTTCATTTAATATTTTTATTTGATGTATTTATTACTATATATTGTTTTTAATTTCAGACAGAAGAGGATCGTAAGAATCTAGTTCGTCTGCAAGACCTAGTGGATAAACTCCAGTTGAAAGTGAAATCATACAAGAGGAATGCTGAGGAGGCTGTAAGCACTCATTACATACTTTTGTGAAATATTCCCATGTGATAATAATTCTAATATCGTGTTTATAGGAGGAGCAAGCCAACAGCAACATGATCAAGTTTCGTAAGATTCAGCATGAGCTTGATGAAGCAGAGGAAAGAGCTGACATTGCCGAGTCTCAGGTCAACAAGTTGCGAGCCAAGAGTCGGGATGTTGGCCCAAAGGTCAGTTTGGATGTTTTGATCATGTGTTAAATATAACAAATACATCTTGTGGATATTTTTACAATCCGGCGATGCAGGATATTATGAATAAAACTAAATATTTTGACAGCTACCAGTTGTTGCCAAAGTGGACATGGATGATTTTGTTGCACATTCAATTTCTGCCAAATTTGACAAAAATCGAGAAATCCCTAATTAATTGGGATAATTCTATGTTCATCATCATTAAGCAATTGTTTGGTTTTTAACTATCATGGTTTATCCAGTTACAAAGCGTACAGTATAACATAATACAGATCATTCTTGACCAAATGAAATGTTTAAATCAAACAACTTAGACAATATGATTGACAAAATATACCTAACAAATTTCAACTCTGAGAAAATTGTCACACTCACATTCTTTTTGTTATTAAAGAAAGGACAGAATGAAGAATGAAGCTCCTGGATCATCATTCAGCCCCTGAGTTACCTGTGGCCTGACTGTTGGTGATTCCACAAGTGTGTTAATCAGTAGAATAAAGTAATCTGCATCTCACACCACCGTCCTTTGTCTTTTTATTTCCAATTCTACCAACATAATAATTGGAATGATTTGAATGAGCTGCAAAAAATATATCTGATTACAGCCTCCGGTGGCTGTAAGCTATCCCACTGAGTCGTGGCCATGCACATGACCTTTCTCACACACACACACACACGCACGCACAAAAAAATTACTCCTAGATACTGCTCAGTTTTGCATGTTTTTAGCAATTATTGTCAAACATGTATCATGTACGTATTTAATTAAAAAAGAATCTCTGAATCTCACAGTCTTAAAGGTTGTAAGAAAGATATACATTTTAGTTAGTGTTGAGATTTACTATTTCAAATAGATAGAAATGAAAACAAGACAATTAAAAAGTATGAATAGCTTATATGTGACAGGTTCCACCAATCCTCTCGAATAAGACACACTACAGCAACATAAACTGCACAGAGATCATCGGAATCTCAGAAATCTTAATTATAATCCAGCTCTTGTCATTAATGACTTAAATCAAATATAGCCATATGTTTTAAAAAGAATAATATAAATTATTCTTCTACATTTAGTGTTTTCTCGCAATCGGCATTCGAAAGAGTATGTTAATATTAGAATGCATTGAATTAGAGTTGTGATCTCACTATAAATATTAGACATGCAATATGAATATTAATGTGACAAGATAAATGTGGAAAAACAACTTCTTTATAAACGGAACTGTTTTGGTGCAATGTTATATATGTCTTACCTTGATGTTTCTCCATTATGCTCCATGCTCATTGCACTTTCCCTCAGCAGAAGAGTTCTTCTGAGTGTGTAAGATCCCACTTCATTGTCTGAATGGACGCTGGTATAAAGGACAAGCCAAGAAAAGAACATATGGAGGCAAGGTCCAATACTCAACACCTCCTCAAGTGACATTTGTAAATAAGCATTCTAATAATAGCGACTTTGTCTGACAGATTTCAAACTCAAGACACAGAGTGTCTCACTCCTTGCCTTTGTGCACATGCATGTATGAGATTGCACAAGGATACAAGGACAGTGGACAGCTGAGAATGGCACATTTAATGAGAGGCTTACAGTTCATCCTCATTCTTGATGCCGGGCAGAGATTTAAGGATAAGTAATGGAGTTCAGAAAACTGAGATGTCACACATTCAAAAAAAAAAAATCTCAAAAGCCGACAGTGCGCCTTATAGTCCGGTGCGCCTTATATATGGACCAAATTCCTAAATTTAAACTGGCCCGAAGCATTGTGTCTTGAAATCAATCATAAGTGGCCCGCTGAAGACTATGAATCATGAATCAATAAGACTATGGATCATTATTTTGTGATTATAAAGTAATTTGTTGCGTCTGAAGTTGAAATAAAAAAGATAAAATGGAGAATGACTTGATTTGGATTAAAACTCTGACATGATGCATTAATGGTGTGCCTTATAGTCCGGTGCGCCTTACATAAGGACAAAGTTTTAAAATGGGCCATTCATTGAAGGTGCGCCTTATAATCCGGAAAATACGGTAAATCAAATTATAGGCCTGATATGCAGCCAGAGAGGGATGAGTTTTCAAAATTCCAAGTTTGGTATTTACTGTGTCAGGTCATAGTTTTTTGGAGGGGTATTTCTTTTCCCCCAAACTCCCCTTTCAAATGACCTAATCCTTAATATCACGTCACAATCTTATAAAATAATATCTAAAGTTAGGTTGAGTTGCAAATGCATACTAAATATCGCATTATAATGTAGGATAAGCGGTTCGGAAGATGAATTCTTTGATTTCACAATCCAGGGTGGCAAAGAAATAACAACCGTGTTGACGTCTGCTCTTTTCTTCATCTTTTTATTTCTTGATGAATATTCACATCACTGGTTGACAATCACAAAGAACATCTCTTTCATACCAAATATTCAGAATTGGAGGGGAAGATGAGCTCTAGCTAAAAAAAAGATGGATGTCTAACAATCAGCAGTTACTTTCTTCTCTTCCGTGTGCTCTTGCTCTGGTGTTGCGCCCCTCACAATAATTGCGCACACGACAGTGGGCCTATTCAACGACACTGAAAACCAGTTCCTTGTGATATAAATGTGAATGTTGCGCTGAATGTACAGCTCATAATTGCGCAAGAAAACTGTACTTATGTGTATACAAAAAGGTATACAATATATTGACCCAGTTTTATTTTTTCTTGTTTACAAATGGATTTGTACTTGAGAAGATATCATTTGATGGTTCTAAATAGCCCAATATTTTTATGTTTTGGGAATACCAGCCAACATTTGCCAAATTGTGTTGATTGGTATGTAAGGATTTTCATCAATAAGGAGTAATACTTTAAAAGTTAATCCAAAAAACTGTGGAAGAAAGGGCTGCCCAGTGTGTCCTACTCTCCTGTACCAAATACTGCCAAAAGTAGACATCCGTTTTCAGCTGATACATACGAAATATCTTGAGGTTCTGAATTTCATTTATCAGCTATCTTCCAGAGCATAACAGAAACAGACCTCATATATGAATTACATCTTTGATATATTTGAAAACATTCTTGAAATCAGAGTCTCTGAATTGGGACTCTCTCCATAAAGAAAAAGTATGTTTTTTTTCTTTCTTGCACTGTTAATTTAATAATAATACTATTAGAAGCTGTAACAGGTTTAGGAACACAAATGTTCATCAGTCAACATCCGCAACACCCTGTGAAGTATGATTTTTTTTATTATTATTACTATATCAGGAGTGATAAAAAGGTGGTTCTATCTATATACAGGGGATAGTGAAATCCTAGAGGGAAATGCAGAATTCCAGTGATATAATTGGACACAAACACTTATGGGTGGATATGATCTAATTATTATTACCTACAGTGCAAGTCATAGATCTGCAACTTTACCTAGATTCTCCACACATGATTACGTTTGATTTCAAAAGCACAATCAATATTATTCTCTTTGAAATGTGACTTCTTCAAAACCTTGCTACAGTTGTTCTTTGCTACTGGTGCAGCACAAAGCATATGTATTAAATTTGGCTGTGGTTTGCCAGTTTGTGGAGCGAGCCAAGAACTTGTACCCCTAAACTGCAGACTTGTAAGGCTCCCACTTTTCAGGTCTTCTCCACCATTTCAGGAATGAGCTTTTTTTGAGCCTTAAACAACTTTGTATGTCGCTTAATGCATCGCTCCAGGGTGCTGAAATACAAATTACTGCAGACTTTTTTCTCAGACAATTCATAGTTGATTGCAGCTATGATCAAGAAGAGAGGGTAGCAGTCGACACTGTCAAAGTGCCATTTGACCCTCGCTTTTTTTTTTTTCTAATAAAGTCAGCATGAACACTTCTGCTGCTACTATCACCACTACCACCCGCAAGTATTTGACATCACACCACTGGATGCTTATAATGAAAATCAGGGGTGTCGTCAAGGATTTAGAAATAAAACATTAGGCCACATACTTGAATGGCTCATTCCAGATGGGCCTTTTGAATCACCATTAGATGAAAATTACAAAGCATATTTTATGCTGAAGAGTAGAGTTTAGGTGAGGGCACACTTTAGCTCAGCTTTTAAATGTTGTTATAAACGTCGTTATAGCCAGTAGCACAACACCAATGACCAACGTTTCACCAGAGTCCACAAACTGACTAGAATGATGGTTTATCCAAGATACAACTCAAAGCCAAGGTCACATACAGCTTGTCTTTACTACTATTACAAGTTCATGTTGTCATACACAACTTACTATTCTTATCAAAGTGCTGTTATTCCTTTGCTCAGAATTACAGTGGAATGCACAATTTAATTTCACGCATGATCCACATATTTTACTTAGGCATCTTATGGATATGATTTGGAGGGTACAGAACAATATCAAATCTGACTATTTTTTTATTGTCTAGATTTTCTTCTTCCTTTGATTATAATAGATTTTAACAATCCAAACTAATAGTTTCCCCAAAACATAGATGTGCAGTAGCCGACTATACTCATATATACGTAGTACTGTAAAACAAAGTTTAGTACCTCAAGAAATGAATAAGACTGTGTTGAAAGTGCACAAGAGGAGAGCTGTACATAATGAATATAATTTGAATAGCATCTATGTGCAGGACACACACATATAAATAGCATGAGAGACAGATCAGCTTTCTGAAACAGCCTTACGGTTTCAGAGCCAGACTATCAGTGTTCCAGAGGCTAAGCGGCACTCTAAAAGGTGGATGAGACGGCAACACTTCACACATCTGACATCAACGACCACAAACACCTCACTAAACCTTCACTGTTTAAGTGCAGGCCATTAGAGTGGGAATTCATGATCTAAAGGCCTTTTGCCGAGTTGATGGTGGGCTGAACCTATGTCACACAAAACATTCTGTCTGTAAATTGGTACATCACAGTGTAAAAAGCTGAAATGTTGTTCATGGAGCCAACTCTTTAAGTTTAACAAAAATAATGCTCCATCATATTTTGGGTTCATTCGTTTAATGTTTTACAATAACCCTACTGAGACAAAAACAGACAGGATAACTAATCAACTAATTAATTAATCGATCAATTAATTAATTAACTTAGTCCGAAAAAAAAAAATGGGGTCCATGATCATATCGTGTTAGACAGAATGTAGCGTAGAATTGAAGCGTGTATAATCGAGGCTTAACTGTAGATCGTGGTGCTTTTTAAAAAAAAATATATATTTTAGTAGGAGTAATAAAACAATAATTATTATATTCTTTGATGTGCTACACAAACTATCAAAGATGGAAAGTATGACAAACTAAACAAATGTTTGAAGAAAAAAACAAAACAAAAAATCTTTCTTGTATTTACAGTACAAATCCAGGCTATAGCACAAGAGAATCAAATTTGACCTCCACTCTCACACAATCAGTATTTCATTTCTTGGTATCAGTTTTTTCCAAAGTGATTAATCAACATGTTATGCCAAAGTAGCATAATAAATCCACACTTGTATTTATTTGAACACAACATTCTACCCAGAAGACAACACTTTAGATTAGCATTTTTTGTAATCTTGCTAAAGGCTACCTCTTCAGCACATGTGTCTGCCTGGGTATATAATTGTGACAGCAGTCGGGATTACTATATTGCTCTAATCGACGTCTAATGAGAGACAGAAAGTGGAATTCGATGAATAAATGGCTGGTTGAGGTAAACTTATGACAAACGTGATAAGAATTTTAAATCAGTGTAGTTTAGCATTGTTTTAATCAACAACCCAACATGTTTGGATATTGGGTACCATATTTTCCGCACTATAAGGCGCACCTAAAAAACTCCAATTTTCTCAAAAGCCGACAGTGCGCCTTATAATTCAGTGCGCCTTATATACGGACCAATATTGAGCCACTACAGCAGGCGTGTCTAAAGTCAGGCCCGCGGGCCAAATGTATATATCTTATATATATATGGACAAAGTTTTAAAATGGGCCATTCATTGAAGGTGCGCCTTATAATCCGGTGCACCTTATATATGGACAAAGTTTTAAAACGGGCCATTCATTGAAGGTGAGTCTTATAATCTGGTGCGCCTTATAGTGCGGAAAATACGGTATTTCTTTGTGTGTGCATAGACAGCGTAGAGAAAATTAACAGGTTGAATCTCTTTAGGCCCAACGCAGAGCGAGCAAAGCAGTCAACCGAAACTGAAGTGGACTATCGTGAAAAAAAATACAGTTGGCAACTCTTTGCCCCGTACCACTCCATTGACCACCGTAACTGCAACCCTGTAATAATACACGACACTGTATTATTTCTTAATTGAACTACAAAAACATGCCGTGATTGTCGAGGAAGAGATGATGGCCGCATAGTGGAAACAGGTGAGAATAAAGAAGAAGGTGGCTATTTTGAGAGGTTGTCTGTAGTGATTGATTGCCTCATTTACTGACTTCACTTGTGCATTTTGGCAACCATGCTTTGTTTTCTAACCACAGGTACAAATTAAATTATTAATATTAAGTATTATTGTAAAACAGTGAGCATAGATAGATATGTGAGCAGTGTATTGGTACAACTTGGCGAGACCCCTTAAATGTAAATTTAGGAAACATTTTTGTAAAGGTTTGAAAATTAGTTACGGAACCCTGGACAGCGTGAGACTTCATTTGGTTTCTACCACGGTGCTCGGTGCGACGGGCGTAATAGATCACATCACATTGAGATCTAAAGAAGCTCTAACAAATCAGATTTGCCTTTAATAGAGTTTTATCTAATTCACCAGATTTAGACTATCCCTGGCCTCCAAACATATGAACCTGAACTAAACTAAACATTCCTACCATGTCCCACAGGTCTTGTGCTAAAACCATGTGATCAGAAAGTGTTGCAGACACTTTTGTCAGTAGGATGCAAATGTACATGATCCAACAGTTTAGTAGTGTTGATACATTCACCTAACACAAACAAAGCAGTAAGGCTCGTCTATCAGCAGACAATAATCACATCCAGCCTACTGAATATTAATGTTTTCATGTCGCAATTTATATGCAATGTAATTTTAAAATGTGCAGCAGCAATCAATTTTAACTGAAGTTCAACACAAATCAAATGCAAATAATTGAAGGAAGCACAGCAATTAAATAGACACTACTTCTAACGGATATCATTTTCCCTCCCCAGAATCGTCTCAATCTATCATCAACTGTCGTTTCACTCTCTCTTACTAACAGTGACACTGATACCAATGTGTAATTGCAGATACAGTATAAGGGTTTCAATTAGAGACAATGCTAAGCAAGCTCTAGTTACCTACAATGACACACAGTGCAGCGCTGTAGTTACCATAGATTTACAAACCATTAAGTGCTGGTTAAAAGGATGACTGTGCCCATTTAAAGCAGACAGGGAATTAGTTGCTATCCAGCTGAATTTACGAGTAAGCTTCAGATGGTTAGGAAAGCGTGGAGCTGGATTATCAATGGTGAAGTTGTTTGCTACTAGTTGGAGGGTTAATGGATTGATGAGTAAATTACTAAAGTAGGTGAAGTTACTTCATGAAAAAGAAAAAGGCCAACTTAAAATATTTCTACGGAGCGTTGGGGTCTACAGTGATGGGATTTTAGTTTTGCATTTTACGCCCTCTATGCCAGTGATCATGAGGAGTACAATGAGACGGAAGTTTTACAGACAATAAGTGCTCTTCTCTATGGTGCGGAGAGCTAAAGGTCAATCCCCTGGCAGGTGGATGTTCAGTTTGGTGATGCGGGATGGAGGGCGGGGCCAAAGGGAAGTCACCATGGAAGGTTGGTTGGTCAGCCGGCAAGCGCGGTGCGTGCCCCACTAAAACTCTGCAGCTGAGATTCAATCTGTGAAAGGGAGGAAGCCAGATTAAATTTGTAATGCTCAGGCCACTGATATATTGCTAACTACTTTATAGTTCTTATTAAGTGTTTTTTATATTGCATTTTGTGAGTCAGTAAGTGACACAGCATAATTAAACAATTTAGCATTAAAATTGATATTTTTCAGACCCTTAAAGGCCACCATACTAAATCAGCAAGTCTAACAGCAGAACACTGATGAGGTGTTCAAAATAATGACTATAATTAATATTTATTCTATTAATGTGTTTACACCTACTTTTCTCAGCAATGCGCCTGTCAATACTCATGGGGTCCCTCAATCCGTCTCCACCAAAAGGAGTAGGCATGGGCTCCTTAACCCCATTTTCCTTTGCAACACTTCCCGGTGCTGTCGTTGCCTTGGCAACACCTGCCGGTCCTGCACTTGGAGTGCTGTTTGGGGGTGAGGGTGTTTTTTCCTCTGCTCTCTCCTCCTGTTACCATTTATAGACATGCATGCATGGTAGGCAAGGACAAAAGCACACATCCAATCCATTAGCGGGCTACTCATTGTGCCACTACTCTATCTAGTGGTGATGACTGGAAAGAGCACAATGAGTCAGCAGACACATCATATACATCCATCCATCCATTCTCGACTCTATACTGTAAGACGGAGCCTGTCCCTTGACCTTTGGCGAGAGCACACTGGACTGGTTGCCAGCCAATTGCTGAGCCCAATTTAATTTTCAAAGAACCTAAATAAATTTGGAATGTGTGTGATTCAAACTCCATACAGGAGCTCCTGAGCCAAAATTGAAAACTCTCAACATGACAGAATTTATCATAATAGCAACTCACCTTGTGTCCATTCGTATGTCCATTTCCTGGTCCCACATTGTCCAGTGAGCCAATCTTGGATTTTGCCTTAATGTTCAGTTTATGAGACTCAATCTTGACATCGCCACCACCTGCAGTAAACGTGTTCATATGAGACTATTCTAAAAGCAAACAAGCACGCACTCCCGCGCACGCACACACGCAAGAGCGACAACCTGGCTTGTGCTTGATGTTGTCCTTGGAGCCACATTTGGATGTGACCTTGCTCACGTCAACCTTCTTGTTCAGGATTTGCACCTAAGGAGCAGATTTCAAAAAATGAATATTCTATCCTAGCAAATACCCACACTGACGAATCCGCTATGTTGCATATCTGGCATATTTATTGAAAGGATAAATAATCTCTTTTTGGGTATGTGGGGAAACCACAATCACCCTGAATTCTTTGAGGTTCGTTTTGATAAGCTAATTATTGCCAATCATTATTTGTATTTAATATAATTTATGTACTTCAGAATTTATATCCAACAAAACCACTGTAGATTACATTCATGAATAAATACTATAATGTACTTGATGCTGTATGGCAGTGGTATAAATGAGCTAACATGAACTTATATTCAAATAAATGATGTGCATGTTATATAAAAGCTGAATTTCAATTCTTTGTTATTTTGGGGAAGTACACTTAGAAGTAAGACCAAAATGGAAAATTAAACAATGTATACAAAAAGGAATAAAGTAAGATAACTGCAAATTAAACCAAATATGGGTCGCCCCCTGTGATCATCACTATCAAGTTCTTCCAATAAAACTCCCCAAACCGTTCCAAAAGTTTCATTTTAAATTCCTTAAAGATTCAGTTCATTCATGTTCAGAACAAAGTATTTAGAGATTGGTTGTTAGGATTGTTTGTAAAGTAGTTGTGAGAGCACAGATCATGCGTTTTGACATGCAGTAGAGTTAAGGCATATATTAACTCTAAATATAATGAATGCTAAACTTTTCACATTCATCACCACGCACAGAAAAAGCCAAGACACAAAACATACCTTTAAGAGTGGCAGGGGGGGATTTTAAACAGCAGTGGCGCTTACTAAGATAAAAATCAGTCCCAGAAGTGTAAATACAGCCCAGTCAGGTCTATACGATACCTTTGCATACCCAAAACTGCTGTTACATATTTTTTTTCTCTTGCAGAAAGCAATGTAGGCTTTTTATGGCTGCTACAAAATAACAAGAGATTCTTGATACATCACAAATTTAGAATTTGCTTAAAAACCTGATATTGAAGTCTCATGCCAAACCAGTCTACTCTCATCAGCAGCAGCTTTACTTACATTGCCACCTCCAGGGACATGTTTGATATTGTCCTTGGAGCCACAGCGAGACGTGACATGGCTGAAGTCCAGCTTTTTGTGCACTATCTGAACCTAAAGACAGTCAGGGAGACACATAGGCAAGCAAGAAAAGGATAGGTATCAGATAGAGGTGTTACAGACAGAAATAGAAAGCAAAAGAGAGATGAGAGCAGCAGAAAAGAGAAGATCAGCTGGCAGCTTTAAGTTCACACAAAACTTGCACTGTTATGGAAGTGTTTCTGTCATTCAACTCAAATGCTTCCTCTTAAATTACCTCAGTGTTTGAAACATCAGCTAAATGGAGCTAATGCGTAAGGCTGTATTTTTTTTTTCCAACAAAAGAAAGAAATTCCAGTTCCAAAAATGAATGCTGAATGTGAAACAGATGAGGATACTGACTTAATAACAAAGCGCTTCCATTGACAGCATAAGATAAAGCCAGCAAAGGACAGGTGAGACAGAGCACATGCAACACAATACTGTACTGCACAAAACATTCAGGGTGAGTTTTGGCTAAGCATGCCGTTCAGACTAAATGTAGTTGAACTGTCACCAAGTTTGAGCAACAACTACCAGGACGTTTGATTAAGGATGGATTACAGACAAGAGAATGTTGATCAGGTCAAGACATCATCATGAGTGATGTAACCTGACACATCAGCAACTTCAGCCTAACTGAGCCCAATTGCGTGTTTGGTTTTTGCTTTGACTTTTATTTTTGGAGTAAAATATTCCAAAAGACACAAAACATGATGACAAGAAGAGAAGAATGCATAGCATTGTCATGAAATAAGCGGACTCACTTTCAAAATCAGTACCCCGCAACTGTCAGACATAATATGTATTTAATCTTTTAATTTATTTAGCCCTTATCAAATGTTTTATTTAAATGCATTAAGAGACAAAAACACAATCATTTCAAAATACTTTGTGGCTCTGCATGATCGATGTTTTGTCTGAAATTTTAGTTTGTATCTGTGCGAGTGTTTTTTTTTTCTTCAATCAAAATCAAAACTTAACAGTATAACAAGAATGCTAACACACACACACACTCACACACACAATTACTTATGCTTTGCTGCTGGCTCGATTGTGGGAATTAAATGAACATCTCTCTCGGCTACTCCAACATCCCTAAGTGATATTTGATGGACCTGAACAGTTGTAAATTTTCAGTACCATCTTCCGCCATGTCCATTTCATCTGCTTAAATTGCACTTCTGGGCAGGTTCTCTTGTGTGTTTGCTATCTATAGGGGCCACTCATAAACAATGAGATCCTTAACCGGCCATACTTCAAAATTACATGGTGACAGGATCAACCCAGTTTATTGCCAACTCAGATCACTATGAGTGAGTGGCAAAGATAAATAAAACAACAACACTTTTTTGAAAACAGGATTAGATAAAGGGCTCAATGCGAGGGGCGTGGCCCCACAGTTATGCTTATAAGATCATAAATATTGGGATGTATATTGTTTTTGTGCATTAAGGTATTCATGGTAACTAAATCAAATGTTTTAATTATGGCAGGGATCACCAACTATATTTGTCAGAGGGCTAGAATTTTACCGTACAGTCACCTTGGGGGCCGGACCATCAAATAAAGATTAAATAAAAATAAAATTTTGGTTATTGTTAAATTTATATTTTCTTTGTTCCTCATAATGATAAAATCCAGTCATGGGCCGGATTGAATGGTTAGGCGGATTTGGCCCGCAGGCCAACAGTTGATGATGACTGGAGTATGGAATTGAGCAACATAATGTATTCGTCAGGGAGGAATGAAAAACACAACATTCTCATGGGGATCCAGAGTACGTATATACAATATGTACTGACTATTAATTATAGTTAGACGTCAGTAAAACTGGAAAAAAAAAAAGCCTGCCTTTACCCTCTAAAAAGTCCGGCTGTTCTTATTCAAGCAAAAAGCAGTATAAACCGGCACACAGCGGAATGAAATATGGATAAAGTGGGCTTGATGGAAATGTTTAAGAAGAAATGATATTTCGAAACTAAGACGTCTGATCGTAGTGGGAATGAACAGGAAACTGGAATGAAAGTGTGGAATTTTAATACTTCTTAATCCGCGAATTGTTATGCTAAATACTGCATATACGCAGGAGCCACAGCACAGCGGAGATGATCTTTGAGCTAATTCCAGAAGTAGTCCTGACTTATAGAGAACTCTTACTCTTTCCAACGAACTGTTCTTTTTTCAGCCTGATGAAAATGCAATTAACAAATCGTGCAACTCAGTTTGTTTCATATCCGTCATGTATTCGGGACTGATGTTTTCCACTATTATAAAATGTTGTATATTGTATAGTATTGTAAATGAAATAAAATTAAGGTTTTTGTTGCCTGAAGAGCAAAACCATTATTTCACGTCAGGCTAATCCTGATGACTAATGTTTACTGATCTCCACTAAATAGCAAAACTCCTGCATTATTAAAAAATTCTTAAATCCTTCAACAACAACCAAGATATCTCTGAGAAAAACAATTTCCTTCAAATAAATGCCCATCATTGTTTTTTATATTGGAAGTTTTATTTACTTTCTTTTTCTAAGCCTTCCTCAATTTTACTGTGTCTTTCATTGACCATAGGACACTAGGTGGTCAATGCAAATTGGAGAAAAAATTAAATATTGGTGTGTAGAAGTGAATATGCAGGTGACGGCGACTCACTCTGGCCTTGGAAGGATTGGATGGGTCTGTTGTCTTGTTGTTCTGTATGGAAGAAACCTGGGGAGACACCCAACTCCTGGTCAATAAATCTCACAAATTCTTACTGTGTTATAGTTATATAGGATCATTTGCTTCATTATGAAACATGGTCCTAGCAGTTTTGTAGCATTTGGCTAAAATGTAAGCAGAGAAAGAACTATACATTTCAAAATTCATTCAATTATTTCTGTTGACAGTTACATAGTAATCATAGAATGAGCATGTTTGGTCATTCATACCCATAGTTAACCTCCACCATATTTCTCAAAAATTGAATGAAGGCAACATGTTTTTCCTTGGTTGTTAAAGACAGTTCATCTTGAAAAAGGTTTCTTCAGTTCTAAATCTTAGGTATAGAGCAAGGATGGGCAACCAAAATGGCCCCTTGGGCATGTTTCTTCTACTACAGTAGATTCCTGAATATGCGCAACAATTTGCAGATTTTTACGTTTTTGTAAATATTATTTGTTTTGGTTTTTTGGGGAGGCGCAGAAAAAGTATAATGGAGGTTAATTTGTGTTTTTTTGTAGAATACTTTGGGTTTTATTTTGCATTTCATTGGGTGTCAGACGCAGATTCGCGCGATTCGCAAGCCGACCTGGGGCAAGCCAAATATTGCACATCAAAACACAAATTGGTTCACATTGCTTGTTAGTGAAGATGAAAAAAGGTAACAAGATCAGAGAGCATTTGCGGAAAAGGACACTGTGCATGAGGCTTCATAATGGACAAACAAATATCAGCATCATTAAAGACGTAGTGAGCCAGTGCAAGAAATTACAAAGCAGGAAGTGATGTGCTGGAGCGAGTATGTCATATAGCTTGACAAAGGTTGATCAAAAGAAGAGCGGCGTGAAAGAAAAAGGAGTAAACTTATTAAAGAGCACTAACAAGAGCAATAAGAAAACACAAGAACACACAAGACACTTTTTTTTTTGGAGACAGTGCACTCCTAGCAGAGTGGCAATTTTGTGGTAGAAACTCAATCTGAACACTGTTCAGACCATGGCTAAGTCTTGGCACGGGGTGAACTGCTGATCGGTGAATCTGATCGGAGCACCGGCTAGAGCAATGGCAATGCCCCCACTCATGTGCAGATCAGTCCCATCATTCCTTGTCAGTTCACCTTTCTGTCTTGCTCCCTGTTCCTGCTCTCATGCTCGTTGTTTTTCAGTTGCCGATCCTGTTTCCCCATCCGACTGACCGACTGTGCCCAAACGCCGCCTGCCCCGACCTATTGCCTTTCTCTGACAATGATTTCGCCTCACGTCGTACTTGCTTGTCAGTTCCACCCCTGCTTGCCTTTGACCATGTTTTCACCTTGACCTCCTGCTGCATTGAATCAGCAATGCGCCCGCTCTCCACCTCTTGCTCTTTTCAAGAAACGAGACTACTGCTGCATTTGGTTAGGGGGATAGGAGGAAAAAAACTCTTGATTTGCACAAAGGAGATTATGCAAAAAGCACTAAATTATCACAACATCCCACCTTACAGGTATTTTGCCTTTCCCTGCCAACGAGCCAGCAGCATCAGTCCTTCCTTTTTTTCCTTACAGGGCACCAAATGGAAGAGCTACAGTACATTTGTTTTGTATTTTCTAATACTGGTTTGTTTTGTTACATTTATGTAACTTGGAAAAAAAATGCTAATTGAAAAATATCCTGAAAAAAAATGCTGATTGAAAAACAAGCCAATTGCCCCAATATAAGGACATACACATTGTCACAGGAAATATAGCATGCATGAACAGAAATAATGTGGAAGTGTCACAGAAGGTGTGAGGCCGTAAACAGTACAAATAACTAACATAATGGCATATGTAAATTTTGCTCATGGATGTTTTATGTTGTAAGCAAACGGGCTTACAGAATATGCGCTAATTAAAACATTAAATACGAAAATAAAAATTAAATCAACAACGTGAGGATGGGATCTTCTTGCATTTTTTTCCCCATTTTGGGTTTAATTGTTGTAAATCACAAATTTGAAACAGTCTATAAATTAAAATAATCCTTCACGGATTATATTTGTAGATGCCCAAGTTATAAAGTTTTAGTGTGTAAATTCACAGTGCACAGTAACAAAGTTTTATCCCTTACCAAAAAATTTCAGAATTCAAAATTTAACCTTGGACCCGTGTGTAGTGAGCCCTATGATGAGCAATTAGCGAAGAAATCATTGCAGCATGATTTGCAAAGATAACATTTAGCTTCTTTGGTTGTCCTACCTTTCCTCCACCAGGCTGGTACTTAATGTTGTCGGTGGACCCGATCTTGGAACGCACGTTCTTCAAGTCTGGTGTGGGCGCATTGATGGGGCGGAGAGTTCGAGGAGCACGGGGCACCGTTGGCTTCTTTTCCAGAGCAGTTTGCTTGGGGACAGGAGGCTTGGTGATGACCCGGCGCCGTTGGGTGGGAGCGGCTTCACCGTTGGTTGTGTTTGCTGGAGTCGTTGGAGAGGTGGTGGAGGCTGGACGTGGACGAGCTACAGAGACAAAAAAAAAAAAATCTCTCAAATGATGTTTTAATCAATTTATTGTAAATGAGTAAAATGGTGTAACATTTGAAACGTGATCATGCACAACCTTAAAAAGTACTTCCAGAATTGTAATTGAAGAAAAACACTGTCCAATTTTTCTGACTTTATATATTTTATTCATATGCGTTAGGTTTCTCACCTGTAGGTTTGGTTTTCTTGGCTTCTGCTGACTTGTTCTCAGTCTTGTCATTCTTATTTGCTGTAAAAAAGGAAGCAGTAAATACGTTAATGACTAGCGGGCCTAGAAATAGGAACCACTGGGAATATTGTGCACTATACCGCTTATCGTTATTTATGTTGTGGATGAGCTGGAACATATCCCAGCTGACTTTGAATGAGAGGTTGTAACACACCAGAGGCACATAAACAACACTTGACGCAGGATGGCCGGAGACCAGATTCTAATTCCTAACCAGACAACTGTGAAGCAAATGTGCTAGGTAGACCATATTGACCATGTTGACATTAAAATCCTGCATGTAGCTACCCTGAATGCGAAAATAACTTGTTTTGCTCTGTCTGAAAATCCCAAATATATTAGAGATCATCTAAGATCCCAGAACGCATGACATTACCTCAGAGGTTTCAGTCTACTATAGTTTACTTTTAGCTTAGGTACCAAGATGGACACTGAAGCAACTCCATTGCAAATTATATCTCTGTTGTTAAATGTGTGTGTTTGTGTGTGCTCTTTGATTTACCAGCAGTTTTGGTCCCAGCAGAAGCAGAGGAATTGTTCTTGTTGGCAACAGAACGCGGAGCGGGAGTGGCTTTTTGCACAGCTGCACGTTTCTCAGCTGCTCCACTTTCTGGTGTCTGCGAATCAAACCAAAATAAATATATTGTGTGTGTGTGTATGTATGTATGTTTATGTGAATGTGTATGTGTATGTATGTATGTGTGCGAGCATGTGTGCGTGCATGTGTGTGTGCATGTGTGTGTGCATGATATGTTATATCTATACACTTAATATAATATATATATATATATGTCATATATACCTTAATATATATCTATATCTATATCTATATCTATATATATTTTAAGATATATCTATATATCTATATATAAAACATATTTATATAATACATACATATATTTATAAAAATAATCGGGACATCATGGATGTTGTATGTACTGTAAAAGGAGAGGAGGTGTACTTTGTATTCAACTTTGGAATAAGACTGTAACAAAACATGTAAAAAGTGCAACATTATGAATGGTTTTCAAGTGTACTGTTAAGAGTACAACACAATTATGGCTTTCTTACTTTTGCAGGTCCAGTTGCTATTGGAGGCCTCTTAGCAGCAGTGGGTGTTGCCGCCTTGGGCAGAGGACTTTTTTTATTAGCTGGGGTCATGGTTGGGGAGGGGCGTTTGGCTGAGGTGGCCTCGCCATTGGTTGGGAGGGTGGACGGACGAGATTTGGATGCATTTGTTTTGGTCGAAACCACCTCAGTCTAAAGGTTCAATTAAAATAAAATGATCCATAAGAACACAGTAAAAAATAATAAAGGGAAAAAAATAAATGAACGTGTGGATCAAATAAAATAGGGAGGGAAATAGAACAAGCAGAAATGGAGTGAGCAATGTCATTGCAGAGCAAGCACATTACAATTGCAACAGTCCATCCATTTTCTATATCGCGAATGCTCATTAGGGTTGCAGATGAGCTGGAGCTGGAAAAAAGTCTCCCTATTTTTCACAACCGGATGTTGGCAGGTATGGAACATGCAAACTCGACGCAAGAAGGCCTGAGCTATGATTGGAACAGCAAACCTCTTGACTTTGAGGCAGACATGCTAACCACTCAACGGCTCCAATCCAACCACTCCAATCAGAGCAGCCACAAATTCAAAAATAAAAACATATTCATCAACATAAAAAAATTGTCATTATGCCTCAGTCCCAATGAGCAGTAAATTACAAAAGCAAGTGCCAAATATGTAGCAGTCTAAATGCACATAAATAATCAAATCAGATATTAGATACTGGGCATGCACAAGCAAGTACAATGAAAGGGTACTGCAGTTGTATGTATGTACATATGCATCAAATGTTATTATTGGTATATTTGGGCGAATAATAACCAATCTATGTCGTTTTATTTAACCATCTAACAAAAAATATCTCGGTTAAGTGTGTGCTAAAATGAGCGTACAACTCTAGCTACAATGTTGGACTCTGTCAAAAAAACAACACAGAATAACCAACATGGTAAACAACATAGAGAGAAGGGATTATTTTACATTTTAACAACTGAAAAAAGCTGCAGTAGTAGTTTTACCAATATACCAATATTTTCGTAATAGCTATACAAGTATAATCTACTTTTGCTTAATTACTAGTAAAGGGCTCCAGCACAGGTATCAAACTCAAAGCCCGGGGGCCAGATACGGCCCGCCACATCATTTTATGTGGCCCGCGAAGACAAATTGTGCATTAAATTTGTGTCATTACTAGAATTGCAAATTGTCTTCACTTTTAATATATATATTTTTTAAATGTTAGACCAGTTTTTACTCGTCTGATTTGAAAATGAGTTATTTGTCACTTTGTTTTGTAGCTTTTACTGTATATAATATGAGGTGCTCATACATTTATTTGGGTTGACAATCATAATGGCCCTCCGAAAGAAGCTATGACTACAATGAATTTTGTTTTTGATACCCCTGGGCTACAGTAATTAAAGTAGTAATTAAATACTGATGTGGTAGGTTTTCATTCAAAATGAATCTGCTGTGGTTTTTTAGATGACAGAGGTCCAACCTTAGATCAAGCATGATTGTGTGGAAAGCCAAATGTTTGTGTCTTGCTATTCCTAAATTTGACACCCTGAGCGTGTGAAGAAATACTGCATGAGTAATGCAGATGCATGTGTGTGTGTGTGTGGGTGCATGCGTGTGTAAAAGATCCACCTTGCTCTTGTTGTCCTGGCTTGGCAGGGCCTTACTGCCATTGCCCGTTGGAGACTTGGCCACCACTTTTCCTCCTTTCTCATCCTTCTTTTCAGTCAGCTTCTTTTCCTCTTCTTTCTTATCTTCTTTGTTGGTCTTCTCTGGCTTATCTGTTTTCTCTGCCTTCTCACTGGCCTTGTTTTTCTCAGCATTCATCTTGTCCATCTTCTCGTCATCTTTGAGAATTTTCTCAGGCTTCAGATTCTTGTCAGGGCAGTTGTCTTTGTTCTGCTTCTCCGCTATCTCCTTCTTCTCAAAGGCATCCATCTTGCTGGACACGATGTCTGTTTTCTCCTGCTTGGCCTTGTCAACTTTCACTGTGAAAGTAAGATAAGTAAAATTTGTGTCAGGCTATTTTGACCAACTCACAAAGACTGAATTACAACACAAATGGAGAAAAGTGATTACAATAATGCATGTGGAAATAAATGCAAATTAAATTAGTTTGTATCTTATCATGTAGTATATTAAAGACTGCAGTAAATACAAACGCTCCTTCTATTAAGCGACAAATTGTCATAAGCTAAAAAATCCAAATTAACTGATGTTTCCCAAAAAAGCTGTAACACCATGAATTAAAAAGAAATAGTGTAATAAATTTGTTCTGCTGCAAAGCTTGAACAGAATTATATATAAGTCTAAGACACAAGTGTGACAGTAATTAGACACATTTTATAAAAAAAGATTGTTACGGTAGAACTGGTATGCTAATTATTATTGAATTTAAAAAAAAAGTGTAATAAATGTATTCTGCTGCAAAGTTTGAACAGAATTACATGCAAGTCTAAGACACAAGTATGACAGTGATTAGACACATTTCATAAAAATTTGTTACAGTAGAACTGGTATGCTAATTATGCATGCTTAGAAGGGCAGAAAGAGCCAGACTCTCTGCTTCTGTTTTTAAAATCTTACATAAGACATCTGGTTGCGTTCAGTCTTCATGCCGCACCATTTTTATTCGTGCGACACACTTGGCAATTTGATTTTGTTGTGCTTGTAAAATAATGACAGATATCACTTGACAACTTCCACAACTCTGGCTACCTTCAAATAAAACCAACAAAAGTTATATTGGATCTTTCAATTAGGTCAGCCTGGAGCCTCAATCAAACAGGCTTTGCTAATGAAAATTGATCACTGGTACTTGTGTGGTCACAGTCAGTGATGACCTAATTAAATTACCTTTTATAGAGTACAATTCATTTCACACATGGATTACCACTACTACCCAACACAGCTTAAAATGTTCAATTTGAGGAGGACTGAACATGAACATATTTGTGATGAGAAAGCATATGGGGGAAAAAAAAAACACTGACTCAAAATGTGTCAAGGATATGAAACTGGACTTTACAATTGATATATCTGTTAATTAGTTCTAATTCTGCAACAAAGTTTCACACTATGTAAAACATGCACAGTGAGTGTAGATCAGCATGTTGTTTAACAACCTGATTATTTTTAGTGAGACTGCGGTGAGGAGCATCTTAGAGCAAACAGATCTAAAAGACATAGAAATAGTTGCTGCTCTCTGTGCAGTTGTGCCTTTAAAATCTTGAAGATGACGCCATTACAAACTCTTCACACGTGTGTGTGCGTGTGTGTGTGTTTGTGTGAGCGTGCATGCACAGAAACTGCTAAAAATAGCTGCTCTATATTTGAATGAGTACAGTCAATGTCTAGTCAATATCCCAGCTCTTTCTCTAAACAGATCTGAATGCTACATAATTCTGCAAACTATTATAAAGCGTATTGGACTACAAATAGAGAAAATAAAAATGCATGATTGGTTTAACTTTAATTAGCTTAATATTTTGTCCCTGTTTTTTTTTTTTTTTTTGGTCATGTTTCATACATTATCTACCATGAAGCAATGCAAAGATGAGGTGAATATGTGGAAGAGTCAAAGTTGACAAGGGATACATATATCGAACACTGGAACATATAAAGTGGAACCTCTGTTTACGTCCAAATTGAATCCGTTCTGTGACTCAGTAAAGTGACATTTTTCCCATTAAAATGAATGGAAATAGCTCATGAACCAAGTTATGTTTTCCTCATTTTTATCAAGAAATGGTTACAAATAAAGATGAATATAGAGTAGAAATGTAATAGGAAATAACACAAGCCAATAACTGGAACGTCTTAACGTGTAGCCTTTTCACATTTCACACGTTTCAAAACACCGATTTTTTTTCTTACGCCCTCATCTCTTTATTTTTTGCTGTGGCGTGAGCAAGATCACACCTAAGAATGAGGGGTTTAAAATGGCCTTGCTAGTGCGAAGAACCCAGACAGCGAGCACTCGTTTCCAACACCCGCTATTTTATTTATTTTTTTCTCGTGGGTCACACCTGAGAATGCGCTTCAAAGTAACTAAGAGACCCAATTCCATTCATGTGGCTGGAGAAAGAAAACCCTGAGCCTTCTGTTGCCAGGTCAAGATCATTTCTCTTCAAAGGTTTTGATGGTAAATCGACATTTTGGTAACAGCGGACATACATACCAGCCGAGGTTGGCACGGAAATTAAAACATTGGTCTCGCAGGTCCCATGATGTCTCCTAGGTGGTGGAGATGACGGCAACACAGGTGATATCATTAACGGAGTTGACATCATTGATGCCATTGCAGCGGAGGCTTCCGTGGCGTCTGTCACTGTGAGCGAACGCCGGACCACCATGTGCGGGTAGGGCACCCTGAGTGGACACCCTGTTCCCATTACGGCAAAGTTGGTTAAGTTAGACGTTACTGCTGCTGAGCCTTCCGCACCGCTGTGGAACATTTCAGCATTTAACGTAGGAACAGATAGGTGAGAACAGTCTGACATTGCTCGTCTGACCACACTTCGCTGGGGCAGCTCGTTGGCGTGATTATTTTTTGTCCCATTGTTGACTGTAACATCTAATGTTACTTTGCTGTCTTCACTAGGATTTGTCTTTGCATCCTGACTTTCTTTTCCACCTGTACGAGTTTCAGCATGGTTCAAGTTGCCTTTTACCGTCACTCTTCCCTCTCCAATCATGTTTGCTTGGTTAGATGAAGCAGGGAATACGGAGAGCCTTGAAGATAATGTCATGTTACTTCCTGTTGCGTTGACTATGGATTGAGCAGCAGGTTGCTCATCAGGATTTTGCCTCCCTATAGGTGACTTGAGTCCTGCGTCTTCAATCAGACATCCAGTTGAATTTTCTTCAAAAATATGCTCAAATGAAGAAGAACAAACTGTATTTGGCTGATTATTCTTGTCTCCCGAACATGGACGACCAGTCGAAATAGGTCTTTGTTGAACTTCTTGGGATTGCTCAATGTAAACTCCATCTTTACTTGGGCGAGAACAGTTCAGGTTATGTAAAAGGTTTGTTCCAAAGTTAGCATTTGATCCAGGTTTAGATTCCAGTGCGGCATTGAATAATTTCCCAGGAGAAACTGCTGGAGAAGTTGATGAAGAGGAAGGGGAGGAATAGGGAGAAAGAGGGCTGCTGGGAGTTTGTCCTGCACTCCCTAGCGAAATGCCTCCTCTTTGTTTTTCCGCCTTCGGTCCCCCACCTGTTGTTTTATCCTCGACAATCAGCACCGGAATATTTAGACCCAGGGTCTCTGGTGTAATTCCAGAGGATGTTTTGCCACACCCTAATCTCAATTCCTCTTCAGTTAAAGTCACATTGAATCCCCCTTGTGGGGTGGTAGCAACCTTCCCGCCAGGTGCCATCTGGCCTGGGTCATGCAAGCCGCTGTGGTCGGCAGAGGCCAAGACTGCAGGGATGTTGGCAGCGGAGAGGGTAAGCGCAGGTTTTGGTTGCTGCTGTTGATGCCCACTGGATGGTTTTCTGCACCCGTTGTTACCAGCAATAATGCCAGGCTCCTGCCACTGTGAGCCAGACAAAAAGGACATTTTCCTGTTGTCGCGTGCGTCCTTTGCTCGTGCCGCTGTGTTACTTAACCCCTTTAATTCCGTCTTGGTCTTTTCTGTTGTTTGAGTCCGTCTTCCTCTCTGTTTTCTTCTTGCTTAATGTCCAGTAAGGGAAAAATGCTCTGTCCAGTAAGGGAAAAATGCTCTAAATATTAGAGCTTAAAAAAATGGGAGGAAAAAAATAACATCCCCTGTAAAGTGATGCCCGAATTGGTTTGAGGGTGCGATTGTGCTGAAGTGTGAGAAGAGCATGCACGCAAATTGTATGTGCATGTCTTAACAAGTGAGGCGAGGAAAACTCAGATAAGAGCGAATGTGTGTCTGGTGGTCTTGCTTCCTCTCTGAGCTCTGCACAGATCAGCTGTAGGGATAAATTACACCTTGCGCTCTCTCTCTTTCTCTCTCTCTCTGTCTCTCTCTCTCTCTTTCTCTCTCTCTTTCTCTCTCTCTCTCTCTCCCTCTCCCTTTCTCTCTCTCTCTCCCTCTCCCTTTCTCTCTCTCTCTTTCCTGACATCACACAATCACATGACAACTGGGAATATGCCCTCATTTGTTGATACTAAATTTCATCTAGTCCCTCGCGACAAACATGTACAAGCATACGTGAGACCGCACAGTTACATACACTCACATGGGCTGTGTCCTTTTCCCCTAATCCCTCATTCATGATATATTCCTGCACTATATGGCACTGGAAAGTAGTTTCCTCATTCTGTTTAGTGATTTCAGACAGCCAGCTCACTACTTTTTCCTTGTGGCATATCAGGTGACCACCGTACATGTCCTGACAAAGATCCCAGACTATTTATTGGGAATAAGTTTATTTATTTTAAACTGTTTTCATTTTTTTAGTTGTACATTTTTTGAATTAAATTAAATGAATGAATTATACCGCATTGATATTTGTGTTTGTGCCGTGTTTTTCTGCTCACAATGCATTGTGGTCTATATTGTGGTTGCATTGGGAGTGATTTTGAGTACCCTACATTTATGCTTCCTTGACCTCCTACAAATGGCATAACGCTATCTGGGAATAGTGTGCATATTCGGACACAGCCATGCAACTTTAAACAGATGTGCTCAAATGATGATCAATGGCTGTCACGGTTGTTCAACTAGCATATGACAACTGCCTTTCATATGTTGATTTAGAAGGAGAGATTTGCAGGAAAACACTGAGGACTGCAATTACCCTGACAAGTGTGATGAGGCTATTGACTGGCGACAGATGTGGGGGGGAGGGGGGGGGGGGGGGACAATGAATATCTACAGTGACTTCAGTTGACATCAATTATGATCATTTGTGTGCTTGTCTTAGAAATTATATTTTGCTG
Source organism: Syngnathus typhle (assembly GCF_033458585.1). Taxonomy (NCBI): domain Eukaryota; kingdom Metazoa; phylum Chordata; class Actinopteri; order Syngnathiformes; family Syngnathidae; genus Syngnathus; species Syngnathus typhle. The sequence continues at coordinate 5,586,680 of NC_083750.1, read as the reverse complement.
TTTTTCATTTACACAAATGAGTATATATTTTTGTAAAAAATAAAATATACTTGTAATCAATTCACAGAGGCTACTCTTATTTCCTTTGGCCCAAAGAATATCTTATGCACTCAAAATAATGATAGGGAAATTGTGTTTCTTGAAAGATGCTTGTATATAAATCTATGTATATATACTGCTGATTTAAATTGTTTGCAAATAGCAACTTTATACTACTACATAGCTCAAGTGACACACCCATTTAGCTATGCCATTTAGCCATGGTCAAAGAAGCTGAAAACATACTCATAACAACACGCCACTAACGCAAAGGCTAACTTCAAAATTAAAGCTTACCAAAGAATTTATAGACACCAATGAAATCGCCAGGCAGCACGGTGGCGCACTGGTTAGTTCATTACCTTCATCATCTTTCGCTACCCAGGTGGGACTATAATCACACCAAAACAATAAACTGGATTCCCTGAGAGCGCCAATTCATGTCTCTCCCTCATACACCCTAATCTCTGCTTCCTTTCGTCCTCATCCAATCACACTTCATGACGTCCCAGACAATTGGAAATTACAGAACTCATGACCAAAATCCAATGATTATTTTGCGGACCACCAGAGAGAGAGCCTTGAATATCACTTGTTGGTAAAGTACAATTTGAGAATCACTGCTCGAGCGTACTCATGACACTAGTGAGCATAAACGGCATAGAAGATGGATGAATGTATTCAAATGAATGCAATAGTTTGTTTAACTGTTTAAATAATAATCCAAATTGAATTAAGTCCAACCCTTTTCAACAAAACTGTTGCCTACATGCAACACATATCTTATGATGATGTAGAGAGTCATTAGGTTAGATTGCTGTGCCTGTTGTAAAATGGCAATTTCATAAATGGCCCTTTGGTAATAATATTCCAATAAACCACTGTTAATTGAATCCAAACAAAGGCAAATCACTCTGGATATATTGATGTTCAACTAGGTTTCGCTATTTTTACTGGCCTGCAGTCCAGAGTTGATAGATGATGTCATTCATGAACAAACATTAGGAAAGCATAGGGGTACCGAATAAAATGAGATTCTTAGATGATGTTTTCTACCCAGACAGTCTCATAGAGGTCATGGTAAATGATCTTTATGAAGGTCAGAGATCTCTGAGCAGCTGGAGACAGGGGAGCCAAGAGGAGACAGAGGATGCTACAGCTGCCTGCCCGTGGTGCTGGGAAAAGAGGCAGAATGGGTGGGGGCCGAAGGAGGAACAGAGGGTTGGGGATCTTGTCACAGTGTTTCTATTTTTAATCTTCAACCTCACAGACTGTCACACCCAGTCCACTCCTTCTCTATTCCTCCGTCCCTCACTTGCAGAGTGGTTTAGTTGCTATGGCAACCGCCTCCCACATCTCCCCGACAACGCCTTCCCCTCTCCAACAACACCCTCAATTGCCCACCCCACCCCTGCAGTGCAGATGCAGTGATTACTGCGTTGTGGCAGAGACTCAGAGAATCTGGGTAGCCAATGGAAGATATGATGTGGTCGTAGGAGACAGAAAGGGCAAAAACATAGATAAAGAAAAAAATCCAAATGGCAAATGCGGACATAAAGGGAATGGAGATTAGAATCCAAAAAGGGAAAATACAGGAAAGTGCTTTGCTACAACAACAGCTTTTGTGATCTTAAAAAATATTTTAACAGGTTGGTGGGCCGTAGGAGTAGGGGTCACACTCGGAAATACGATTGGGGATGCAAGGTGGTCTCGCGGAATATCTGAGGAAATAAAACTCTACCCATGCGGACAGTGAGACTGTGATTTGCGCTAGACTTAGGGCACGCTAAAGATTTCTTTTCCTGGTGTTAAATCTAAAAATGATTAATCATGTTCTTTCAACTCATCTGGCGTGAAAAAGCAATAACACTTGAATCAAATAGATCACAGAGGTAGCAACAAAAAGAGCACCAACCCATGTTAGTGCAACATCACAGTGTGGGCTAAATTAAGACTGCATTTTCTCCCCTGTGAAAAATATGCTTTTCTACCAACTCGCTCTAATTGAAAACAAATGAGCCAAGACTGAGTCACACAACACTATTAGCAGCCAATGCAATTAAAAGGGGTCGTTTCTCATGCAGCGTCAGTGACAGCTCAGCCTTCTGTACATCCTCAGCAGGAACTGCTTCCTCAAGATCAAGAGGATACAGTATAAGCAGATGTGAGTGAGATCACTTTGAACACTATTTAAAGAGAGAGGTGCAGAAGCACAGACTACAAGTATACTGTCAACGAAAAGATTTAGTGCATGCCACTGAAGGGCACACCCTACAAAACAGCTGCTGACCTTTGATCTTGTACGTATACAGCAGATAAGATAGATGCCGTAATGTCAGACATGTATACCAAAGATGAAATAATGATGAAATAAATAAATAATGATGCAATTATGTACGTTCTTCGAGTTGAGAACTTTATTCTTTATAATATTCCTATTTTATGAAACAGCTATCTATCGTTAGTGTTACAGAACTCAAACATCATACAATATGGAAACAACCTTTCTCAATGCGAATTACATGTTCATTTGTAAAACCAGACTCCCTTCTGCTGTCATGGGATCCCATGTCTGGTGTTTTTCACTATCATGAGGCCATCTGATCATTAAATTTAAAAAGGTTTTTCTACAAAAAAAATATGAATTTATATATATATATATGAAATGACATTACAAACCAAACAACAAAAAGACTACAAGAAAGGATTGTACCCGAGTTCTGAGAGCTCAGTGTTTCATTTTAAATATTTGCTTTAAAATTAAACGCATACGTACATGGCACAAATTTGATATGATGAGTGAAATATGACTTACCTGGTGCTACTTCGTTGGCAGCATTGTGGGAGCAAGTAAGAGAGAAGGGAGGGAAAAAAGAAAGACAATTTAAAGAACTATCATGCTTGACACACTCAACTATTATGCAACTTAGACATTCCATTACCCAATAACTGTTAAACAATATATTATCACAAAATGTAAATTCAAGGAAGTGCAAAAACATGCCCAGTAAGACGCTGCAGTTGACAGATTTCTGATTGGTCCCAATTACACTCTCAGGCCGATTCTCATTGTTGTAAGAAAAATATATGAATTTAGACTCTTTGCCACGTCAAATTTATAGTTAGAACACACTGCCACTTACTGGTCAGGTTATTAAGTGAGGAGAATAATACAGCACACTATATACTTCATTCTACAGAAAACAAATATAGTAAGTATAGCCAGAGCATTAAATCAGAGGCATTATATAAGTAAATACAATTCACCCCAGATTACAGAGGAAATGCATTGTAAAAAAAATGACACCCAACATGGTAGGTAGATGATGATCAAAAGTATTTCACAATTTTAGTACTTTTTGAAGTACCACATGAGTAGAAGCCCAATGACAAAGGGTGATTTGTGGATTAATATAGTACACAAAAGAGAGGCCAGCTTTTGCAAACTGCACCAGATAATGCGATCATGTTTAAGGTTATATTAATAAAACTTTTAGTACAGGAGGTGGGGCAAGGGTATGAGGGATCAAATTTTAGTATCTTGCAGTGGATAAAAGTCTACACGCTGAGGGTTGTGCTAGAAAGAACGCCTACTAAAATAGCCGAACTTTATTTGGTGTTAATCAGAAGCATGGCTCCTATTTAAAATTAGTTTGAATATAACTGGGTAATTCTCAACTTAGCCATATGTACACACTTGCGTCACCACATTATTTCAATTTTTTTATTCTCCTCTCTAAAAGCTTTTTTTTTATATTTGGCATTGTACAGTTAGTTTCTAAGTGTCAAAATGAAGGGAAAGGTTTTGAACTAATTATCTTTCTATCTCATTTTTCCATTTCACAGTTGTGTAGACTTTTTATATCCACTGTAGTAGCACACATTTTTATATAACATTTCATCTTTCAAATTATCGTCATGTATACTTTTAACAACATCACAACAATTGCAGTTAGAGAACCATAGCTGTGACGTTTTTTGTAGCCAGCTTGCTTCGCACTGCATTAAATTAACATTTGTGTTTCTATGGCGAGAGGGAACAGTGGAAAGTTACACAAGCTGTTGGCCTTACGAGAAAGGACAGAGGAGAAATAATTGCACTTATCTGATTTAGCAGAGCAAGTAATTAACAGGTTATGAAAGAGGTAATAGAGCAATACATAGCAGCAAAGCAGAATGGAACCATCATTTGGAGCCCGACTAAAACAATTTGAACATGTCCAGCATTTGTGCAAGTAGTTATGAAGGGACATAAGCACTTTTAAAAAGCCTTCCAGTAAAATGTTTCTTCACTATTTTTGGTTTGTTTGCTTTTGTATGCTCAACTGCCGGGACCCTTTTAATTAAAAATATGGACCAAGGTCCAAGCAAGTCTAGTACTCAATCCACAAGCAAACAGGCATGCATAGCACAAGACAAATATAAGCAACTCTTTTTTATTTTAGATGATCAGCCCCATGTTAGTCATACTTTTCCCTGTAGTTCACCAACCTTCCAGTGGGGGGAGCAGTGGTGATGCGGGAACTGCAGGTGTGGTGAACAGAGATGGGGTGGCTTCAGCTTTGTTGGGAGTGTCTGATAATGCTGGCTTTACAGCTTCACTGATAGTGGAAGGAGGACAACCAAGATGCATGACTGCACCGGTGGAGACTGTTGCGTTAACAGTAGCAGGAGATGCGTTTGGACTGGGAGCAGTTGTGGGGGTTATGCGTGAGGCTGAGGGGATGAAAGGCTTTGCATCAACGTTGAGGACCGATTCACGGGCAGATTTTGAATATTGGGTGTCTGTGACAGGTGAGGGGCAGGACTTTGACGGCACAGCAAAGGTTGGAGGGACATCTGAAGTGGTCTTAGAGGCTTGTGAAGAAGAGACAATAATGTCGGCTGAAGTGGACAAGGAAGTTGAAGAAAGTTCGGGTGCATTTGTGATAGGGGTGGCGTTCTGTGAGTCGGGGGTAGAACCTGGCGGTGTCTGGAGGACTGAATCGAGAAAAGAGAACGTCTGGGAGACTGGGCTTAGATTGTCCCCCGTCATTAATGCTAAATCTCCACTAACCATCCCTAGTGTACTACTTTTATTGGTAGCGTTGCCCGGTGAGCTAATTAGTTGAGGTTTGCTGGTCACATTTTGGGTAGACACAGGGTAGTCATCGACACACACGGGCTCAAAGGAACTAGGAGATGAATCTGCTGTGCGATTGGTCAAACTTGTTGGTATTTGCATAGATGGAGAGAAACCTGGACTGGGGTTGGATTTAGGAACTTTGGAGTCTAAAGGGCCAAAGTCTGCTGCTGTGGCCCAAGTAGGAGCAACTGCAGCTGGGATGGGAGACATCGGCTGCTGAGGTGCTCCCCACTCCTCTGGAAGTCTTGCACGGCTTTTCAATTTCTTGCCTTTCACTCTACCTCCTGCTCCACTCTCTCTTATTTCCCACTCCCAGTTGTCTTCCTCCTCCTCATCCTCCTCCACACCCTGTCCACCCTTATCCTGCAAGCCATGTTTGTCGGAATGGCCGTTCTTCTCCTGGCTATCCAAGAAGCTGTAAACCTCGTCACGCCCCTTCCTCTTCTTCTTCTTCCGCCTTTGCTGTTGCTTGCCAGCCTCACACCCCGATCGTTCGGGACTGAGGGGTTCAGATGTGGAGGAAGTGGGGCTGCTGTCATCCACTGAGCCGCTGGGAGAAAGGGTGGGAGCTGCCGAGGGGGGAAGGTTTTATATGAGCAGGAACCAGTCACATACTGTGTCAGAAAGCAAAATTAACTACCAAAATGAAATTAATTATGTGGAAATGTAGGCTCTTTGAATTATGTCTAAATGTACGTCCTTAAGGTCCCTAAACAAAAAATACCGGTAAAAATATACCTCAGAGTCAACAGTCAGCAGCACAACCCGAGATACAAAAGGCCTTGTCTATGAGGCAGCTATATATAACATAGCAAAATAGGCATACAAAGTATAACAATAAAGCGAGTGCATTGTGAATACAGTACATCATTAAAAGCAGGATTCAAAACAAATTCATGCGTGCTGGGAGCATCATGAAATACAATGATCCATTGCTACACATGCAATGATTAGAAAAAAATAAAAAAATCATGTTTAAAAACAACATCTTGGAAAAGGTAAGAGAAAGGAATGACAAGCAGTACATGCAAGATACTACAAAATAAATGTTTTGCATATTAACTTGCTTGAAATGATCCAATCGTTTTTTCCCACTTGTTATCTGACCTGTCATTGGATAAATAATAATTATATAAACTCCTATTTTTATATTTATAATATAATATGACTACATCTCATTCATCCAGCGACTAAAGAAATATATATTGAAATTGAAAATAGATACTTGCGAAAAAAACAAAAAGAAACTGAACCTTTATCAATCTGCTTTCACTTTTTCTCTTCATGTAAAATATCTCCGCTTCTATCATCTCTGCCTTTCGGTCTTACATCATGGGATAAACCAATCAAAACCTAGGAAAAAGTGCATACCACCCTAAAGCCGACTTTTCACTTCATAGATTGATTGCTGCTTGGCATGCGATTCTCCTGCAATAGACAGCTCAAACAGGAGTATTAAGGTATTTAATGGATGTAAGTCTGGGACGCTCCCAAAATATGCATTATTGTTCCAGTGTTGAACATCTGATCAAATCACTAATATTTATTAATCATATGACCATATATGTCAACAGAATTAGATGATTATGTAATTATAACAATTTTCCTGTCAATTTCTTAATCCTCTTTAAGATAGAGAAAGTACCGAGCTGCGTGCTTCCAATAAATAAATGAGAAGATGCAGGAAATCTAAAGATAGGCGTCAACGCGACATGAACGCAGCACTGAAACGGCTCGGTCGCAAGCAAAGGCTGCCCTCTGCTGCTCAAAGTATTTCCTTTGTCATTACATCCCACATTGCCTACACTGGAGCTCTAAGATTTAATATTTGTTCTTTTCATTTCAGAATTCCAGGCTGGGCACATTCATCGAAAGCACTTATAGTACATGCATTTTAACATACATACTTTTTATCATCACTTCACTCATTTCATCCTTTCTGCATGCAGGTTACCTGGACTGCGATCCAAAGACTGGATTCCTGGACCACCAGAAGAAAACGGATCATTTGGTTTGAAGGGATTGTTGCCACTGGTGTTACTGATGTTTTGGGGCTCTGAACCAAAGAGGCCAGAAGTTTTCTGCGTGTCCGTAGATTTTCCCATTCCCATCTGGCCTAGAGAGGAGTTCATGTTTGTTTGGAACGGTGGCATGCTGGAACCCATATTACCACTCATTACAGACTGAGAAAATCCTGGAGCAGAGAAAACAAATACATTCAACAGGTATACGCCACGTTCACACAAACATTCACAACACTCATGGGGTTCCTTAATTCAGTTGTCATTTAACGAAACCTCGTCACACTTCTTTAATCTATTATAGCAATTAATGTTTGGAAGTCACTTTGATAAAGGTGTTTTACAAAAAAGAAAATACATCCTTTCTAATAATATTTCTTACATTTAATTCTACTATCTTAAACCAGGGAAACACAAGATAGATGAAGAATAAGAGAACCTAGGAATGCGTCAGGCATGCTGGCATCCTTTGTTTTGTTCTGGTTCCACTGGTCACTCATTCCTCCCATCTTAGGACCTTGGAAAGCAAAAGCGAGGAAGACGGGAATCAGTAAATTAGTCATTTATTGTAAAGTTAACCCCAGTTGCTTTCATTCAACATTTGCAGATTACCATTACCTGGATAACTGTGAAGCAAGTCGCTCAAACTGTTCCTCGTAAGCAAAGATTAAATGTCAAATGATTTTTCATCAACAAATTCTTACCAGACAGGTAGTCGGAAGTGAATGCAGGTTGTCCAGGAGGGTCTTGGCGTCCACCTGGAAACATCATTGATGAAGTCATCCCAAGTCCTGTCAAAGAAAAACACTTATTGTATTATATGTGTAACCAATACACTATATAAAAGTAATTTGCACCAGTTTCCTACATTTACTCACTGCCAAATTTTGTCTAATAGGGAAACAGGGTCATTGTCGAATATTTTTTTATCCATCATGCTGCATTTATCTCCGGACAAGATCCAAACATGCTGCTTGCTCATCAAAACATTTTGCAAAACTGGCTGAACCAGCTCATAAGTGTCTCTTTCTCGTGCGGGTATTAGTGCATCTTTGACAGTGACACATGTAGACAAAACATGTCGCTGAAGGGTCTATCGCTATGGTTACACCAGAAGAGGACGACAGCATCTGTGACTCTTGGCGTTCGTGTCTCACCGTCTCAGAATCATCACATTTGTATGTGTCCTTGAAGGACATACTAGTGAGTGTGTTGGAATAGGCCTCTTTGGCACGCATGATTAACTAGATAGCTTGAGCTATGCTGATATCTTGCTGTGAACCTACTCTTGATTTCAGAGGTACATCAAAAAAGTGGGCGGAATAAGTTGAATAATAAAATATAAGAAAAGGCTAGTTGCCTTCACACAATAAATGCATTTAAGGTTTCTCCCAAAAGATTTAACTGCTGTTTTGAGCTTCTGTGTATATATGAGAATGACTGAAAAGGTGCAATAATTCATATTCATATTTAGAAACGTTCTTTGCAATGCGGGAAAAGGCCTAGATTCATCACAGGAGCCTTTGTTACCTAATTTTGCAATAAACGCAATCGTTCATCAAGATGAGTGTATCAGGAATGAGGGATATGAGAAACATTCTAAATCACACAAGAGGACAGGTAAATAAAAAAAATTAAAAAAGGGGGCGGGTGTAACGGACACTAAACGTGAGGGCAGCACAGCTGGAATCTTGTCAGGCCTCTGAGGACTGCAGTCATTCTGCAGGCTCAAGGTCAAAGTCCTTCTTTTAAACCAAATTGCATTTCTGCATCACTAAACTGAAAGCTCTCCCGACATTTCCCATCCAAGTAAAAGCTTCCAAAATGGGGTAGCACCCCTAAAATAGATACCCACATGCGTGGGTAGGAGTGAGTGTTTTTTAAATCAACATCATGTACTGCAGTATTGCATGAGATGCAAAGTTGACCTTTTCCTGTTTAGTTCATGGTGCAAGACACAGGGGAATACTTCAAGACTCTTGAAAGGTAAGTCAGTTATTGTGACACAAACCAAAGCTGTTGTATAGAACTAAGTCATAGTGCAAATATGATTCCGATTATTCTGTTATGTATAAACACTGCCTCCTTATTACGATATGTAGTAATTAACATTTTAACAACAAATGTCATTATGACCAATAGGTCGTGTAGTAATAATATTTGATCGACATCGGTTTCATCATCAAAACTGACTCAAAAGCCAGCAACCACTGGACGGATAATCGGAATGACAGTTTCCTCAAAATTCCAGACATTTGGCGAAGCCTCACGATGACATTTATCCTCTGGCCATATGTGACATTTAAGATAGAAACTGAGCTATGATTTTCAGTCAACAGCTAGTCAACAAACAAACATATAGCAGCAACACCATCTGGCTTAAGTACAAAGTTTTATATACAGAAATCAAGATCCTCAATAAAAATACCATTTCCTTTAATGTTTGTAGTGACTCACCACTCTTGCCGTCCTTTCCATCCAGTAAAGGTCGGTAGTCACTTTTGGTCATTGTCTCACCGACCTTGTCGTCATAACTCTCTTTTTCCAGCGCACTCATAAAGTCTCTCTTGATTAGTGCTTCGGCAGGGGCTCCGCCTGGGACCCCACCTCCACCCCCACCCAGTGCATCTCGCAAGCTCAGGTCCATAGTCGTCGAACTGGAGAGGTAAAATAGAGACAGACACACACATCATTGGTTGTATTGCTCAGAGGTAGGGCTGCTCGAATTTTAATCATGATTACGATTTTGGCTCCACACGATCTCAAAATTCATATAATCGAGGAAAAATTCATATTTAGTGTTTACGTTCTGAGAGGCGCATGCACAACTTAACAGCTGCATCCCTGAATGTGTGGAAATGCTGCTCCAATTTCAAAAACATAATCGCACAAATAATCGTGGTTTCAACATTGAACAAAATAATCGTGATCATGATTTATCCATAATCGAGCAGCCCTACCCAGAGGAGTTATTTGGAATTATTTGTTATTTTTCGCTGCAAAGTTTTGTTTTCTTTCATCTTTTCTTGAGTTTTCTGTTCTCTCCACAATCTGTCTCCTCTCTGTCGTAGACTGACGTCAGATAAAAGTTGTAAACAAGTTATTCCGCACCAAAACTCATTCAAGCATCTTTTCATTGCCCTTGCTTTGTGTACCCGAGCACATTCACGCTAGAATAAAAAAGCATCATCGCCAATCACAACCCAAGCGCAATGCGCAGTCTAACTATGTTTTCGATATTTTCCTAGACTCGCACAGGTGAAAGAGGAAGTTTGCAACTCTCCGTAAACATGGGATGGTGACTCCCCCTCATTCCATTTAAAATGAGGGCAGTCAAAGCTTGCCATTACAGAAGCAAAACTTGACTTGCTAATAATAATAATGTAATATAAATTTGTTATACCTGCTTTTTACATAATAGCTTTTTGAGCATTTCCCTGACTCAGAGAAATAAAAAAATAAAAGAAATGTCCACAATTTTTTAAAATAAACATCAAGGTCCATTCATTGTAATGCCACTTGTAAAATGACACAAATATCAGCTATAAATGGTATCCTGACACTTTGACACCATGGCCTCGAAACAAACCCCTCATTCTTTTTTGTTTTTTTACATCTCCACATCCAGGCTCCCAGTACAACAAGTTGTCATTGTCTCACAGAAGACATCCACACAAACACACGCACATAAGATACACGCACACGATGGCCAGCAGCCAGTTTGAAAGCATGCAGTAGTGTAAGCAGGGAACTGTAAGCCATTGTTTCAAGGTAATGGTGCAGTATAGTGGAAACCAATTTTTTTATTTATTTTTGCCACTCCTCTAGTCTTGCTTAGCAAACAATTTTGTTATTGTAACATCTAAATGTGGTAGTCATGAATAGGCAGTTGATAACCTCATAGCGCTCTGAGTGCATTTGTCTCTTATAATTCATTAGTCCATTGGAACGCTTTCATAATCTAAAATATTCAGTGGCCTGAATTCAGAGATCTTTGTTGTGGGCTCTCTCATTCATTCCACACAAGTTTTTCCACTGTTTGTATTGTTAACATTTGTTTGTGAAAAACTACTGTATCTGCACGCTATCAACTCAAAAAAATGGGTCAAGAAAGGTAAGAATTAGCATGCGTGGTTGGTTTACGTTAATGATTTGCCCTCTGACCAATCCTATCTCAGTCATAATGTGTTAGATAACCTTTGATAATAATTAAATGAAAAACAAAATAAGCAATGCTAAATAATCTTGCCAGCTCGCAGTTCTAGATTGTCTATCTTGATAACTAAATGCTTGTTTCCTGGCTAAGATAGACTTGAGTAATTCAATTATTTCCTAATTTGACATACGACATAATATAATATGTGACATTATAATATAATATGTATATGTGACGATAAGATCTGTGTAACATAAGACATCTCAAAAGGCAATGACAGTCCTCAGAAAATTTCCTTGTACGGTATTGTACTGTACATGTAAGCAATATGTTTGTAGTACACATAAAAACATTTCAGATTAGGTTACTATGGTAAAAATATTTGGCTATATCTAGCCGCTTTCAATATCAAGCCTTTTCGAATTTCAGTAGCTCTTCACAGAGGGTGGCATTATGATGTAACTGGTGGCAAGCAAAAAGCTATGCATGTCTAAAGTAAGAGAGGGAGAGAGACTGAGCGACTGAGATGGGGGGAGAGAGAGAGAGAGAGAGAGAGAGAGAGAGAGAGAGAGAGAGAGAGAGAGAGAGAGAGAGAGAGAGAGAGAGAGAGAGAGAGAGAGAGAGAGTGAGAGAGAGCCTGTTAAACTCAGAGATTAAAAACAATCTCAGTATTCACAATCCCTGGCTTTCAGCCACCTCTGCCTCTCTGAACCTTTAGCCGCCTGCTACATAATCATCTCATGCTCCAAAACCCGAGGAGCACTCACGAAAACGACGCACATGCACATGTAAACTAAAACAGACTCGCGTGAAGGCTTTGCAGGAGAAAATATTCTAATTTGAAAACGGGGCCTAATGTTCTTAATTGCATCCATGGGCAGCTATTTGACACTCAATCAAACATTTATTTCAGTGTACAATGAGACCTTGTATGACCTGCATGTGTAATGAATTAAGTGAGACTGTTTGTTGTTGTAATTGTCTCCACAAATGTCAGTATACACTCACATTGTCATTATTTACTCAGAGTATATAATATAATATGAAGCATATTTGCAAAACTATTAGGTTTTATTAAGAGTGCACCTAAGTATACTCAAATGTCAAATTTGAAAGTATCATATTTGGCACCATCTGTATGAAAAAACAAGCCAGCCACAGGTTAGTCGGGCTAAGTGATGAGTCATTGTACAACATCCGCGGTCTTAGCTCATGATGTAACAGTAATGAATGGAGAGGTTAGTGGCCTCGGGGAGAAACTCTTTCCTGCTTTCATGGGATTATATTCATTGAAAAAGCAATAAAGAGTCATGTCACTAATACTGATGATGGGACTTGTAAAGTTGTGTTGGGCAAATCACTGTCCAAGATGCATTTCAAGCAGCAGTCCAAAAAGTAGTAGAGTGATCCAAAGACAGGCAATAAAAAGTGTGTATTGTAAATTTACTTTGTAAATTGGATGTCGTTAATATTTCTCAACTGTGGGTATGTGAAGGCCTTTGGGACAGTGATTAAGGGCTACATAAATAATCTTGACTTGACTCCAACTTGCAGTGCCATGAAGGAGTATTTGCCCTATATTTGTAATGAATTAATGTACGCACATTTAGACTGAGATTGTTTTTCAACTTTCAAATCATTATATTTTGAGACAAATGATTAAAAATGAACAAAATATTTTAAACAACCAATTCGAGGGAGAAAAAATCAAAATGCACGAAATTGCTTATTTTAATAAAAAAATATTTCTTGGTATATTTCTTCCTTTGCACATATTATATTAAAACATGGGCTTTAAATCTTATGGCCTTAAATAGCAAATTATGGCTTCCTCTTGCCTTTCTCCTTTTGCTGTTTGCCATTGACTCCCATGATAATCCTTTTATTTCTAAGATTAAAAACTTAAAAACAACAAATCAAAATACAAGAACAATGAAAACACTACAACATTTCCCTTTTTTAAACTGAGAGCATTAAATCTGTTCATCAAATCCGTGCATGGTTGTCCAGGCAGTCAGTTACCAGGGTGACTCAGCACCTCATCAATGTGCCCTTCTTGACAGGCAGAAGCTCTGTCACGCATATACACAAACACACACGCACACACACACACATACGCGCGCACACAGCGTTTCTGAAAAGAAAAGAAATGTTGATTAGTGTTGACAACACTGTCACCTCAAGCACACACACACGTTCACGCATCATACTGTCAGGAAATTAAAACGCTGCAGATATTTTATACAACTTGCCTAATGATTGAACCATTTCTTCAAAGTTGTCAGCAGTATGCATTTCACATTGTGGTCGTGCAGTGGGATTTTTAAAACCTATTAACTGGCATCCTTCCCAGGCAGGATGCACATTTGAGTCGGTGATGGCAGTGAATGAGGAAATGGACAAAAATAATTTCTTCTAGGTTTCTACTCAACCCTTGGTATTGCTCTGATTTTTAACATAAAAAAGGTAGTAAAAATAAAAAGAGAATTAATCCGTACCACAGTCAAACCGTCAACATCAGAATACAACTAGGGCTGCACGATAATGGAAAAACATGTAGCGATAACGATGGAATGTTGTGATATCGATATTATTGTAATATTTAACATGTTCCAAAAGAAATGACAATTTTATTATATAATGGAGAAAAAACTGCAGCAAAATGAGCAAGCTCAATGTGTTATTGGCTACTTACCGTAATTTTCTGACTATAAGTCGCACCGGAGTATAAGTCGCACCAGCCATAAAATGCCCAAAAAAGTGAAAAAAAAAACATATATATGTATATAAATCGCTCCTGAGTATAAGTCGCCCCCCCACCCAAACTATGAAAAAAAAACGCGACTTATAGTCCGAAAATTACGGTACTTGTAATTGCCCTTCCTGATGTAAGAAGCATAAACCCATAATACAGTTATCAACCCAATCTGGTTCAAAATAAGTACCCAACCTTGGGTAAAATTAACTTAATTTGCTCAAAATTTAAGGCTATCAGTCAGCAGGTTCGTAAAGCAACCCGGCATTTGCGTGTGTGTATTGCATATCCCCAAACTAATTGACTGTTGTTACTCATCATCTTACTGATTTATTTTCCAGACATGTGTCCTTCACATTGCCTGTCCCCAAAACCCAGCGATAAAGACGATCTAAAACAGCCTATTATTCTGGTGTATTGTACCTACTCTGTCTCAAGGCTTTGAGGGGCAAGGATTGTTTCAGTAAGCCTTGCTGGTTTACTTAAATCTGTCATGGAATTGATTGGGCGACCTTGAGGGAGGTAATGTTTAATATGATAATCAAAACACAGATAGCAACACTTTGTCATTGATCCTCGGTTTATCATTTACCACTGCGATGCAGTTCATTAAGGCGCTACTGTCATTTTCACGGATGCCGAAGCAGCAAAATAAACTTGACTAAAATTTGACTCTGTTGTTCCACCGTGTTTACTGAATGTAAACCAAACCCCAGTTCAAAATGGCAATAATAATCTATGTATACTTTATCATTCATTGTGCTCTGTGAAAAATATGTGTAGCCTACTGAATTGCATTTATTTACAATACAAAAACAAAAAATATTGCTTTAATTACCGTATTTTCCGCACTATAAGGCGCACCGGATTATAAGGCGCACCTTCAATGAATGGCCCATTTTAAAACTTTGTCCATATATAAATCCATACATCTGGACACGCCTGCTGTAGTGGCTCAATATTGGTCCATATATAAGGCGCACCGGATTATAAGGCGAAGTGTCGGCTTTTGAGAAAATTGAAGGTTTTTAGGTGCGTCTTATAGTGCAGAAAGTACGGTATTTGAAACTGGAAGAAAGAGCAGCACTATAAACCACTGACAATCACTATGTCATAAAATAAATGACATCTGCACTTTACAGTATCATAGATTATTTATTTCAATAAAATGTTACCAACTATTACAGGGGAATATAAATTGTTTTTGGACGCCTGTTTGATCACATTCCTGTGATCGCACCCCTGTACTGCCTGCCCCTGCCTGATACACTGCCGTAATGAATAAGGGGAGACATTTCCTGTAGAAGCACCCTATTAAAACAGACAAAGATGCTTTTGTCTCGAAACACTAAGAGATAGACCTACTACTGCCCGTTTATCTGCTCATCACATACATGACTCAGACTCTATGGATGCTGGGCAGAAACTGTGGGCTGTACCAGATGTACTCCATGACCCCAAACCTAACTGCCTGACTGGTAATCTGAGAGGGATTGAATATAATCTCTCCAATCCACACAGTACAAAATCTACATGTACGTATATCATCATGCCAAAAGATATATATTTTAATATCTCTGATTGTCAAAACACTTCATCCTTGTCGTGCGTATTGTAGCAATTAAAAAAAAAAGGGGCTCAAACTCACCTAATAAAGACAAGCGCTACAGAAAATGTTTATGTTGATTGATAATTTGATAATTTGATCGGCGCGCAACACAAACCTTTACTGCGTGTGTTATGACGTCAGTCTACGGGTTTGTTATTCCCGGAAGCTGCCATCTCCTTCAGTTCATCATCACTTGTGGCTTGTGGCTTAAAAATAATACAAAAAAAAGCTGATGTGCACACTTGTGCAATTACAATTTTTACTTCCACACTTGAAAAGTCATCATATATTACAGAACTGTACAAAAGTCAATTTGGCATTTCACTTTTCTAAAATTCTCCAACATCCATCCTGGAAATGCCCAGTCTAACATTCGACAAAAGATGTATTTTATTGAGGGCAAAGTCTGCAATCATTTCACCCTACTTCCACGAGAATGGGCCCAATCCGTGATATTTCAGTTGAGAAAGACAAACAGCTAGACAGACATGGGCACAGACAGAACAATGTGGAGGCCTACTAATCCCCACAGAGAGGATACAGGATGTGCCAGGATGCCTTTGTGTCTATTGAGCGACATCATTTTATAACCAAAAGCTCTGGTCTAAAACAGTCTTTACCTGACAGGCTGCATTAAATCAGAAAATGATATTTTATGTAACAAGGTCTTCCAGCCTACCTACGAAAAACACAGCGTGTAATATAGGAAAGTCGGAAAAAAATGTAGTTCGGGATCCCTCATTTTGAGGTTCGATCCTCCATACATGCACATCACGTATGCCATTTGATATGATTATTCTAATAGCTGACAATCTACGGCCTAGTCATTTTTAGCATGCGCGTAGATCATCCCGATTGCGGCATCACTGTAACAAAGAGGAACGGATTCACGGATCTCCGCAGGAGACCGACAACACCCCCACTACACGCCCACCATGCCATTGTGGATGAGGGGAAACGTCGTATACTACAATGATCCATATCGCTACTCCGCCATCTGATGAGCTATAGATAGGCCACATCCTTGCAGGTAATGCATACTGTCGTGGCATCTATATCCCACGCATTTCATCACTCATTTCAAATGATGGTGCAGAGCGCTGGAGCAAGAGCAAGGTTTCACACGCGATGACATAACAGCCCAACTGGTGTAAAATGAAGAAATTAAATTCACTCACGGTGCACTGCTGTCTTGTTTTCTCGTAGCGTGTGTGTGTGGCTGTAAATCAGAGGGGGGATTAAAATATCTCTCCACCTTACTCTGTCACTAAAAAAAAAAAAAAATGATGACAGGGATGAGAAGTCAGTCCCGCCCACAATAGCCCGTTTGACCAATTGGAAGCCGGAGCGAGAAACCCCATTCGGTACAATTTGCGGACTCTTCGCGTGGCTCTTCGGAGGGTACTGTTGCCTTCAAGTGCTACCGTACATACAAGAATTTCCGCAAATGCATAGCATCCAGGGACGCAATTTTTTCCCCCCCGAACTGTTTACTCACGAGGGTCAGTGATGCCCCCAAAAGGCTTCTGAATTTGGGCCATGGGGAAAGTGGTAACCAAAACCAACATTTATGTCATTGATGAAAAACTGCAGCATCTTGCGCTGTAATCTGCCTTTTCTTTGTATTTGGTAGATACCAGTGAACAGTTTACATAACAATGTTGTTAGCAACTATCAAGTAGGCAGAGAGACAAATATTTCAAATCTAGATTAAAAACAGAGCAGTGCTAAAAACCTGTTTTGCAACTCAAAAAATGGATGACTTTCATTGTAACCTCATCTTTGACACTCTTACAAGGAGTGCTTTGGGTTACAATGTGTTTACATGCACAGGTTCATCATATCAGACAATCTAGCTAGACTCGGAGTACGCACCCAATAAATTGATGTCATATTTTTTTTCCATACGTGTTTGTCAATTGCATGTGTGTGCTTTCTTACCACGCACCATACAGCATATTGCATGTAAATCGGTCACACAGACCAGATGTTGGAGCTCTGTGGACCAATCCAGATGAGTTCCCAATGGACCTCATCCATACAATGATGACCTAAATAAGGAATGAACCCCTGCAGTGTTAGAGCTTAGTTTAGAGATTGACACAGTAATATGAAAAACATCCTAAAGCACACATTAAAGCTATACTAGCAATAGTATTAGAATAGAATATTACAAATAGATTGTAGAGACAAAAGAACTGCTGTGACAATTTCAAGAATTCTATCTGAAATATCTTCTTTGATCAGGAGAATTATCGAGGGAGGCTTGGGAGATTTTCTGTCAGTCAGTAATGTTGGTCTTCAGACCAACCCAGGGGGTGCCCGCGGAATGAAAGATTTGGAGAGAGAGTGGGGGAATTTGTTGAGGGGATTTGGACTGAGGCTGTGCAGGGGGTGTCTGGGTTAGATTGGGAGATGAGACACAAGTGGGGCATTTGGAATGCTCAAGAGAGATTTTTTTTAAAAACATAAACTGATGTCCTTTAAAGGTACCTCAAGCATAGTTTTTTTGGAGACTGGTCTGTGGATGTCCCCCTTCAGATGGATGCCTGAAGACCCCAGATCCGTTGAGTCAACCTAGACACACAGGTCCAGACATTAGCTGACATATACAATTTGGTGCAGCCTCCATGAGGAAAAGTAAAATGAATATTGCCACGTGAGTGGTTTGCACTTGGGAGTTCACAGTAACTTTTTAAATCCAGGTTTCTACATTCGGCCACTTCTGCCCCTCATCATGGTAATGAAATCCATACTTGCTATTGGCACAAACAGACAAATTTCAACAAAACAAAAACTCCGGTGTGTAAAGCATGCAATACTTTTTTTATCTTGAGGTATTTTGACAAAACACTGTCACTAATTTGTGATAAGGGCACTTGCAAACCTTTTTTGAATTTTTAAAATTTTTAGTCCCCTTTCAATTTACTTGACTCATTAAACCTCTGGTACAGACAATGACACAAATTAACATTAAATTCTGTGCCACTTTTGTTACTGACGCTTAAAGAAAAGATCATATCTATATTTGGCCTCCAAAAATCAAAGAGGATTTGAAAATTACAGACGAAAGGAACCTCAGAATTAAAAAATTGGAAGACATCTGACATTAAAAAAAAGAATTTATCATGTGTTCTACAAAAACCAGCCGAAAAACAAAGCACCCTAAAATAACATGGATACACACTACCCTCTTGTGGACAAAAAGAGTTGGTGCAACTTGTATATATAAAAGGAAACCATAGGATTTAATTGCCATTTTAAACATCTCACAGGCAATAAAAAAAAAAAATATTATCCGTATAGAAACGGTTTACGAAAATACGAAATTACGGTAATAAATTAGATGACTGATGAACATAATTTATATACCGTATTTTCAGTAGTAGTACGCTCTTTATTTTGCGCATGCACAGAACAACATTCATGCACAACCACTGATTACCAAGTGTAATATGTTTTTTAACATGGCTTTAACAGTTTTTGTTAACCTACATTCTGTAAAACAATGCATTGAAAATCAAACTATGATTCACAAGAAAACATTAAACCCAGTTGGTGCATGGGTCTTGAAAGAAACCATTAAGTTGCTGTGGCTCTGGATAAAGGCACTTAGTAAAAGTTTATTTTTATTGTCACTGAGTAACTGATTGTGTATTGTTTCTTTCCCTATCTACAGTGCAAGAAGCGTGGGTTCAGTTTCCACTCAAGGCGGTATGAATGTGAAAGCACTGTGATTGACTGGCAAGTAGTCGCGGATGTAGTTAGCCGTTTGCCCCAAATCAGTTGGGACAGGCTCCAGGTTACCTTGACGATGAACAGGCTAAGTGGTTTAGTGGTTGGATGGAGCCACTCTGGCATGCTTGACAAACACATTATATTCCTTTGTTTTTGTTTTTAAAAGGCCTTGGAGTAAGTCCCAAATTGATAGGACTATTAATCTAATGGCAGTGAAGGATGTTCCTATACTGTAGTACTATAAATGATAAATACAAGCATGTAAAAGTAAATGCAAAAATATGACAGCAAAACCAAATAACCAAATAACATTTGCCAAATTAAAATCTCATTTTGTGAGCAATATAGCTTCAGACATTGACTTAAACACAGGTTTGAGGAAATTGTAGATGCCTTCCACTCTTGCCTCCTACGCTCCATCTTTCATTACTCCATTCATTATAGTGTCCTGCCGCAAAGTATGTTTGTATGACTAAGGCTATGGGTGACCCATTGCTTTCAACTCTTAAGATTAACTGCAGCAAGTAGTGAGCCAAAGGAGACACAGCCCCGCTCTGATAAGGCACATGCCTTAACACATACAGCCACTGGATAAATGTAAAACTTCCTGCTAATAGGCCCAGGCCATATGTAAGTGGATCTGTGCTTATCTGAGTGGCATCACTGCACCCTTAACACACAAAGGCAATTTACCAATTCCTTCAAAGACGTACACAGAAACCCGACAGGCAACCGTTTAATGGGTTTAGTCGTTACCGATGCATGTCCTGCATATATATGACACATTGATTTGAACTTATGTTCTGTTTTTATGTATTATAAAACCAGTTTTTAATGGTCATTAAATTTCAGGAATAAAATGGTTTGATTTGTTGCATTTCTAATCAATGTAATTAATAATTTTGATAATAGTTAAGCAATAAAAGCATGTCATAATTTAGCCTAATTTGCGTGCGTGAGTGCGTGCATGCATGTTGGTTATGATAATCTTGATATATGATATGACATGATATATGATTATCATGAGATGATACATTCATTGTGATCTTTCTGTGGAAGGACAGCATGGTAGTCGACTGGCTCTGGCCTTCCTGTGTGGAATTTGCATGTTCTCCCCATGCCTCTTTCTCTGGCTATCCCAATTTCCTCCCACACTCCAAAAACATGCATGGTAGATGAATTGAAGATTCTTAATTGTAGGTGTGAATGCTTGTTTGTCTATTTATCTCCTGTGACCAGTTCAAGGTGTACTCTGCCTCTCGCCCAAAGCCAGCTGGGATAGCAAGGAGTCTTAATCGTGATGCTAGAACCTACAGGCCTATTGTTTGAATAACACCCATCCAGCGGAACCGACATTTACCTCCATTACCCCTCTATGTTTATCGCCGCACGATGCCCAGAATAACCTGTCACTCTGCAGCCACTGTTCACCCGTTTCCTCCAATAGCGTGACTCTGCTATATCAGGGGGCGGGAACTCAATTAAAACAGGATAGAAGGAGGAAAACAAGATGTGACTGTGAAGTGGGTTTCACAAAGGACAGGAAACTTAAAGACATGTCAAGGAGAAGTGGGAGCAAGATGGAGGAGCGATAGAAGGAGGACGGCTGTGGGGGTGAGAAGAATTGAAGTGAGGTAAGTTAATGTGTTTGAACAGAGAACAAAACTAACAAGAACAAATACAAGGAGGAAGGAAAGTCCAGAGCTAAAAGGAGGAAAAAAGAAAATGAAAACATCCCCAAAATATTGCTCCATTGCCTTTGAAATTCATTAATAGACGTGCTTATCATATCATTGGATAAACAATTGTCTTGGCGTGTGTGTGTGCATGCGGATGAAGTGGTGAAAGCTTCATGATAACAGAAACGCTCAAAGCTTTTGGTCTCATGTTAGTGAGTTGACTGACAGACACAGCTTTGATGTGTGACACTGATTCCGAGCATATCACAATTGATTTCGTCAGTATGCGAGTGGCTGAGATTTTGAGGATTTTTTTTTTTCCTCCTTCAGTGTTTGCACAAGTTAAAAAAGCTATTTTCAACATTTGTCCAACATTATACCAATATGTTAGAACATTTAGGAAGTAAACATATTTATTAGTCATTTTATGGTTTTATTATCATGTCCGCAGTGCATGATGCCATTTTTTGCAGTTAGCCTAAATTTTATTAATATGTCTGAACATATTTTGCAAAAATGTTCAGATGTGTATTAACGCTAACCTCTCCTCGCAAACACATGGGGTACATCTGCAGCACAAACACAGGAATGAGTACTGATGAAGGTTCTGATGTTTTGAAACTTGTATAAAAAAAATACTAGGGGGACGAATGGGGGCTGAATATATTGCTGACAGTGATTGCATGATGTAGTGCTGTAGATACATATAATCTATTATTCTAACTTGGATAAAGAGGTTAATAAATGATGGGAGACATTTACACTTTCATGACTACCGTTACAAACAATCACAACATGACATAACCAAGCCACAAAAAAAAACTGCTGCTGTAAACCAAAACAACTCGATGTTCGTGAGATACTGGTTGTTTTTGGTTGGAGAGGGGAAGCCAAACCCACTGGGTGACAAACAGTCATCTCTCATAGGCCTCAACATCATGATTAATCCATTCACTGAGGATGGAACTGGCCTTCCCTTTTTAATACCACTTGTCCTTGTGAGCCGGATTCTGTAACCCAAATGAAGAGAGGTACGGCGCATCCTAAATTGGTTCTCAGTCAATCACTGGGCACAAACATCCAGTCACACTCACATTCATACATAGGCATGATTTAGGGTCTTCAGATGACCTAATTTACATTTTTTAGATGGAAAACCAAGAAGGGGCTTAGCCAGGATTCGAATAAAGGACTCCTGAACTTGAGGTACACGTATTAACAACTGTCATCATATATCGTACGTATATAACAGTCACCATGCTTCATAATAAGTTACAGTATATATATATATATCTATTATATATTTATATTTGGATTGAGATGGATACTTGGATGGATTAAAAAACACATAGGGTCCAAACCCTTGATGAAGAGGCCTTTAAGGCTCCATCTGCTGTCAATTATAGAAGCAGGTGCTGGTTGTCCAGAGCTCTCAGACACACAGAGTAAATGAGACTGGAGAAAAAAAAATCTTAGCATCTGTTTTTTTTCTTTCATTTTGCAAGTCTGCTAGGCAGATTTGTTCATCTAAAAATTGTATGACAAGCACTTTAATAATATACCATTGTTCATACAATAAGGGAGCTAATGGTCAGGTAATCTTATCCACCGTTCATAATAAAGAGCAGATGCTATATGCAAAAGTGTTTTGGTAAATCCTTAAATTTCTAGTTAGCGGGCATACTAATGAAATGGAAAGGACATGTCAAAAATATTTTTTAAAATAAGATAAAAGTTTTC
Source organism: Syngnathus typhle (assembly GCF_033458585.1). Classification (NCBI taxonomy): domain Eukaryota; kingdom Metazoa; phylum Chordata; class Actinopteri; order Syngnathiformes; family Syngnathidae; genus Syngnathus; species Syngnathus typhle. The sequence goes on along the minus strand of NC_083750.1, from coordinate 5,563,818 downwards.
CCTTCATTCGTTGCATATCTGGCCTATTGTTTTACGATGCAAATTTGTGTAATGTAATTTAAGTGGAGAAAAAAAAACTCATTGCATAGCCATTTTACTCAATTCAAAAAGTATTGTCATTTTCTGTTGCCACTAAAACGATAGTTTTACACATTAATTTGGAGATTGCATTAAAATCAATTGTGAGATCTACTATACCAAACAACTTGCATGTCTTCAAACGTATCTTATAAAAATACGAGAATTCATAAAATAAAAATGTCTACCTTGATTTAAATTCCCAAACATTTTGTGTTTGATTTGGTTTGCCAAAACATATGTGTGAGCAGATTCTATGTCTCTATGCAAACTCAATATGTATTTACACTAAAATCAGTGATTTTTGTAAACTTCCATTTCTTTACGATATTGAGATATGTTGCCTATAAGCCAAGTTATCCAGCATTTATATCCTAGGGAAATTGTGACTGACCTTGGGCCAAAGTAAATAAAACAGTGGATGCATGGCACGCTACCTGCAGAACATTTAAAGATCTTAGAACTTTTGTGACATATACAGTACTTGAAAGAGGAAATAATATTTGACACCATTTCACACCAAATATCCTGCATGTAAGCCTCTTTCTGTTCGTCAAATAATGACAGACCAGTGTGTGGTTCCTGCTGATGCTGCTGCAGGCGGGCCTCTCGGGTCTGAGTGGGAGGTGCGTTTTTTTTTTTTTTTTGACTTATGAAATTTAAAAGACAGCCAAATTCAAACATGCATTGCCGAAAGAAGTAGGTAGCCAACAAATACGAACGTGGTGAAACGGACAAGTGTATTAAGTTTTGTGGTGGAAATGTTCCATTCTGTTTCCAATAGCATGGTAAGTTGAATTATTCATTATTAAATTTCCCAATTTGTAGCGCCGGACAAGTGTGATGACAAACTTGAAACGGAGGTTGTTTTCTTTTTAAATAATGACAGAATTAAAAAAAACAAAAAATCGACGCACAAGTTTTTCGAATGCATTATTCTTTTTCATTTGAGTATAGAGATATGTTTTCTCTTTAGGGCAGTGTCATTTTTACCTTGACATTCATGCAAATTCGTGCACAACGAACAACACGTCAAAATATGAGAGTAGTTTGTATTTTCCGTATTTGTGATGTTCTGGTGTGCGACTTTTCCTGCGCGTCTCCGCAAAGTAAACACGCTACGTGCGCACTGCGCAGCCGCTTTATCAATTACCTTCACCTGTGAGGCATATTACGCACACTGTCCAGCTGTGCACGCGTCGGCAGGACCGTGTTTCGGGTTGAGACCCCGGTCCAGACATAATTTGTTTTGGTTCCGTCTTTAATTAACTTGAAGACTAGATTAATGTTGAATATTAAAGTTTTGTTTGTAAGATAAAATGAAATAAATTGGTGGTCATGGGAATATAAACCTTGTTTCCTGGTTTGGTCGTAAGGGAGTATCTGTCAGTCGGTCAGTATTTGAAGCATGTCCGACACACAATTGACACCTCCGGACGCTTTAGTCCAATATGGAAATTATTTTGTCGACATAGTAAGTTATTTTTTTCTATAATTAATTGAACGTTGTTTGAGTTATATTACATAAATGCTCGGGGTTTATGTGGTAAAACAACTTAAAACAACGCCGACTGACTGAGCGCGCACATCAAAGTGGTGCCGCCTGTGACAAATACAATATAAATGTCAACAGTTGCCGTGCTAGCAAAACAACCGGTATTGAATTGTTTTTAACCTCAAGTTTGTATACTTCGACGACCTCAAGGCAAAACTTAAATTGTGAACTTTTTATTTCTTAATGGTAATGTCATTTGTAAGCAGTGATTTATTATATTATATTTCTAACAGGGTTCCTCTGGCTCCGAAGACCTTTTTGAGGACTGCTTTTCTCCCTGCACTTTGTCCTCCTCCTCTTCCCCATTAACTTCTCAGCAAGGAAAATTCTTCTGTTCGTCTTGCTGCGGGGAGATAGTGGACAGGTATCTCCTCAAGGTATGGCCTTGTTATACTGTATCAAAGAGACTATAAGTACAGAAAAGAGTCAACGCCGCCAGAGTTTTGGGGACGGCTCAAATAAAAGTGAGATAAAAACTCACGGTAATTCATGGAAATTCTCATATTGCTACTTGAACATGGCTTTCTGCAAACAAAGAGCCATGGGTAACCTCATAATTAGGACTGCTACTATAGCTCTCCAGTATGCAATAACAATGTTTAGCAACAATCAAAAAAAATATTTTCAAGCGGATTCTCCTTTCAGGTGAACAATTTATGTTGGCATGTCCGCTGCTTGACATGCTGTGTGTGCAAGACATCCTTAGGGAGACATGTGAGCTGCTTTATCAAGGAGACACAAGTTTTCTGCAAACTAGACTACTTCAGGTAACACAAAATGTTTTGGTCTGGCTATGGGGATGATAAATATATTTATTATTAAATAATTTATGAGTATATACCTTTATTATCCAATCAGATTATATATTTTTGTGGTTTAACCAAAATGAACACATTTTACTGATGATGTTTAGAGTTCACCATTTTTTGTGTTCTTTATCAGGAAATATGGGACCCGTTGTGCACGTTGTGGTCGGAACATCCATACCAGTGACTGGGTGCGACAGGCAAGAGGTAACACCTTCCACCTGGCTTGTTTTGCCTGTGCCACCTGTAAGCGTCAGCTTTCGACTGGAGAGGAATGTGGGCTATTAGAAAACAGAGTCTACTGCCGGCCCCACTATGATGTTATGATGGAGAATATCAAACGTTCTAAAGAAAATGGTGAGCAAAAAGGAACACAGTAATGACCAAATGTAAATTGTGTCCAATGTTTTAGCTGTTGATGCCTCTACTGCAGTGTTGATACTTCAGATATAACTATTTGCAACGGTTGAGACATTGAATGGCGGACAAAAACATAAAGTTAAGATTAAAATAAAAAAAACAAACTAACATACACTGTGTGTTGTCTCTGATGACCAATCCTAAGTCGATAGAGACCAGGCAGTGAAAGATGGCTCCAGCACCATGCCCAGACCCGCTAAGAGGGCTAGGACCAGTTTTACTGTTGACCAGTTGCAGGTACTGAATTGTTGTCAAGCCCTCCACAAAGCGTAGACTTTGGAGTTGTTGTGTTTTGTTCATATTGTACATACTTTACATTCACTGAAGTTATAGGTGTAAAAGGACCCATGGTTGTTCCGAGCACTGGTCATGTGAGCCTCATGCCCTCAACTCTATCTTCAGGTAATGCAAACTCAGTTTGCTCAAGACAACAACCCAGATGCTCAGACTCTCCAGACACTGTCAGAAAGGACTGGCCTAAGCCGCAGAGTAATTCAGGTGGGATAAGACAAAATGATTTAAATAATTGCTTAATCGATGGATAATTAAAAATGGACATTATTTCAAATTCATAGTGCCCAAAAAGAACTGCATCAACACGAAAGATCTCGAAGTTATGGATTCGGATTTATTTATAAATTAGTTTTTTGTACATATCCATGTATATTTTACAAATGAATCGGTAATGAATTTTTTTTGCCAACATTTTCAATTATGGATTTTTATTGACTCACTGTTGCAGCCCTATTGAAAAGTTCATTCTGGTACTGTAATTTCAACACGGATCTTATGCTGCAGAACATTTATTGACATTGCAGCTTACCCTAATTTCTCTCAACTGCAGGTCTGGTTCCAGAACTGCAGAGCCCGTCAAAAGAAACACACAACCACAAATTGTGCCCCCAAAACAATGGCTTCACTCCCTACTGGTCATCTGACAACATCACTGTTGGATGACTTGCAGTACACAACTTATATTACACCAGATGTGCCTCTCCTGACCACAATGACCTATATGGAGGGTAAGAAATCCTCTCTTCACACTTGTCTCAACCAACATTTTCAAACAGAAAAACCTTGAACGCACATCATTGTATAAAATAGTGTTAGACCTTTCCCAAATCTTATACACTTCAATTTCAAGTTCATTGTTGGCAAATTTCTGAAAATGCTTGCAAATTGTATTTGTTTAAATTATGACTTTTTTTTCTTATGCATTATTTATATTTTCAGTACAAACGCAAGACCCACTTCTACTTCAGCCGCTCATACCCCATCCACTAACACAGCTGCCCGTCAGACATACTTAAGAGGCTGTCTACCACTGGGAGAGGTCACTAATTGTCCATCTATGTTTTCTTCACCACTTATCCTCTTTTGGGTGACGAGCAAGCCTGTGCCAGAGAGTGGCGGGGAAACACCCTGGACTGGAAGCCAGCCAATTTCACAAGTTATTACTGTAAAGTTTACGCCCCCGAATGTGTTCCCATGCACTTCAAATACACAGGAAAGGTAGAGGAATTCGACTGGAGTTTTATGTTTAAAAAGAATGCTACTTTAATTTATATGCATAGTATGTTGAAAGCACCAAGACAGTTGAAGTAAATTATTTGATTAAAAATGAAATTTCAATCTCCACTTATATTTATAGGATATAAAATGTCTGTCATCTGCTGTTACAAAATTCACAGCCGCTAGTTAAACTGAAAATCATTTGAACCAGTACTTACATTCTTGCACCTCCATTTTTTGATTGTTATGATGAATGTGTAATGATCATTTGGCACACTACAATTGACTTATTGTTATGCTCAATTCTTCATATACTGTGCCTAATTCTCATGTATTATCACAAGGATCCTCTACCACAAAATAAATCACAGCAAACAATGTCATTTGTCAAATGTGAATGCAAGAATTACACGCTTGCATAATATTTAAATATAAAATGGATGCTGATATGACGGCTGAAATTTGGTATTTACCGACTTGTCCCAATTATCAAACGAAGCATATCAATTTGGGGATTTTAGACAACTACACAACTATATACAAAATCTGCATTTACTGTACTGTGTAGTGTATAAACTTGAACTCTGTACAATTTTTGATCTAGTGGAAACTTCATGATACAAGAGTAAATCTGAATACTGTACAATAATGAACTAGTCTTAGAATGAACTGCTGAACTGTATGCAACAGTTATACGGAACAAAAGCAAACATCTCCCTTGAATTTTGATTCAATTATATTTATGTTCTTTTAAATCGACATATTTAATTTTGCTTCATTTGTGTTCATAAAGACTGGCCATAAATTAAATGTTAAAATTAAGGAGAGAAAATAAAATAAGTTTCGTTTAATGATCAATTGCTTTACGTTCTACTAATCATCAGCACGTATGAATGAGTACGTCACTCAAGGTAAAAAAAAATATTATAAAATCGGGGGTTACACGACCCTTAAGAATCGCTGATCTTGCGCGTTTAACTCGATGACGTAATTCAATTCCTTTATTTTGAAAGCGCCTTGTCCGGAAGTGATACTTGATATTTTGACATGCGCACATCGTCAATGAAGAAAAGCTACGTCTCCAACCATCAAACTTGTAAACATTAGCGAGCCGAAATCACTGTGTTTTTCCTCGTTTGATTTTGGCATGTAAATACAAGGTAACTGTCCTTCAAAATCAATACACTTTATTTCGTTTTGACATTCGGAGTTTTTAATAACAGCTCTGGATGTGGCGTGTTTGCTGATAATGTGGAGTTAATGTTAGCATGGCATTCTGTTGATACCAGTTTTAGGCAACAGCTATAGATTCTCACGTATTACAAAACGGTACTCTTGTAAATACATTAAATTACCCTTACACAAAATTACCTTTGTTTTTACCCTGCATTACTTAAAATAGTCGTCATGGGAAATCGGTTGACACTCAGCTACCGACAAAAGCAAACAAGTTAGTTTACGATTTGTTCAAAGAACAGTCTAACGTTTACATTGGATTTTTGATTTAACATTAAGTTTACAGTATTGCAATGCATTCTATAGGAATTTGTCTGGTCCATATTGTCGAAATAAAATGTCCTGCGTAGAGATATTTCGCTACTTTGCTGGCTGAGCTCCTCTATGGAATGTGTCTATTTGCTGAAACTACAAATGGTTAACATGAAACGACATGACTTCCACTTTTTTTTTTGTAATACGTAATCTATAAAACGTATGAGCGAACGAGCCACTACTTTCTGTGACAGATGCCTGACGTTACGTTCATTAACCATTCAAGTTATTTGCAGTAACCGGCGAAGGTAAACAATTAAAGGGGATCTAAGAAAAGCAAAATCGTAATTTGGCAAAGGTAAAACATTCAGTGTGTTGAGAGATGAAACATTATAACAGCCATAGGAGAAATTATTAATTCCTGACACAGTTTTAAAACTGCCAGGCTGGTTACATGTAGCGAAGCAGAGAAGTGGGGGTGGGTGGTGCACACAATTCTATATTCTGATATAGTTTCTTTGTGTTTGCAGGCTTTTAAGGTGTGGTACAAAACACTGTTCTACCTTGCATGGACCCAAAGCTGATGCGCAGGTATGTCTGAAAATAATGTGAATTTGCGATTCCTCACGTTAGCAGTACAGAAAAGGCACAACCGTGAATTGAATACGGTTCCGTGACTGGATTGGTCCATACTAACACGTGTTTACAAAGCATATATTCACTCACTTGACCGTGTGGTTCACCTCCAGGGCCACCAGCGCACGCCAAGACGCCACTGGAATGGACATCACCAGCCGCTGTACTTTGGGGGACCCTAACAAGCTTCCCGAAGGGGTCCCCCAGCCTGCGCGCATGCCGTACGTCTCGGACAAACACCCACGGCAAACCCTAGAAGTGATAAACTTGCTGAGGAAGCACCGTGAGCTCTGTGATGTGGTACTTGTGGTGGGTGCCAAGAAAATTTATGCCCATCGTGTCATCCTTTCTGCTTGCAGTCCCTACTTCAGGTAATAGAGCGTTGGATGGCGACTTAACCCGTTCGATGAACTTTACCAATATTTATTATAATGGTCTTGCCACGTATACAAGCTTTTTTGTCCTGGTCTCTTCAGGGCAATGTTTACTGGGGAGCTTGCTGAAAGTAGACAGACTGAAGTTGTTATTCGAGATATTGATGAGAGAGCAATGGAACTGTTGATCGACTTTGCCTATACTTCGCAGGTTTGTATGCGTGTTTTTGTGTTTTTAGTGTGTAAATTGCTTTCAGCTTACTTACGTAAATCAGTGGCCCCAAAATCCACCAGTTCAATTAGATGTGCTCCTTCCATCTGTAGGTGACTGTAGAGGAAGGGAATGTTCAGACCCTGCTTCCAGCAGCCTGTCTGCTCCAGCTTGCTGAGATCCAGGAGGCTTGCTGCGAGTTCCTCAAGAGGCAGCTGGATCCTTCCAACTGCCTGGGTATCAGGGCATTTGCAGACACTCACTCCTGTCGGGAACTGCTTCGCATTGCAGACAAATTCACGCAACACAATTTTCAAGAGGTAAAAATTTAAACATTTTTTAGCCTGATACATTTTAGGGATAGGTGACTCTCTGTGAATATTTTAAATCATCCAAACTAAATGAAATGTTCCCAATGTGATAATGAAAAATGTCTTTTTCATTGTCTTGTTAGGTTATGGAAAGTGAGGAGTTCATGTTACTACCCGCCAACCAGTTGATTGATATAATTTCCAGCGATGAACTTAATGTGCGAAGTGAGGAGCAGGTTTTTAATGCTGTGATGGCCTGGGTGAAATATAGCATTCAGGAACGCAGACCACAACTACCCCAGGTATGTTTCTTGTTGAAAAAGCATTAAAGCAATTTTTTATTTTATCAGTGTAGTTGGAAAAATGGACAATCAATGATTTTCTTTTGGTTTTAGGTTCTACAACATGTCAGACTACCGCTCCTTAGCCCCAAATTTCTGGTGGGCACTGTGGGCTCAGACCCTCTTATCAAGAGTGATGAAGAATGCAGGTAATCCAAATGATAGATAACATATTTCATGTAACTTTTGCACTTAGGCATTTCTTTTTCTTTTTTTTTTTGTCAATCTGTTACTGTATCAATTTGGTAAGTATGATGTGTGCTATATAAATCTCTTCTGTGGCTGTTAGGGACCTGGTTGATGAAGCTAAGAACTACCTGTTGCTGCCACAAGAAAGGCCACTGATGCAAGGCCCAAGAACCCGGCCAAGGAAACCCATACGGTGTGGCGAAGTCCTTTTTGCAGGTTAGTTTTATTTAGTATTACAATCGAAAGACATTTTATGGGGCTAGGTGATATGAACAAAATTACATAGTATCTTAAAACTAATGCTCAACATTTCAATGATTAAAAACCAATATGATGAAAACCAAGCTTTTTTTTCTAAGGAAAAAACAAAACAATCCAAAAGGGCGTCACCTGGGGGGCGGTACGAGCCTCATACTTTCTTGACATTCTGAGCTCTCCAAAGGTTCAAATCCCCTTCAATTCTCCCTGTTCCAGAAGATGAGTCGAAATCTTTCATTTTCTTATAGTTGGTGGTTGGTGCAGTGGTGACGCCATATCCAGTGTGGAACGTTACGATCCTCAGACCAATGAGTGGCGGATGGTGGCATCAATGAGTAAACGGCGTTGTGGAGTGGGTGTCAGTGTCCTGGATGACTTGCTGTATGCTGTGGGAGGACATGACGGCTCCTCCTATCTCAACTCAGTAGAGAGGTGTGCAAAAATGTTGCTTTTCGTTGTCTCTTTAGAGCTGTGGTTCCCAACGTTTACAAGAGTAGCTGCCGTTAAAAATTGGATTCTGCTTTGGTCTCGTCCTCTTCTGTTTTTGTTGTGATATGACTTTCCTGAGCCACACCTTTTCAAACTGAAGCCATGATAGTTTCGTTGAGCTCTTTGCAGTTAGTTTAGTGACCTCCACTTCTTGCAGGCACAGTGTTTGATGATTTTACATGCTGTGCATGCCAGAAGCTTGCCTTGCTCAAAAAAATGATAATATTTGAATGAACCATTTTGGGGACAAAAATTACCTCAGCAAAAAGTAGGCCAAGTTAAAGAATTGAACAAGAGGAGAGAAGAAAATATAAGAAAAAGGGTAATCTGTCTGTCCATGCTTCTAGTCAAAAGATTTGTGTGTGACATTTTTTCCATTTCTTATTTGGTTGTTCCAGATATGATCCAAAGACCAACCAATGGAGCAGTGATGTGGCCCCAACTAGCACCTGTCGAACCAGTGTAGGCGTAGCTGTTCTTGGTGGTTTTTTGTATGCGGTAGGAGGACAGGATGGGGTTTCCTGTCTCAACATTGTTGAAAGGTACTAGTTGAAACCTCAAGTTATTGCCCATGAAAATGCGTGAGGTGCTTTCAACACGCTTGCTGTGCAGGTATGATCCAAAAGAGAACAAATGGACTCGTGTGGCCTCCATGAGCACCAGGCGACTAGGTGTCGCCGTGGCTGTGCTCGGAGGTTTTCTGTATGCTGTAGGAGGCTCTGATGGGACATCCCCATTAAATACAGGTATTAAATAAACTGTATGATCTGGACTTTTCCAATTGCGCAATTCTCGAAAATGTATCTACAGTAAAAATGGTAACGCACATTTCAAGGTTTGTATAGAACTAGGGAAGGAACATAATGCGGAAAGAGACCATTTTTTAAAAATAAGTCAACACGATGCAAAATGAGTAGGTTACAGTGAGGAAAACAAATTGGGAAATAATATTCACCTGACAGTTTTCCTTTCCCGTTCTCCTCCTCAGTGGAGCGTTACAATCCTCAGGAGAACCGATGGCACACCGTATCTCCAATGGGTACGCGGCGTAAGCACCTTGGCTGTGCAGTCTACCAAGACATGATTTATTCTGTTGGAGGCCGCGATGACACAACAGAGTTGAGCAGTGCCGAGCGTTACAATCCCAGGACCAACCAGTGGTCTCCTGTAGTCGCTATGACATCGAGACGGAGTGGGGTATGTACCGTCGTCAGCCGGCATATGAATTGTGTAAACCTCCATATGATTGGTTTCATTTGAAATGCATTGGGAGGAAACCAATTAAAAACATTCAATGAGTCTTTCTCCCCCAAAAAGTTTCACATTAGCATGTTACACTTGGATCACTCAATGTTGATGTGTTGGTTTTGATTATCACTGCGTCTTCAGGTGGGCTTAGCTGTAGTCAATGGTCAATTGATGGCAGTAGGAGGATTTGATGGGACGACATATTTGAAAACTATCGAAGTTTACGACCCTGATGCCAACACATGGAGGTAGGTTCCTTTTGCTGCCCCGATTATATTTAAGTCGTGTATATTTAAGAGTTTCTGTATACTCATTGAATGCCATTCAACAATGTGAAAATGACTAATTATTTTTTAAAATATTATCTTGAGTCCCTACCACTAACTTGATTTGACCTCTTCACAGGTTGTACGGAGGAATGAATTACCGACGACTAGGTGGTGGAGTGGGCGTCATTAAAATGACTCACTGTGAATCCCACATATGGTAACGCTAGCCTCCCTCACAGACACACACACACACAGCCTCCGAAGTGGACGCCACCAACACTCATACCTCCATAAAAGACTGTTACTTATGTGAGGATAAAAGAAATGTTTGGACGACACTGAAAGCAGAACGCATTTCCTACTCATCATCATCATCCCTCCTTCAACTTTCAAAACTCTTGTCTTCAGCGATTGAACATTATCTCCTTGTTATGCATTGTGCACAGAGAGCACACGCTGGGCATCAGTGACGCGCCAGATTGGAAAAGCAGTTATAAGGACCCTTCCAGTGACCTCATCTTACTTTTACCTTCAAAGCTATTAGCTCAAAAACTGACTTGCAATTGTGTAGGTTTGTTTAATTGAGACGTGTGGGCAGTGACTGTTTCTAAACCTTAGAACAAGGGAGAGGGTTAAAAGATCATCAAAGGAGGCAAAATAAAACATTGTACAGCATCCAGCAAACAAGCAATCATTTTGTCCAGTTTCCATGAGACAGATAACAAACGCTAACTCAATATACAACCTACTCACATTTCCACAAAGCTTGTACGACATCCCAGTTAATATTTATGTATGCAATTTAAACAACAGAAAGCGATCAAAACAAATTGCTGCTTGTCGATAAAAAGCATCTTTACAATCCTGCCACTTTCCAACAGAAAAATCGGGACAAGCACGTCACATCCTATTTGTAGGCCGCATATGACACATGCCTAGCATTGTGTTTTATGACTATCTGTTTTGAATACTTTGTTCAGGCCCCTCGTCACACTACTGCAATAAATAAAAGTTTAAACGCCAAAATCAGTCATTTCTGTCGCTCGCCGAGTCTCGTTCTGAAACAGCTCAGTGTGCTTTTAGCTGACTTGCACAATTAAATTTGTGCGGAGAGTCCACATATGAAAAGTTGATTTCCTTTTTAACAAAAGAGGCCACACTGTCTTAAGTTAATATATTTGTTATTGATCAATTTCAAAAGCAGACTAATAAACATTTGATGAGTTAGTTGATGTGGCTATATAAGAAGAAGAAAAAAGGTGGAAACAACCTGCAGAGTTTGGTCTGGAAATCGTGTTGCTTGCTTACTGGATTACTGCATTTTTTTATTTTAGAAATAGCTTCCCTTTTGAAAAGTATTCAGTTATCTATAGCTTGAAAAAAAAAAAACAATCTCAAGAACAGGCCAAGGCTTTCTAAATTGGATTGCTGACACTTACAATAAACTTAGACAAATATGAAAATCAGCTTTCACCCCTCTTGTTCCATCAAGTTGTTCTGCTTTGTGTAACATTATTTCTGAGCGGGCTTGTGTGCAGCAATGTGGTGCAATAGTGCCATCTGCTGGAAACTGTGGAATAGTGCAGCTGTTCCTTTGTAATCGTGCTGCCTTTCCAATAGGTGGGGATGACTGCGTGAAAACAGTCGATGACAGACGTTATTATACTCAGAATGTATTGCAGTGCAACTGGAAGTGAGTTTCAGATTTAATTTCTTTAAATCTATTTTGTTGGACTTTGCTAAACTGTGCATACAAATCTTTCACCAGTTGTTGGAGGCAGACATTTAGACTGTTTAATGCAGTGGTGCTTGACGTTTTGACTGGTTTTTGTCTCAAAGTGCTTTGTGTGTGTGCGTGTGTGTGTGTCACTGCAATCACAAAGCTCATAACGTTAAGTAAATGTTAAAGGCAGCTCATCTTCGATTTCACAATTTCTTGAAGGAACAAATGCTCTCTAGGATTAATGAGAGAGGAAAGTTAACCCCGCCAATCTGCCACGTTCTTAGTTATGCAAGTCTTTGTGTTACAGATGCATTTTTCACAAAATTCGATCATTTCATGCATTTTATTATTTGTTTATATTTTTTAACAACATGCACCATCTAGCCTCGTTTTAGAAAACAAAAGTGAAATCCTCTTGCTGAAAAATGCCTAATTCAGTTATGCAGTTTTACTGCCATTATGAAATGTACCACACAGCCCTTTTTTTGTGTCAGGTTATCTCTGTTTTTATTTTACAAAACAAATCTGCTATTAATGCTCAAGGAGTACAGTTGCTCAAGAAGAAGAGCTATAAATTATTTAAGTATGTCCTCACTATTTTTTCCCTCCAAGTACATGTTCTTTCTTAAAAAGCCTTAATTTGAGAATTTTCTTCAACAGTTTTACACTTTTCTGGGGTGTGTGTACATGGTTCAAAACTAGACGGGAGTTTTCCAGGACTAATGTGCTCTTGTAACAATCATTTGGAACTTGTTTGGCGTGACCTCTGTGAAGTATGTCCAATTTGTAATCTGAATAGAATTCCTAACACAGATTCAGTTTTAAGGTATGGCCTCAACATCAAAAATGTTCTCCATGAAAATAATAAAATTTGTTTTAGTGGGGAAAGAAAGGTTCCCGTGTTCATGTATGTTGTATGTTTTCTATGATAAAATTATTTTTGTGTCTGACCTGAAAAGTATTTGCGTCTTTCTGAAATTCATACTCTGAGCCACGAAATAAGACATACAACAAACTCTGGCATCATGTATGTCGAAGTCTGAAAGCTAATTTATTTTTAACCGGAAAGCCTTCACTCTTGCAGCTGGAAGTTTTTCTTCAGCATTTTTGATCATCCAATCACAAAGTAATAGTGTTTATGATTCAATGTGGTTTGGAAGTCCAGAAAACGTTTTATTTACGTCAAAATAAGCTTGCCTACTCCAATAATGGCAATTTGACTAAGAAAATGTTATGAATGCGCTTGTGTTACTTGGAACAAAATGCAATAAGTACTATGAAGAATTATTTTTAAAAATAATTTTTTATATAGAAATATTAGCTTTTCCGAGCAGCACTGGTTAGTTTTAAATATAAAACAAATATGTTGAACATGTGTTCATCTTTTATAAAGGGAACCGGAACAAAATGTCAAAATGTGCTGTATTTAAATTTTCATTAAAAATAATTTCTTCTCAAGAGAAGGTTTTTTGCCACCTCCTGTTCATGCTCTCTATTTCTCCAGCTTTTAAAAATATGCATTCAAATGGCACTGATGATGCAGAAAGACAAATATTTGCATACCACTTCCCCTCAGCGTGGGAGCATTATGATATGACTATGCCTTTTTTTTTTTTTTTACTTTTTAAATTATACCCCTGTCGTCAGCACAGCTATGAGTGGCTTTCTTTCTCTCTTTTTGTTTGTGGGGCACGGACACAAATGGAGTTGTAAAACAGTAGCCCCCTAACCTGTTGCTTGCTGCTCTGCGATGAGATCACTGGCTATGAAATATTAAAATAAGATGACTAATCCACTGTAATTGTCATTTATGGGGCATCGTAAAACAGTGTAGAGAGCCTCGTGAATCAAGCATGGACGAATGACGTTTGAAGCATCATCACAAAAACTTCAAGAATGGTCTCAGCAGAGCTGCAAGTTGAATGAAAAGCTTTGTAAACTCCTTCAGACAAAAAGAAGTTAGAGGCATCTCCGGGAGCGAAAGTAACTTCAGTAAACCTGAGAACAAGTTGAAAATAACTCAGTGGGAATAACAGAGGATAAAAGTCAGGATTGCAACTCAGGTTTTCAGCAGGAGTTTGTCAGATGTTTGAGAACACACGTCGCTGCACACAGCTGCATCTGTCAAAGTTCAGAGAATGTTTAGAGACCGTAGTGCTCCTGAGAAACATTGATGTCAACTTGGAAGGGCTCCACAGCAGAATTCCTTCAAGGTGAACAATACAAAGCGCTGTGGACATACAAGCACGTATAGCAAAGAAAGGCTCTGGTGAAGTCAGAAAAATCCAGGAAGTGAAATATTTTATATATATGAATTTTTTATATTTAGTATATATGACGGGTTATTTTTTTACGATATCGGGAGGCTGTCTGATTCTAATGGCCAAGGCTTTTACTTCCTTATTGTCAGGGTTTGTCATGATCAAGTTAGGCCTTTTATTACTCTGGAAGCTTGCACTGAATGAACAAGGAAGACAAGTGTCCTTTGATTAAGCGACATCAGTAGACTGAAATAGGCCATTGAACCTCTGTGACAATGCTGCTAGTCTTTGAGGTTACACTCAGGAAAAATAATTTTGATAGTACAAAGAAGAAAAAAAAAATTCTAATAAATGTTGACTTGGAGTCAAGGCATTGAAAAAGACTGGATATAGCTTGCAATCATTCCGCATGTTTTCGGTAAAGTCTTTCTTATTAAGAGACAGGTCTAGTGTGATGTTGAATTTAATCTGACAGTGGTATTTTGATTCACATCACATCGGTACTTTGAGTGTCAAGCTTGCCAACTTGGTCGTGATACAAATAAACAGCAGGTACAAAAGCTAGTCCACAATCTTTGTCAGATATTTCAGGCTAATTATAGTCGTTGGTTTTTGGAAATGCTACAGCTGTCGGCTGCTGTCACATGTGGTCAGGTTGAGGCTCATAATGCAAATTTCCACCAACTTCATAGAATATTTGTTTTTTAACTCTATGCTTGTTTTCATGTAAAAGCAGGTAGACTGATGAAGAAGCCTTTCACATGATTTATAATCTATCAATGTTGGTAAAACGTGTATTATTCATCATGCATTTTCTGAAGAGCAAAAAAAAGACATCCTAATGCCATTTGATTCATAAACTCACTATTCCAAATTAAGAAACACATTATAGTGCTGTATATATAATATAATATAATATAATATAATATAATATAATATAATATAATATAATATAATATAATATAATATAATATAATATAATATAATATAATATAATATAATATAATATAATATAATATAATATAATATAACACAACGCACCGTAACGCAACGCAACGTAACGTAACGTAATGTAATGTAATGTAATATATATAATATAAAACACCTCAATCATTACATTTTAAAGGGTGACACTTCCATGCAGGAAAAAAAAACAATAACCCCGAAAAACCCACAGGCATACAGTATTTCTATCCGTTGACTCCCTAGATAAGAAGGAAATAAGCATTATTGCCACACAGCAGAGGCCTATTTGCGTCACCTACCACATACAGCATATTCTTTTGTGGCTGACTATATTGAAACTTATTACATTCATAAACCCTAACCCTGGTAAAGAAATGATAAGGATCCATCAGTAAAATGCTCACATTTGCAATAGACTGGATATTAGATATCTTTGGTCATCTGTCATCCGTGGATGCTGCTCTGAATTATAATGACATTGACTTTCATACATGCATTGTTCATATTGCTCAGCCTGAATAGTGGGGGGGTGCAAGGCAGGGCCCACACTAAGCAAATCGTGAGTCAATGACAAGGTACATAGAGATGGAGAATGATGCAAACTCACATTCCCACCTATGGGTAATTTAGAGCCCTTAATTAGTATAGAATGCATGTTATTGTAATATGGGAGAACTACTATACTAGGCTTGAAGAAAATTGTAATGTGATTATGTCTTATTTTTCTGCAACTATAACGGAATACACAACTACATGTTAAAATTCATCCTGTGGGCCGGTTTTGTATTTTGACTAGATAGTAAGTTATACATCCGCAGAATAAATAAATGTTCAATCAATCAAATGGATATTCATGTTCCTTCGCTATTTCATGACATCATCATGAAATGAAAGTGCCACTTGATAAATTATTCAAATGTTTGACTATGCAGCAAGGCAAATAAAATTATGCATGGTGAACTGCAATAGCAGGCTGGACTATTTATGAACTTGCTTTAGGAGGTGACAAGAAAAAAAGGTTGGTGTACAGTGCTCATGAAAATAAAATACTAATGGTGTTTGGTAGTAATGTTGCAGAAATATTATGGTAGGAACTACTACATCCGAGAACTGATTAAAATAGAATAACAATTGCAATTTTTCTCTCTCTTGCTCTCACTTTCCAATGAATATCCAATTCCGTAGTCCATCATGATAGCAGCCTTACGTTGAATCAGAAATAAAACATTTACTTTGAAAAACAATGATCAACATTTTTGGTCTATTTTCTGATGTAATGTCCTGTTTTTAATAAAAATAATCGAAATTCATATTTTTTTTTCGTTGATACACTGCCAATCAAATCAGCAAATTAAATAATTAAAATAAAATAATACTAATATTAATTAAAATAATAATTAGTTGCAGCCCTAGAATTAAATATTACATATTTTTGCGCTTCATCCACTTCAGTTGAACTCATTAATAATTTCATGCGTTGCACATATTAGTTGTGCACCTGGTCTTATTTTTACAAATGGATAGTATATTTTTAAATATATCATGAAAGTTACAATGAGCTTATTAGTTAATGCTTTCTAATTTACAAATTTGAACAGAGGTGAACATCAGTGACGCAGGATCTTTTTGTGTTCCAAAAAGTGGTTTGATCAATAGAATTCTAACCATAATGTCAAAGAGCCCGCGGAAAATGGAGGTGAAGTGGACTCAGTAACGATTATGTTTCAAAAAAAAAAAAAAATACAACAACAAAGTGCTGTGGTTATCAGCTGTGCCTCCATGTGAAAACCCAATGAAAAAGACACGGCGGTGCCAGATTTTTAAAAAGGAACTGGTCAAGCAAAGCACTCTTCTTCCTGCAGACACAGAAAAGAATCAGGAGGTTGGCGAGTGCAATAACACAATAACTCAGTGCTGTCTCCAACCATGACTAAGAAGGAAGCAACAAGATAAAAAAAAAACACGTGGCAACATTGCCCACATACTTCTCAACATGCTGCCATATTAAAAAAACGGACCAAAATTGAAGGATATTGATTACCTAGGGATCCAAACAGGCTGGCAGGATGTCTCCCACCCACGACATGAAACAATCTCTTCTAACGCTCTCAAAGAAAACAAAATCTCAAAGTGCAAAAGACTCCCGAAAGACATCACTAAACCAAATGAAAACATAGCACATCAAGCATAACTCTTAATAAGCTCTCAGATAAACTACAGCAAAGCATTAAACTAAAAGCGGTGAAATAAACATAAACCCTCAGGGCAAACACTGTTCAGCTGACAAAAGAAAAATGACAAAATGAAGAATTAATTAAAGTGTGACAAAACAGCAAGGAAGTTAACAGAAAAATAAATAGTGGGGGTCGGGCTAAAAGCGTCCTACACAACTCTTGAACGCTACTGAGGCATCACCAGAGGCCAATGGCATGACCCATGTGCAATTTTTAGCTTGGCAAAGACAGAAAGACAAAAGAGAGTCGTTTAGTGGGGTGAACAATCAGTAGAAGCAAGCCTTTGTGTAGTAAGGGCACATTTAACCCATAGCAAGCAGTGGCAGGAGCCAAGAGAATGAAACTGCATGAACAGGTGCCTCGTGTCACTTGGGCTTCATTAGGAGGTTAGCAGAGGAGAAAGAAGAGTCAAGCCTGAGGCAGCAACACAACCCCTGCCTCCCTCTTCAAGCCAGGCCAAGTCAGATGAGCTCTTACGCTTTGCATTTTACAAAGTTAGTTGTTGTATCACCTTGACCATATTTACACTCTAAACCACAGGTGTCAAACTCAAGGCCCGGGGGCCCAGATACGGCCCGCCACATCATTTTATGTGGCCCGCGAAGACAAATTGTGCATCAAATTGGTGTGTCATTACTAGAATTGCAAATTGTCTTCACTTTTAATAATAGCTTTTTTTTTTTTAGTATTCGACCAGTTTTTACTCGTCTGATTTGAAAACGAGTTATTTGTCAGTTTGTTTTGTAGCTTTTACTGAATATAATATGAGGTGCTCATACATTTATTTGGGTTGACAGTCATAATGGCCCTCCGAAAGAAGCTATGACTACAATGCAGCCCGCGAAAAAAATTAGTTTGACACCCCTGTTCTAAACACAATATCTTACAAAAATTTGCGGTGTGTTTATCGAATGATAATAAAGCTCAGTCTAATAATTAGCTAAACAAAATGGAATAACGTTGTTAAAGTAAACACCAAAGCACTTTGGGAGAAATCATTGTCTAATGGAAAATTCCTAGGAATGAACAAACTGCTCACAAGGACTGAAATATGACTGAATAAACTGTAATGCAACAATAAATATTATCTTCACTCCCTCTGACTACAAAGTCAATACCTTGTGGCAGGTGTTTGTTTGTTATTTAAAGAGTCTGTTTATCCCTTCATACTGTTGCGGACTTATTGCATTTGTGTAAAAAACAATATACGGGAAAAATGCAGGTCGAATGACAAATAGTCTATTTCGGGATCACTGTTAAATAAAATCATATTGACGTGTGTGACAGTATTGCTCATCTGGTTTTATCTTCAAAGATGTGATACAAGTCTGTTTAATTTTCTCAGCCGTTGAAAAGCTGGAGACTGCATTCTTATTTCCTTTGGTGCACGTGTCAGCTCCAATAGAAAGGAACGTGATGCTGTGTAAATATTTTAGTACCGTTTCCTGTGTCTTCTGATCTAAAATGCATAATGTGATGACGGTGACTTGGAGTCTGTCACAAGAGATTTTTCATTTTAAGTCTGGAGTTGGCAAAGAGTTGTGGAAGAATATTGCCCTGCGTTGTTTTCTTTCAATCTACGGCAGTGTGAAATGAAATTGTTGCACCTTTACAATGTGTTTACACACGAGTGCATTTTCTGCTTTCCACTCAAGCAGAACATCCACAGCTATCTTATTGCCATAAACATCCTGACAGATGGTTGAAAAAAATTGTGAATTACTTGAGCACATTCATTTTGCTCAAACTTTGAAACCAATGAAATAGACAAGGGACAGAATATGGGATCAGCTTGACAAATCGTTGTCTAGTCAGTCACAGTTCAACTCAAGACCTTTCTACAACTTAACATCATGTCAAATTGGCAATTACCGTATTTTCCATACTATAAGGTGCGCCTAAAAACCTCCAATTTTTGGCGCCCTATATATGCACCAATATGGATTTGTTGATGAGGACTAACTTATTAAAGTAAGCTTTACGTGTTTATTTTGTGTGTTGTGTGATATTAACGTTTGAGCAACGTTGACTTATTGACATATTGTTATTGTTTTCACTATTTCGAGTGTTACTATATTGTGATTGCATTAACGTTTGAGCAACGTTGAGTTATTTATTCTATGCGCCTTATAATCCGGTGTGCCTTATATATGTACACAGTTTTAAAATGGGCCATTCATTGAAGGTGGGCTTTATAATCCGGTGCGCCTTATATTGCGGAAAATACGGTAAGATTATCAAGTGCCTTCAGGATCCTTTACTGGTCGAAACCACTTTTATTCTGGTTATTTGTGTTTCATTGTGACATTGTTAGGAATAATGCCTTACATTACAAAACTAACAATTTATGGAATTCTTTTCACAGAAACGAATTACATGAAACTGCAGCAGGTTATAAAATCTATTTCCTATCTATTGAAGACAAATGTGTGATTGGTCAATATGTTTGTACTTGAATTTCCAAACAAATTTAAAACAGCCTCAGACCTTGCACAAATAATGATGGACCATCTGCAGGAAAATATTTGTTTAAAAAAAAAAAAAAAAAACACGGCCGCATGCTAGATCCAGAAGTCCATTGAAACGCTTGCATTAATCCAAGACTTCAGAATTTTTTAATATTATATGTTGAATTTGTATACAAAATGCGAACATTTCCACACATTCACCAGCAAATGTCTTTGTAACTTTATGAAAGTGTTAGTAAAGTCAAGATATTAACACTTTTCTGAAATCATTAATAAGAACCTCAACAACTCGATTTGTTATGGTTGATAAATTCACTGTATAATTTCCCAATCAAATAGCGCCAGAGCTCTCCAACAAATAAATGTGATAAATTTTAGTAGGAAAGTACAATCTATCAGGTCAAACATCAGCACTAAGCAGTAAATGACAAATTATTCAACATGCTACTTTGAATGGAAGGGAATCTTCAAAGTGTTTAATCCTGGTGTGATATGTTAAGGATTTTCTTAAAGTTCAACAGTAGCAGAAATGATTCAAAAAAAAAAAAAAGGCTTCAGAATCAGATTTCAAGCTTTCTTCATTTTTTTTTGTAGTAGAATGAATGCATAAATTATATTAAATGAAAACGATATGACGCCAATTCTGCGTCTGTTTAAAAGAGATAGTTCAACATTTAGGGAATAATAGATAACGAGGAAAATATTCTTCTCATTGCTTGAACAATAGCAAGCCGGAGCCAAGAGTTAGCTGAGATTTGAAGTCAATAGTCGAAATGGAAAATGCTTCTGTGCATACTATAGGAAGTGCAAGATCTCTTTGTGTGTTGTTTAATAATTCCATCAATTAATTGATTCTTATAATAGTTCAGAGGAATTGGGGCACACTGTTGTCACTTTTTTTTGATTGATTGATTTCTTTATTTTGAACATATTTAAAACATAGAAAGTACTTATTAAGGAGTACGATGATATCCACCGCATACATTTGCGCAAAATGTGTCTTACTGCATCTCGGTGAGGTATACCAAAATCATGTTTCACTATCTGCGCCACAAAATAGACCGACTTTTAGCTGATCTTTTGTCTATAGTCGACTTTCTGTCACCAAAATGTGAGGCACGCTGGCAGCGTTTAATACTTAATGCTCTTGGTCTGCTGAAATGCCGAGCGAGGCGCAGCACCTTCTGCTAAATTCCCAAACACGGTAAACTAGACTTGCCCCACCATGAAAATTACTACACAAAGCACATGTGCACTTGTTTAGGGAAAAGGGCCTCACAATGCACCAATGCTAAAATAATTCTGCTAAGAAGAGTGATTTCCCCACAGTGATGCAAATTGATCAATTTCACAACCGACCATTAATCTTTAAACACACGGCCAGAAAGGTTCGGATATTTTGTCGATTATGTCGAAAGTGCTTTTCATATTTACAATGATAAATTTGCAACAAAAGTTTGAAATCAGGAAGGGCAAATACTTTTTCATCACACTATATGGCAAATAAATTATGTATAGAAGTAATTTTATGTTTTGTGGCGAAAAGCTAGTCTGTGTACGGCATTGAATGCATTTTTAACAACAATGTAGTAACAGCAAAACAACACCGTAAAATTTTAATGAGGTCCTTCTAGTATAATGCCACTTAGGGCTATTCCATGATACAATAACAATAGTTTCCTTCACAAATTAGTTGTGAAGTAGTTTTCTTTTGCTCTTTGTATGCTTTGTAGAATAAAGAAATTTAGTTCAGTCAAGCAATTATTTTTCTAAAAATTCATATAGAAGAATCTCTTCTAAACTTTTGTTTCTCTTTCAAATGGGTTACATATATGCTTTTCATCGTGTGTGTGTGTGTGTTGACCATGTTTGGGGGTGATATGCTCATCACCACCTGGTGATGGCAGCATTGCTTCTCAGAATGTTAACCATCACTTGTTTTTCTCCTGCCCTTATCTGGAACAGTGTGACTTTAAGGGAAGTGGTTAAAGGTTAAATACTTTTCTCAAGAGTGCTCCACACAGTCCCTCATCATATGCTAAAATCCGCATACAAAAAGCTGCGAGCTATAAGCTCTCAGATCGCCATTTTACAACGTACTTATCAACTGGAATGCTGCACTTCAGCTTTAAGGCTGTATGCTAATCACATGGCTCAGACTCAACTACAATTATTTAGTCTGCGATTCGGAATGTAAAGCGATGTAACATTTTGAGGGATGAGCTTGGTGGGTTGGCCTGTTTATTTCTGAGCACACATTCTTTTGTACTGCTGCTCCATAACAATATTTCATGCTCAGTGGAGCGTAACAGATCCTCCTCAGCTATCACAACACTGCTAATTAACGGAAGGCATTCATGAATTGGATCTCAGTCTACAGATCTATAGTCAGTAAGTCAGTATGAATGAACCACCAGGAAATGTCTCCCATGTGTTTAATCTCTTATTGTGCCATTTGCGAATTCCGTAGTGCTGCTCAGAGGGTTTTACATACTCTGCCAGCAGGATGTTTCAGTCAACATTCAGATTTCGATAATGCCCCATTCCAGCCCGTGTTGTAATACAAGTGCCCGTGGAGTCTCAGATGCTTTTAAAAAACACATTCGAACCAGGGGGTTAGCACCTGTTAGGCCATTTCCACATCAGGGTAAATTCACAGGGGATCAGAAGGCCTTGGAAAAATAATCAATAACTCTCCCAGACACATCGGAGTTGGGGTTACGAGTGACCATGACTTATGACACCGACGAAATGGGTGACTGCAGGTGAATACCAAGACAATGGCTGAAAAATTTTGACAGTTTGCATTCAGGTGAGTTTTTGTCCAGCTAATATAATACTAAATCGGTTATTTTCTGCTATATTATGACTAATGGTGACTAACTGATTATGCAATATCAACCTACCTTCAAGCCTGGGATGGATAAATTAAGTGCCTATGAATGTACAGTGCATAATTCATTAGGCAACCACACTTCATCGTCTCGGGGACTATCCAGAATCACAAAGTGCTTTCATGCGGACCGTTATCTTCACTGAGCGCTCAACTTTAACAGGAATAATTTCAAACTGAACTTTTTCTTTCTTCAGTTTTCTGAGAAGACAAACATCAAACCCATAAAATGTATGCATTTTCATGGATACCAATAAGGATTATGTTTTAGAATTAAAATAAGCGTCAGTTAGGGAAGATGTTGAAAATAGATAAATAATCTAATAAATTTGCTAAGCAATTCACACAATGTACGACTAACAATACTTGCCTATGGTAGACCACCATTTGTTTTTTTTACTGTGTTTGGGTCCTTGACATTTGCAATTGCTGTGATCCCATTTTGTCACAGGCCTGGTGTCTTTCAGAGCTTAAGCTTTAGTTGCTCTTTGGCACGTTGTCAGAACATCCCATTCTCTCCCATGCCTCTTTGTTGCATACAATTGAACTTCCAATAAAAAAGGAAACGCCCAAGATACAATCAAATCATATATAAATAAATAAATATATATCATATATAAATCGTATATTTAAGCTTCAGAAGAAAGCAGAAAGCTATGACTGCAATTGGGTGGGTTTCCAAGTGTGAGCGTTCTCACTCCGTAGGTGTTGGGGTTGCAGGAGCTTGTTATTCTGGTCTTGTTTCTGCGACAGCATGCATAGTGCCAAGCTAACTGTGCAGCCATATTTAGTGATAGCAGCTGGTGAGCCTGCAAACATGCAAGAATGCACTCTTGCTTATCCCTGCCCAATTTCCATCCCTCCCTCCTTATTTCTTGCTCACTTTCAGACATTCTCATTAAGAACAGAAGAAAAAAAAAACCATCCGGATGACAAGCACAGCCAAGTTCTCCCCAGGTTTAAATCACGCTGACAATTCAAAGAGGCATTTGTACCAACTTGAACTAACTTTACCCCAAAGCGCTGAAATGACTAAGAATTTTTGTGAGGCCATTTGTAATACTTTGAGCTGTAGAAGCTGGGTCAAATGATTTATTATGCTGTCCTAACATCAGATCATGTCAGTCACCACTATGTCTAGCGGTTGTGCTTTTAATATTCTGTTCGGAAAATCCATCCATCCTTTATACTCTTGTCCTCATTCAGGCAATACGTTTTTTTTATTCAGAGAATTGGTAGAGTACCTACTGTATATATTTGGGCTAGTGTGGGGAGATCCGTGTTTGCAATAGAAATATTCCACGTGCGCTGGTTGCTCCAATTTTCTACATCCAATGTGGGAGCAATATTGTTGCATAATTCAGCATTTGCGGTAAGGTCTATGAACCGTATACAGCACAGGTGTCAAACTCAAGGCCCGGGGGCCAGATACGGCCCGCCACATCATTTTATGTGGCCGGGGAAGGCAAATTGTGCATCAGATTCGTGTCATTACTAGAATTGCAAATTGTCTTCACTTTTAACATCTTAATTTTTTTTTAAATATTTGACCAGTTTTTACTCATCTGATTTGAAAACAAGTTATTTGTCAGTTTGTTTTGTAGCTTTTACTGTATATAATATGAGGTGCTCATACATTTATTTGGGTTGACAGCCCTCCGAAAGAAGCTGACTACAATGCGGCCCGTGAAGAAAATGAGGTTCACACCCCTAGTATACAGCATACGTCCGTCTATGGACTTTGCCTCTCTCTGACCTGAATAACATTGTGTGAGCTCCCTGGGGTCCAAATTGTTCCTTCCATCCCCAGCACTTCGTTAGTGGGTGTTGTAGATGAAATCTTTCAGCCGAGAAGTTAGATGATGGACAACACAATCCTCACAGCAAAATAAAGAAAATGATTACATCAAGTTGAAACGGAAAACAAGAAAAAGTGAGACAACCCACACAAGGTTGTGATGAATAGTGATAGAGAATCTATCTGTCCCTGCTCTGAGAGGAAGGCAGTGTGCAAAACATTCTACCTACATCTATTGAGTCCTGGAGACTGATGTATAGAAATATTCCTATCCTGGCTGCAGGCGCGTTTCCGTTCTTTTGTACATTTTGACTACCGTCATCTCCCTGCTCATGCGACCCAAGGTCACTGGTTATTACAGGAATGCAGAGACCTTCTCATGGGAGGGTGAGGGACAATTTTGTCAACAGGAAATCACACAGCAAAGATCAAAAGGTCATGGTGAAGACAATGACATATTAAGACTGAGCAAGTTCAAATAGCTTCCAGTCAATAATAGGAGGTGGACACAATTTCCTCTTGACCTGTGCAATCAAAGCCATTCATCCCCGCAGCTAGCTGTGATCACAAGCTTTGGGGCTTTAGAGGTTGAACTCATGAGGTGTGATTTTTGATCGTCTAATGTTTGAAGAAGTTCCAAGAGCTTTTTAAGAATAAACCTGCTAATTACTTGCATGCATTACATTTATTATCTCTGCACCACCCTTTACATCTATTATTTCCACCAAACCCACATTTATTGCAAAATAGTGTGCACAACTTTATATCGACGTGTGGTATAATGACTACTATTTTTACCAACAAAACGACTGCTGCAGAACATTGGGCACTTGTTTGTTTGTGCCTATAGAAATACAGTATGTTGTCCACCGAGTGGATACATGACCTAAAGGCGACCTACCCACAAGCTAACATCCACCCACTCTGTGTTAGACAAGAGTGTGGCTGGCTACACATCTACAGCAAGTCCCTCAACCTGCAAGGTTGCTGTAAAAAAAAAAATGCTTTAACTAGATCGCACTAAGCCCTAGTCTTCAAATCCAAAATCCAAGACTGAGTTACAGTCAACAGGAGTTATGAACCTAATCAACAAACCTGTTCTATAATAATGGAGACATGATCTAACGCAGGCATCCTGTTATTGTTATTTTTATACACTTTAGGATTTTTTTTAACATACCGTATTTTCCGCTCTATAAGGCCCACCGGATTATAAGGCGCACCTTCAATGAATGGCCCATTTTAAAACTTTGTATGGACAATCTTATATATGTAAGATATATACATTTGGCCCGCGGGCCGGACTTTGGACACGCCTGCTGTAGTGGCTCAATATTGGTCCATATATAAGGCACACCTGATTATAAGGCGCACTGTCGGCTTTCGAGAAAATTCGAGGTTTTTAGGTGTGCCTTATTGTGCGGAAAATACGGTACATTAAAAGGTTTTTTTTTTAATTTTTTTTAGAGAAATTACTTGAGGTATAAAGCTCAAGAAGCTAACTAGCATTATAAAATACTTTTTAGGTCTCCCAAAAAATACTGATAAACAAATCAACAGTCATATTGTATCTTCAGCACTATTAAGTGCTTGCTCATGTGGGGTTTGATAAGTTGTTTTTCTTGGACCTGCTAAATATAGAAAGTGCTTTGAGATAACTGTTGTGAATTGGCACATAACAAATAACTGACTTGACTACCGCCAGCTTCCTTTCACAAGCAAAAAAAAAAAGCAGTGGCAAGAGAAAAAAAGAGAGGCGTTTGTAGAGGACGTCATACAATAGCAAGCAAGACATGTTTATATTTTTAAACAGTCATTACTATGTGACAGCTGGGTGTCTGTCATCTAGTTTGTCTTGATATGATTTATTTGCAGTCTGGCAGGTCTGAATTTCAAATCACAGCTTACACAACGGTGCTCATTCCCGGGAAGTCAGTATTCACTTTGAGACTCATAAGCAAGATAGCCACACTTTAAAATAAAATGGCCCCTTTGCAAAGACCCAAGTAGTAAAACAGTATGGAGCAGTTGGATTTGCATTGGCTGTATCTGTTTGTCTTTGGTGTAATAGTTTATTTAGACCGAAAAAGGCTGACCATGATTTTTGTTGCTAGGTGGGTATGAGGAAATATTTTATATATATATATAACGGTCATCCAAGCACAAATTTTGTTAAAACTGTGGTAGGCTCGTGATCAAATGTGTTAGGCCATGACCAATACAATTGTGGCCTAATGAAAGTACTTAGGTATTTTGCAATGCTTTGGACTGAGTAAAACATGGATAATAGCATGAAAAGAAGCCCTGAGGTCACTCATTTTAAAATGTAATAAGTTAATTTAAGTAATACTTGTGCGTGTGTGTGTGTGCGCGCGTCTGAAGTTGTGCTCTTTTCTAATCCGAACACATGGCTCTACCAAAATATGCCTTCAAAAAGTCAAAAATGACAAATCAACAGATGTTATTTTATCAATTAATCTGGATATAGAAATAAGATGCATTGATGTTTTTTTTAATAGGCTACATTAATAATGTTGGGCTTTTTGCTGCAAGACAAACGGCTGATGAATGAGCCATCACAATAAATAAATCTGCTGATGCAAGTGCAATATGTTTCTTGTGTGTCGTGATATCTAAATGCCATCTTTCTTAATGACTTTTTTCTGGATAGTTAGTTTTCTCAGTGAACCACAGTACCCCAATAATGAGTGTAGAAACAGCATTTCACGTTAGTTTCCTGAAATCCTAAAAACACAGAACTCCCCTGAAATAATGACGATATTTAGCTTAAAAAAATAAGTCAAACTGATGCAGTAACATTCGTGTTCTCCCCTCAGTATCTACTCTAAATAGTGAATGTTGTTTTTGTTGGTCCTCTTATCTACAACTTGTCTGACCTTCATTCAGTCAGGTAACTATTTAGTTTACTTTTTTATTTAGTTTACCTTAATTTGCTATTTCGTTTTGCCATTGCCAAACAGTCCTGATAATGCTCTTGCTTATCTCAGACAATCCATGCGCCAGCCTATGCAAAAGATTGCATCATGCGGAAGCCGTCGCCACAGTTTGCTACCGTGAAAATAGACATTTGAAAAAGTTACTTGTTTACTGTTGGGAACTATACACAGCATATAATTTCTCTTGTTTTGAGTTCCTCTTTATCTGCAATAATGAAACTATTTTTGTGATTCTTAGTCGAACATGAGAACTAATAGGACATCATTTTTAGAGCAATCATCGCAATCTCTGTTTTGTAATATCTTTTGGTTTTTAGTTTGAAAGTGATGCAGCTCATTACAATTTCTTATGTTATGACTCTTTAGTTTTGGTTCGTTTTCCGTGACCCCTGTCTGCTGAGCATTGTGGACTGAACCCACTGCCTGCACCGAAGGTCTAACTACACCATTATTTGGTAATCCTCAAAAATCACATTTACAATTATTATAAAGCAAACCTCACGCTCGGAACAAAATCAGACTCTTTCAAACCTACAATGTGTATTGATCCCTGAAGGAAAATTCAATTTTCATTCACCAAGCAATCAATTTTCTATACCCCTTGACTTCTATGTAATTGTCCTTATTAGGATTGTGGGTGAACTGGAGCCTTTCCCATCTTATATTGGCCAAGGAGCAAGGTACAGCTTGGACTGGTTGCCAACCAATTGCAGATTATGTCTGTGTATGTTCTTCTGTGGGTTTTTAGCTTGTAATTTTTTAATCTTTTTATTCTATTTATTTTTTATCTCATGCGCTGATCGGTTGGCACTTTTAAATTTCGTTGTACGTGTGACAATGACAAATGAAGACCTATTCTATTCTATTCTATTCTATTCTATTCTATTCTATTCTATTCTATTCTATTCTATTCTATTCTATTCTATTCTATTCTATTCTATTCTACATATTGGCATTTTTATTACACCAAAGAGAATTTGACCATACACATGCAGGGGAAGAAAGAAAAATGAGTGTGTGGGGGATTGCTGCCTTGCTCAAGGGCACTTCAGGAGTAGATACTGTCAATAGAATCTCTTCAACACCAACTTGACATCCCAAGTCCATACCCTCTCTTGCCAGAGGGTGAGTCCTTGCAGACTGAGCTACTGTCAGTGAATTTTTATGCTAAATTAATCAATTATGTGACTGCCCCCCCCCCACAGCACATATAACTGTTTTTTCTCCCTGTCAAAATTGGTATTATATGGGGCCTTTGTGTTAAATACTTAGCCTGCAGCCATAGCAGCTATCTGGTTAACGTGGTCAAACTTCGAGCTAAAAATAAATGACAAAGTCATTAAAAGTCGGTGGTGTGAGAAAGTGTCGTCCTCAAGCCTTGTTAAAATTTGGGCATAAATGTTTAGGTGCTAATGTCTGCTGAAATTATGTGTGGGAACATTGGCTGTCCAAGGCTTGCATAGGGAAGTTTGCCAGTGATGATTTTGTTTTTCTTCAAAATAAAAACGGATATCTTTCTCAATGTCTGTGTTTTTCCATCATCATTTAATATTCATCATACTAATCCCCTTTCTGTAAACTGATGAGTTTGGCAATGTTCTGCTGTTCTCATAGTTAGGGTCATTTGTATCATGATTCATTTTGGGCCAACACTGGTTCTGTGTCAACATTTGACCCTTAGATAATTCAGTGAATGAGTATTATTCTGGTTTCCCATTTCTCAAACAATTTTGGATTTTTCATTTGGCTGTAATTATTCTTGCATTTTCACACTGGCTTTAAAGCAATTCATTCTAAACTTAAATCAAGCAATACCGTGCAAGTAGCAAGCTGTTATACAATGAACAACAATATCAATGAATACGCGCCTAGTTTTAATGAGTTGAACACAAAGATCTAATAAATGTAAATCAGTGTCTGTATTAGTGAGAACAATAAATAAATAAATAAATAAATAAATAAATAAATAAATAAATAAATAAATAAATAAATAAATAAATAAATAAATAAATAAATAAATAAATAAATAAATAAATAAATAAATAAATAAATAAATAAATAAATAAATAAATAAATAAATAAACCTGTGCCCTTAGCTTTCAAAAAGCTTGGCTTTAAGTCAGAAACAGTAATTTCCTCCTCCACATTCATCACCACGTCGTCCAATCATGAACTAGAAAATACGCAACTTATCAGTGTAACTTTTTACCAATAACGCCCAACAGTTCTCAACTGGAAGATAAACGCATGTGTGCTGCCATATGTCTTCATTGTAGTCTTTATTTTTCGGTCCATTGTTCTCCAAACATGAACATTTGTCATGATTTGGTTGCTCATGAAATGCTTGGTTACCCAGCCAAACAGCTTAATAAAAAAACGGCAGCCAGTCCCAAGTACTGAAGGAGTATGAAAACTGTTTACTGAAGCATGATCACAGTGAGATGTGAAAATGTTCACCTTTCTGATTTCTTTGTAAACTGCTGTAACTTACTATGATTATGAATCAGTTGTGAGTCACGTTCTCATTAACTCAGAAGACAACAAAAGAACAAATTTTAGGCAGATGAGGCAGTAGGATATTTTCTTTAATGGCGTAAACTTATTTTGCAGGGGCTGAAAAAAAAATTATTGTTCAAACAATGAGTATTCTAAACCAAGATTATTCTAAAATGAATTTGATTAGACTTTACATTGAATCACTACTGCCACATGCCACTACAGTATACATTTTAGCCTACTTTTCTTCTTAGTTTGAAGACTGATAACTGACACAAACTAAGATAAAAACTGGCCATAAAAACGAAGTGCTAGAATTTTCAAAAATGAATCACAAGTCATTGAAACACGCACTCTATTTTAGAAGGTGGGCGTAATTAACCAAAAAAAAATGCCAACCATCAAAAAAAGAAGAAAAAAAAGAAGAAATAGAAGTAGTCGGAGCAAATAATTTGTCATATGCTGTATGTCGTCAGAAGCAAATTTCCCTTTCCAAAATAAATTGCACATTTAAGATAAGTAACTGCAATGCCTTTCAACACCACTGTCATGCATTCAGTGGAAGTAAAGTCAGTGTGGCGCTACGGTGGGATCATTGGGGCTATTCAGGGTGTCCACTGGGACGCCAAACACAAGAGACTCAGTAGGGCCTGTCAGGAGGACGGACTGGATACCAAACAAATAGAAATTTCCAAGGTTGTTCTTTGGGGAATAGCTGGAAAAACAGGAGACACTGACAGGTGAAGTGGACATAAGGTGAACAGGGCAATGACCACCATTACTGAGGCACCTGAGTTAGCTGCTACAAGTTTTACCTATGTGTACTTTTAGCCGAGTAAAGGTCAGCAAGACAACAAGAATGAGGCAGTGAACAACATGACAAAAAAGGACAGCAATGAAGGGGACACTGCACAAATAAAAAAAAAATAAAACTCAGGGTTCAACACAAATCTTCCAAACACGTTTTATTTATTTATTTCTTTTAGGGCAGCTAACTATTTATTTATTTATTATTTCTTTTTTAGGGCAGCTAACTATGATCATTGATTGTCCTCGTCATGCCTCACTAAACATGTTTCAAGTTCAACACAGAGTTGAGACTCAGCATTAGGGTCAATTACTTGCTCAAATTATAGGCTTTAAACACTAACTTGAAATTCAATCGGTCTTTAGATTAGAGAAGTAATGCCCTCAGCATCATTTAATTAGAAAACATTGAGGGTTGGTTTGCAGCTAAGAACAATCCAGTTAAATGGTTGATTTGCGCGTACAGTGGACGAAGGTGTATGAAACATCCCTTCAAATGAACTCTAATTTAATAGAATACCAATACAATATAGATTAAGGTTGCTAGGTTAGATACGAACTGCTTCACCATAAATTGTAATCTGTTTGACTTTTAGAATGAGATTTTATGGAAAATATTGCTATGGCAATACAGTATAGTGTTTACTATCTTGTTTTAGATGTTGTTTTACAAATGCATAGTTTTGCATACAAGCTATATTCTTAAGTCACTCATGAGTATTTATTTTACTCTCTGCCTCAGTTAATCAGAAAATATTCAAATAAAATAATTTGAAGGAGTTAATGCAAGACGGAATGTTTTAGGGCGTAAGTATACGCTTCTGCATATCCAACTGTCAATCGTGGAATCAATCAAATCAATATTTCATCCACCAAGCCTCGTGAAGATAGGTGGTTCAGAAAATGGATGGACTGATGGATGGATTTAATATTATAAATAATAGCAGACTCTCACCAGCATATGCATATTTGGGCTTCGAAGGTTTTAAAATTTAAAACCTTAGAAGTAAATATTTGGAACATAACCCGCACAACAAAGAAGATTACTGTGTTGGAGGATTGTTTTTGGAAGATTACAGTTTGCTTTCCAATCTAGTTTCTGTCTATATCTTACAAAACAATGTTGAAGACTTTCCCATAACTGGCAGTTATCGCAGATGTGTCACATCCCACTTTACATATCTCATGCATATCGGGTAGTTAATCAAATATTTACCACCGGATAGAACATGTTTTATTCTCTGCATATTTGCTCTTATAGTTGACTAGAGTTCCCTTTGGCAAGTCCCGTTGCTGAATGCTAATGTATACAGTATGGCTAAATGCAGTGGCTGTCGTGTGGTATCAGATTACAGAATGATTAAAACATGCCTATAGTCTCTCCAGATTTCTCCTCTGTGTGAGGTTGGCAAGTATCTTTGTGACCAATTTACATTTTATGTCCAGCTTTGCCCCCAACAGGAATTACTGTGACCTCCCTCATTGATTGGCTAGAACGTCATTTCCAGGCAGTCCTTAATTAGGATTGGAGTTAATCCCCCTCCGTCATGTCTCCCGCTGAATTTTTCCTCGCTCCAGCTGACCTCTGCCAAAGATAAGACGCACACCTTCCTTGTATTGCGCGTTAGTTGTTCACCCTAAGACTTCTGAGCTGTGCTGATAAAGCCAGGCTTTTAAGAAGCCTTTTTTTTCGTGAGAACATGGTACCTCATTACTTACTGCCTGGTCAGTCAGCCCATTTAGTGTGACATGGATGGTAGAAAGAATGAGTCACATGAAATGTGTCTTTACTTGGAATTCCTAAGTCCAGAACTACTAAAAGGTTATTTATTATTCAAGGACCAATTTTGAAATATCCCGAATAAAAATAATCTCAATTTAAAAAGAGTTTAAAATGTCATTGCAGCAAGGTCCTTCTGAAATTTCAAATCAGTGACTTTTTTCAAGGCGACACAAACTCAGTTCTGACCGACAGACTTTCTCCGAAAAATCGACTTCATCCTTTATGCCCACAAGGGAGCCACTTTGAGAATTGCTGCGATAGGTCATTAGAGTGATTACAATAAATTAATAAAGCTTTTCAAGCCGTTGAGTATTATGTATCCAGATTGTAGTAACAACTGTACACTGCATTGCATTTCGCACCAAATCCTATTAAATTCTCACGAGAACAGGCTCTATCTAGTCATGTGGATAAATGGAAGCAATGTAGTGTTCAACTTGCAGACTCAGGTCCGTCATCTTATGACTGGGGAGAACAGAGAGCTTTCTTTCTCAAGCACTCAATAATGACATTTGAGATTTGATTCCCTCCGCAATATCTGTGCTTCTTGTTCTTCACTTCATAATCTATGTAACCATGGGAACTTATATTTTGTTTGTGTCAGTGTTGAGTTAAATAAGGTCCAACACTCTTCGAGACACTTCAGACCAGTAACGTTGAGTGGGTGAGGGCATTGAGTTGATTGCCTGAGGTGCCAAATTTGAAAAGAAGGGAAGAGAAGAGGGGGGGGGGGGAGTAATGATGAATAATCCTCTCCTCTGGTGTGGAGTCGCATCATTACATTGATGCGCATTTCTGAGTTGGGGCATAGCTGAGCCAATAGACAGGAATCAATCAGCAAAGAACGGGAAAAAAATGTGTCCAGTACCGTCAGCTGCTAGACTTTTAATGAACTTTTTTATAAAATCAGCTATTTGCAAAGTAATAAGTCGAACAGATGGATTTTTAAAAAACTATTTGCCTTAAACGCCATTCCAAACCAAATTCAAAGATGAGCTTGAGCACGATCACACAGCAGTCAGTGCAGCCATTTGAAATCCGCTGGTTATAATGGATTGTTTTAAACTGCTACCTGCTGTCAGGACAAACTTCAACAATACCTGTTTTGAGCATCGCGCTTCCCATGCAGACAATTTTGATCAAATGAGTCACATTTAAAGCTACAGGGTTCAAAGCATAGGAAAATAGTAGCGACTGTCTTGAAAATACAGTGCTAAAATTTCCCACTGTGCCATTTTGATGAATGTAATAGTGGGAGCCCTACGCTTTTAAGAACCACCAGAGCCTTGTTTTTCACTGTCGGCCGCCAGCATTTGAGTTTGAAGCTACTCCTCCCAGTTGTAGGTGAAAAAAGTATAAATATGCTGGTGTGTTTTTTTTTTTTTCTCTATCTCAAGCTCTATATAGCTACCGTATTTTCCGGACTATAAGGCACACCTAAAAACCCCCAATTTTTTCAAAAGCCGACAGTTCGCCTAATAAATCAGGTGCGCCTTATATATGGACAAAGTTTTAAAATGGGCCATTCATTGACGGTGCGCTTTATAATCCGGTGCGCCTTATAGTGCGGAAAATACGGTACATATGGTTACATATGGTAGCTTTTTTGAAGTGTATAATAATTGTGGTGGGATGTATTGTAAAACCTCATCCCCAATATGATGGTTCACCTTCCTGGGCTGCTGGATTTACTACAGTCTCTACAGTCTTTACTACAGCAGAGGAAATCTGCATATGTTGACTAGAGAATCTACAGATGACCAGATTTAACAAGGAATGGCGACATTTTAGAGTATCTCCCAGAGTGCATATCTGGCGAGAAGCTGTATAAATGACAGCCTTAAGTGGATAGGAGAATCCTCACAGCCAAACTAGTGTGTAAGTGAGCAGATCTTTTTTTTTTTTACTTAAGCTCATAGAAAAAATATGACCATTCATGATTGTTGTTTTTTTTACTTACATTTTGTGAATGTCTGCATCAAGGACTGACAGAATTATACAAGAATGGCACAGTTATATGGATTAGCTATTTTTTATTAAAAAAAAATTGAGATCAAATAGTCACTAATGTAGATTTTACATGAAATGTAACCTGTGATAAAGTGGATTTACTTCCTAGCTACTTTGCAATCTACTGCATAATTGGATCAAAGAGAAAATAAATACCGTATTTTGCGCCCTATTAGGCGCACCGGGGTATAAGGCGCACCTTCAATGAACGGCCCATTTTAAAACTTTGTCCATATACAAGGCGCACCGGACTATAAGGCGCATAAAATAGAAGCTTTACTGCAACAAACTGAGGTTGACTAGGGTTGCGGTATGCACCCACTAGCCAATAACCAACGAGCCCTCTGTAAACAATCGCGTTTCTCAAACGATCTCCTATAAAATGATCAGAACTGACTAAAGTTCGATCTAACGCATTGGTACTTCTTACCTATGTTTCCCTTCCATATCGATCCGTAGATTTACTCGAAACATTAACAGAGCAGCCTATTTTGACATGAAATAGCCTCGCGCGTATAGCAACTATCGTTATAGCCTTAGCCATCCGCAATTTCCTATGAGCCTCAGCTCGCAATCTCCCATGAGCCTCAGCAAAGTGGAAACAATCGCGTTTCTCAAACGATCTCCTATAAAATGATCAGAACTGACTAAAGTTCGATCTAACGCATTGGTACTACTTACCTATGTTTCCCTTCCATATCGATCCGTAGATTTACTCGAAACATTAACGGAGCAGCCTATTTTGAAATGAAATAGCCTCGCTATTCGGTGACGCCCCCTGACTACAGTTACCGTAATGTTGGGAAGCAATGTGACCTTGTAATTTACTAGTCGTACTAAAACGTACTAAAACATTTTGGCAGAGCACTGTGTACAACCAGTATGGATCAACAAATTCATCACTTGATCCATATATAAGGCGCACCGGACTATAAGGCGCACTGTCAACTTTTGATAAGAATTTAGGTTTTTAGGTGCGCCTTATAGGGCGGAAAATACGGTAATCTCAAAAGGGATGTATTTTGTATGCACTCTGAAAACATTTGGCGGAAAGATTGACATTGGACTGGATTGTAATACTGCTGCTCAGACAAGGGAGATTATTACCCAAAGCGCAGCTATGACGGAGTAGATATTAGACAATGAAACGAATGAAATTTACTCAAACAATGATACTGGCAGTCAATCAAGCAACAAGGGAGTAAATTCCATACACACAACAGATGGGATGGGAAATACAGAATAGACAAAGCTTGGCAAAAAGTCTGGAAGGCTTTTAAGTCAACATTTAAATGCCTACTGTCAAATAAAAAAGGTTTTGCTTGAATAACATTGAACTTTATTTCTCCGTCAGTTTGCATATTCTTTGACAAATTTGTCGTTTGTTTATTTTTTTTTACCTTATTCTATTTATTTAACAGTTTTGTCTTAAAAAACATTGTGTGTCTTGTCTCCTCCTCTATATCTATGTACAACAGTGTGTGTGTCTGTGTGTGTGCGTGATCTACAGTGGTATTAACAAGCAAGACAGATGTTGCTCCCAGCTGAGTGAGGATTTAGTGAATGCTTAATGAACATTGTAATTTCACTCTTTGCCCTGTCAGCACAGCAGTCTTCCTTTTTATTATCAGGGATGGCACAGTGCTTTGTAAACTTTTAATCTTCGTTTTTATTGAGTGCACACACTTATTGTGACTCAATATGCTTGGCCATTGATTTTCCTATATCATTTTCTGTTTCAGTTATACATCAGGAAATTCTGTGAATACATCTACATTATTAGTAATGCAGGGAATATCACGGCTGATAAATATTACTACTACTGTTCTACTATCTGGACATGGTATTTACCTTATCGGTCTTGTATTATACAAGAGGAATATGATTGACTGTTCATATCCAGAGATGGGACCAAGTCGCACTTGTGCAAGTCTCAAGTAAGTCTCAAGTCTTAACCTTCAAGTCTCAGGTAAGTCCCAAGTCATTTTTTCTTGGGCAAGTCAAGTCAAGTCCCAAGTCACAAGTCATCAAAACAGAGACTCGAGTCGACTTGACTCCAAGTCACAGTGACTCGAGTCCCCATCTCTGTTTATATTTGAATACATCAAAACTGGACAACTTACTTTTTTAATCAGTGCTTCTTATTGGACACAAACGCAGTTTCCAACCAGATGAATGACAAAAAATGTATTTTAAATGTGGACAAAATACATGCATGTGGACAAAATAGATGCTCTTAATAAATTTTAGTTTTGCTAATGCATTTTTCAAGGTATGTATAAAAGATCCACTATTAAAAAAAAAAAAAGGGAAACTAATTCAAAAATAAAATAACCATGTGCTGTGATTTTCTTTTCATAGTGCAAATGGCTAGCTTCAAATAATTCCTTATTACTGCGAAAGGTGCATTAGCACTAAAACAGACTTTTTTCCCTTTGTCATTATGGGATGTGTCATTTTGAGGGGAAAGATGATTTACGCCATCATGGGATAAGGCTGTTACAGCAAATAAATGGAAAAAGTGAATATTGTCTGGATTTGCTGTATAAGACTCCAGTGGAACAGCAATAGCCAGAACACACAGTGAGGGCAGCCAAGTTGTGCGTCTCAGTCCAGACAATGCATATCTAATGATGTCCTGATGACTCCAGGGACAGCAGTTCCCATTCTGAAGTCTTGAGTGACTAACAGAACGGTTTTCACAGAAAAATCCAAGTCCAGTTCAGAAATGTCACTATTGCGTTATTGAGTTGTTGTTTTTTTCTGCCCTTTGTCTCATTTGCCTGAATCAGTAAATGTTTTTTTCTGTCTGTGTGAAAGTGTGTGCATTTTTATGGGCTGAAATTTGCAATGTCACCACAATTCACGTTATGAAATCCAGAGGACTCGTGAAATCACACACTTTTTGGATGCGAACTTTACACTGAAGGCTTGCATAGTTCAGTTGATCAATTCATTGGCGCATGTTGTAATGAAAAAGCACGTTTGTCAAGCTGGGACAACCGAGGCTGGTGTCAGGCCGCTCTGGAACCTATAACGGAAAATCAGCTAAAGTTTTAACGAGAAAAAATTGCTTTTTGCCCCACTGAGGCCTCTGGCAAATATATTCCTTCTGCAGGACTGCTCTTTTTGTCACCTAAATTGTCATTATTGCTGCTTTGCTCGCTTAGCAATTACCATAGAGTAAAATCAATTATTCTCAAATGAGTTGTTCAATAACACCATTCACACAAAATTAAATTCTCTGATTATTTAGCTAAATTATTTACCTCCTGCATCCACATCACAATCAACTCCCTTCACACCGAATGGTAAATAATTGTTGTTTGTGAAAGCTTTTCAGGATGATGTTGGTGGGTTGAAATTTGCAATGTGACAATCAGATACAGATACTAGTCACAAAAAGCTATTACACCAACTGGTGTTAAAATTATTTTTAAGATGCTGTCCTCTGTCCATAAAAATATTTTTCCTTTAGAAAAACAGTCCCATAATTTAACAGGGTAAACTGGAAATGAAATTCCATGGTTGTCCTTGACTGTTGTAGGGCGTGGTATGTAGGTGGTGATGCAAGAAGAGGGGTGACCAAACTCATTCAAATTCTGGAAGATCCACAGGTTGATTGAAAAAGCTTTAGAAAAAATCCATTCGTCGAAGTTGGGTCAGGCAGGGTCAACAACAATCAAATCAATCCAGACACAAATGTTGGAAAGTCATGCATGGGCAGAGGATCAATCCACCAATGGAAAAAGATACTTAAATCCCGGTGAACTAAATTCCGGTGGCTTAAAGTTAATTGCAGTTAAGAAGAAAAGTTTGGTCACACTGCATTCAGGGACACACAGGAACCGGTAAGTCAGTGACTGCTGGTCATTAATGGAGGGGAAGCTCTTTTTTTATTTTTTTTACGACCAAAATCATAAATGTGTTTCTTTATTGACATCCTCGCTGTCAGGCGGAAACCTTCTAGTGTTAAATAACTTTACAGGAACTCAAAAAACTGCCAGCTTGTTTTGAGTTCTCAGGTATTACCGTGTTTTCCGGACTATAAGGCGCACCTTCAATGAATGGCCCATTTTAAAACTTTGTCCTTATATAAAGCACACCGGACTATAAGGCGCACCATTAATGCATCATGTCAGATTTTTAATCCAAATCAAATCATTCTCCATTGTATATGTTTTATTTCAACTTCAGACGTAACAAATTACTTTACAATCCCAAAATAATGATCCATAGTCTTTTTGATTCATGATTCATAGTCTTCAGCGGGCCACTTATGATTGATTTCATGACACAATGCTTCGGGCCAGTTTAAATTGAGGAATTTGGTCCATATACAAGGCGCACCAGACTATAAGGCGCACTGTCGGCTTTTGAGAAAATGTTTGGTTTTTACGTGCGCCTTATAGTCCGGAAAATACGGTACTTTGTTCCAGATGTATTGTACCTTAATATTGCCATTCCAAACTTGCGTCAACATTACACTACCTACAAACACTAATACGCTAAAAAACTTTTGGGTGAAGCAGAAGCTTATATAGGGCTCCCTAACTACATAGCTTTCAGTAGAGCAGGGAAACGTTTTCCATCGAGAACTGCATATTAAAAAATATCACATGCATAAATATCATCTGTAATATTTCATCAACCCTGCAGTGCTGCTGTCAGTTGCTCAATCTTAAGACCCTTGGAGCTATATATTCTTTCTTTAATGTATTGAATTTTTTTTTTTTTTTTTTTATTGACAGAAAACAAAGACTATATCTGCACTCTCGGGGTGATTTCAGCAGTTTTACAAGTGGTACTTAGGTGAACTTCATTAAACCATTTTCTATCCATGACCACAGAGGGAAGCTGGTTGAATAAGCAATTACCACTAAAGAGTGCTTCAATTGGGATTTCTATTTCAGTTAATGTGCACTGAGGGGACAAAAGACGAATGCAATTTTGTGAAACACCCGTTTAGGTATATGGGTTATGTGAAGCCCGCTGAGTCATTCGGCTATGCTACCTCTGCAGGTGGTGCTCCACTTAACAAGCAGAAACATCACAGCATCCCAATTAAAAAGCAAAGTGCTTACTGTCCATGCCACTTTGTGTTTTGATGTTGACGAATGATCATGGCTACAACAAAAACTCTCCTCTAATGAAGAGATGAAAGTAGCCTTCACAGGTTATAGAAGGGCTTCTGTATTTTCATCAACTTCAGCCATCAGCTAATTCACAAGAAGTGTTGTTTTGAATCATTCATTACTTCATTTAAAAGTTTTATGGTCAGCTTCCTCCCTCTGGATTCTGTGCATCAAATTTAAGGCTGATTTGCTTGAAGTTGCACTCCTCTTGCATTATGTCTGATGAAGCCATGCTTAGATTGCAATTCTTAATTTTGGATGGACAGGGACTTGTGCAGTTACTGATCTTTCAGATGAGCCAATACCACCGCTTTTATTATCAGAACATCCATTTCAGACAATTTTGGTGAAAAGCTAGAATGCAAATACATCAATTCACAGTGTGCAACATTAAACATACAATACACACTGACTCATAGCGTTTCATGTTCCAGACAGGAATTCAGGAGCAAATAAGAGTAAGCCAAACATTGTTGCATGCACAGTATGCTTCATTTTCCTCCTCAGACCTGACGCAATTATCTAACTACTTGTAACTAATTCCTGCCACACGATGCAACCCTCAAATAGAACAGTGGGAGACAATAACCCAAACAAATGTGAGTATTTTGAAATGTACATTACATTTACATTGCAATACATATAGAAAAATAAACAAACACGATCCTTTTAAATCACAACAGTTCCATACAGTTTGTAACTAATGCAGCTAAAAGATTTCTGATGGATGTTTGCCCATTTTAATTTTAGAATTACCCTGCTACTTTTATTCTTCATCTCTGCTGTTCACAGTAGAACACATTTTGCAAACCATAAAGCAATCCATGTCACAGTGAAGATATATAACTCCACTGTGACAAGGATTGCTTTATGCAATGCTGACTTTTCAGCTTTTGAAATAATTCAAATGCTGAAAAGTCAGCATTGCAGCAGCTTTCATCATCATCATCTGTCAGCATCAGTCATCGGTCCTTATAATGCTGAAGCGGCTGCTTAGAAGCACAAAACTGTAACAATGTATTCACTTATTTATGATAACCTACCCACTCTCTAAATTGCTCATTTTGTGCTTTTCCAAGCACAAGTAAATAATAGTCATTATCTGCTGCAATGCACCGACTTGAACAGTAATGTGCGCATTGTGCAAGGAGTAACAGTTTGAAATCTGTAATTGAGTGAGATAAATGTACTACCAACGTATTGTTGCTCTACTGCAGTAAAGGATGATAAAATATCCCAGAAGGGGTCGGTCATGTGTCATGATGGCCCATGCTTTTTATGAGGACTTTTTTTATTTTTATTCCACTAATGAGCACTTAAATGGCTCGCCAGCAACTGTTTTGTCATTATACACTGATAAATGCAATAGTACTAAGAAAGAAAGTACTAAGAAACAATTCTCAAATGATATATGTATGTACAAATTATCCGTCCATTTTCAGAACCGCTCGTCCTCACTAGTTTTTGTTAATTCAGATTTATCAGGGAATTATTCATAAGAAAGCACATGATCCCGATTTGTTGCTATTGTAACCTATTCTAAAAAAAAAAAGCTCATATACTGACCTTGCAGATTCAAATCTGTTGCAGCCCCATATGGCACCATACACTTGAAGGCCTTTTTGGTGATTAATTACATTACATTAGTGTATTGAGTGCATAATGGCTGCTGATCCATTACATCCAGTCTTTGACATCACAAAATCAATCAGGCCTAAATGAAAGAGAAAAGTAATGTAATGATGCAAAATAAATGACTAATGGAGACCTTTTATAAGAGAACATAGAATAAAGACGTTGGCTGCTCTAAAGAGACTGTTATAAATGGTGCATGGTTAGTAGAGGTGGGATGGTGCATTTCTATTGTGTGTTTTGTGCATAGAGAGGACATTACTTATTCACAGTATTTTGATTGAACAATTTTTACTTATTATTTATTGATTTGAACTGAATTAGGGGAAAAAACATGCTCTGCTTAGTGGAAGTGAATGATGTGTACCATGTTAAACAGGTTACCGTATTTTCCGGACTATAAGGCGCACCGGACTATAAGGCAGACTTTCAATGAATGGCCCATTTTAAAACTTTGTCCTCATTTAAGGTATCATATTAATTCATCATGTCAGATTTTTAATCCAAATCAAATCATTCTCCATTTTATCTTTTTTATTTCAACTTCAGACGCAACAAATTACTTTCTAATCAAGAAATAATGATCCATAGTCTTTTTGATTCATGATTCATAGTCTTCAGTCACTTATGATTGATTTTATGACACAATGCTTCGGGCCAGTTTAAATTTAGAAATTTGGTCCATATATAAAGCGCACCGGACTATAAAGCGCACTGTCGGCTTTTGAGAAAATTTTAGGTTTTTAGGTGCGCCTCATAGTCCGGAAAATACGGTAGTAGTCAAAGTCCAAACAAATTATTTGAACAAGTTACATTTACAATTATCATATTTCCATGCTAATTCACAAATGAGGTGAGTTGCAGTCCTCAAAAAAAATAAAAAAATGTGTGCTGAGGGATTTATATGCACTTTCATTTTGGAAAGTAGGCAGGAGGACAATACATTGCAGAAGCTTAATGTTCTGTTGCTGCCCGTGTTTAATTACATTTCTCGACCAGCCCAGGAACTGGACTGGCACACCCTCCTTTAACTCAAAGAGCTCCAGTTGATTCATGTTGCTCTAATAGATTGTCTGCATTAATGTCACCTTGGACCCTCTGTCCAAAATTGTTTTTAACTTGCTGGATAGCAGACGGTTCAGCTTTACAGTACACATTCATTATAAAGTGACAGTAGTGCTTCCCCCACTGTAAAAGATGATGAGGACTTCTGTCTTGAAGAGAAAGAAATAAACATGGCTGCATGAAGCACAGTAGAACTGAGACTTCATTGATTATTAATAACTTCTACTCACTGACACGATCAGTCAGGATCTAATCATTATTAATGTACAGTGTTCTTCAACACATGAAAAAGGTCACGCGATTAGAGACTGCTTGCAGTCATTACAAACCTTTCTATGCATGCAGCAAAACCCCTCAAGCAACTGCCACTTGAGATTTTAGCCAAAAATATCCTATGACACAGCCAAGTGTACATCTATATAATTAATTTAGAGACCATTAAAACACCTTCTGTGTCATTCATCTCACATTGTGCTCACCTTATGAATTGTTAAACCTTTTGGAATACAATGGACACGTCTCAAATACGCATGCACATTTTCATTTCAAAAGATGTCTGCATGCCTGCTGTTATTCTTCCCCTGGTGTGTGTGTGTGTGTGTGTGCGTGGATGCTTGCATGTGTGTGTGCGCATGCTGATGATTTGATCAGGCCACTAACTTGGTCATCAAATAATCTAACAAATAGGTTACATACAATATTAATAACAATAATAATAAAAGAATAAAATCATAATACCGTACTTTCCGCACTATTAGGCGCACTTAAAAACTTAAAATTTACTCAAAAAACCACAGTGCGCCTTATAATGCAGAGCGCCTTATATGTATATGGATCACTTGATGAATTTGTTGATCCATACTGGTTGTACACAGCGCTCTGCCAAAATGTTTCAGTACATTTTAGTACGACTAGTAAATTACAAGGTCGCATCGCTTCCCAGCATTACGGCAACCGTGGTCACTGAATAGCTGTTGTACCCGCG
The DNA here is from genome assembly GCF_033458585.1 of Syngnathus typhle. NCBI lineage: Eukaryota > Metazoa > Chordata > Actinopteri > Syngnathiformes > Syngnathidae > Syngnathus > Syngnathus typhle. Next base: position 5,520,417 of record NC_083750.1, on the reverse strand, counting down.
AGGCTATTTCATTTTTAAATAGGCTGTTCCGTTCATGTTTTCGAGTACGTTTACAGATCAATATCAAACAATCAAACAGAAGCAGCACCAATGTGTTAAATCAATCTTTAGTTGGTTCCGATCACTTTTATGAGAGAAAGTTTGAGAAACGCGATTGTTTACACTCTTTTTCTCTTGCTTCTTACGTTTGACTATTACCTTGCACACTCCACAGAGTTCATACAGTCCTAGTTCTCCCATTCCCATTTTCTTCCTCAAACCCGGTTCTCCTCACGCATGCACATTCTGCATTTGTACGTCGCAAATAGTCAGCCGTCAGTCACACACAAGATTTTCCAACAGCAGCTTCCGTCACACACACGAGCATAAATAAGCAGACACAGCCGGAAAAAAAACAGGCATATGGTGAAAAAAATAACCCATGAAGGACACGCTGGAGATACACAAGCAGAGGTAAACAGTCATTTTTTTTAGCGAGGAGGAAACCTACTGCTTGATTCCTGTGGTGGATGAAATGACTATAATTTCTTTTGTTTATGGTAGAAGTAACAAGCAAAATTAATGTCTTTTGTGTCATGACGTAAATGTGTCGTTCAATCAGGATAGTTAAATGAGCAAGTAGCTCTGTCATCCAGGCAAAAACAGGTTATTGCAAATGTTTCCGAAACTGGGGATGTCCTTCTCTCGAATATTGCACACCTGATTTATTTACACAGCAACATTGGAAACATACACTACCGTTCAAAAGTTTGGGGTCACAAAATTGTTTGGGTGACCCCAAACTTTTGAACGGTAGTGTAAATATTATAAATAAATATATACACTAATATATACAATACAATATTGTATATACAATAAATATATACCTACACGTTCAAAGGTTTGGGGTCACCCAAACAATTTTGTGACCCCAAACTTTTGAACGGTAGTGTACTTCCGTAGCTTCATTCGATGGACATTTTGCAGGGGTTACTTTACGGCGTCATTGAAGTAGACAAACGATCATAAACCAACACACACTGATGCTTTGCAAGTGCCAAAGACAAAACCCTCATATATACGTATGCTGTTAAGCCAAGGGCTGACAATATCAGCACAGGGAAAGGTACAAGATTGAGGGCGGAATCAAAGAACATTGCCTTGTCTCTAACGGGAATACAACCAATGGAAAACACTTACACTCCTTTGATTTTAGCAGCAGGCTTGATTTGAGATACACACTTCACTGAGGTTCTAAGTGTTTTTTATTATTCTCCCTTAGAGGTTGTGCTTACGTTTCTTCTTGTTGCCTCTTGAAAAATATATTGTTTTGAACCTTTCACAAATTTGACGACTACGACTTTGATGAAGGAGTTTGAATTTGGGAAACAGTTTACAGCGCAATACGTACAGTTTATAGCACTTTTGTTTTTACGGTAATGAGCGCATGTATAATCACACCCATTTACCCATTTATTAGTGAAACATTTTGTTCTGTATTCTATATACTTTGTTTTAATGACAAATAAAGGAAGTCTAGTCTAATTAGGATATCCCGCCTTTGGCCGCCGCCCAGCTCACTTTGCACCCGACCCCTTTGACCCCACTCACAGGTGGTGAGCCCATGGGAAGGGGGACCCATGTTGCCTTTTCGGGCTGTGGGTGAATGTATTAGTGCTCCTTCTGGGGACTTTGGATGTTGTGGGGCTGTTCTGGCTGACACACCTCTACAACATTGCATGGACATCAGAAACAGTGCCTTTGCATTGGCAGACTGGGGTGGTGGTAGACCGGAGGGTGTGTTCCAACTACAGAGGAATCACACTCCTCAGCTTCCCTGGTAAGGTCCATTCAGGGGTGGTGGGTCCGTCGGGAGGTTGAATCTTGGATTCAGGAGGAGCAGTGTGGAACAGTGGACCAGCTCTATACCCTCGGCAAGATCCTCGAGGGTGGATGGGAGTTCGCTCAACCAGCTCATGAGTGTTTTGTGGACCTGGAAAAGGCGTTTGACCGTGTCCTTTTGGGAGTTCCGTAGGGGGTGCTTCGGGAGTACGGCGTGACAAACCCACTGATAAGGGCGCACTGTATCACCGATGCCAGAGTTTTGTCCACATTTCCGGCAGTAAGTCGGATTCGTTCACAGTGAGGGTTGGATTCCGCCACGGCTGCCCTTTGTCACTGATTCTGTTCATAAATTTTATGGACAGAATTTCTAGGGGTAGCGGAGGCGTTGAGGTTCTCCAGTTTGTTGACCTGAGCATCGCAGCTCTGCTTTTTGCAGACGATGTGGTGCTGTTGGCTTCTTCAAGCCATGATCTCCAGCTCTCACTGGAGCGTTTTGCAGCTGAGTGTAAAGCGGTCAGGATGAAAGTCACCACCTCCAACTCTGAGACCATTGTCCTCAGTCGGAAAAGGGTGGAATGCCCTCTCCGGGTCAGGGATGAGACCCTGCCCCAAGTGGAAAAGTTCAAGTATCTTTGGGTCTTGTTCACGAGCAACGACAGGATGGAGCATGAGATCGACAGGCGAATCGGTGCAGCAACTTAAGTTTACGATATGCAGCAATTTTTTCCCTGTTGGTTTTGCTTTCATTTCATTGTTAACAGTTCTGAGACAGGATTTAAGTGTGCCACTCACAGTTTCATGAAACGCATGCACTCTGGGTTGAGTGACTTTCAAATTAGAGTGTTCCCTGCAAAATGTGTTAAGAGTTGAAACGCAAATCAAACACTACAGTTATCATCATTGTCAAGTTGTCCTGACTCTCTCCAGTTCTTTGCCCTAACTTGATAAAGGGCCTTGGTGCTTCGAACACAAGACCAACTCAGATCTTCCTCTTTCTTTTTGCAGTTTTGCAAGGTTAATTAGAGGGTGATTAGGTTGCCAACCTTAACAAAGAAAACATTGCATTATTTTAAGTTCAGTAATGGCATACATATGCCAGGAAAAAACGAAGCATAAGTAATTAAGTTAAAGGAAATAAGCAACTTACCTGAGTGTTCAAACATAAATGCCAAACATAAACATCCAATTTTCCTTTGTGAGTTCTTTAAACTGATTGAGCCAGTCAAAATTAAGATAAACACAGCTTGTGACTCAAACCAAACATTTCAAACAAACTAAGCATTTACCAAACTATATTATCCAAGTGACTATTTCCTACGTGTTGCGTGTGATCAGGAACACTGGAGTGTCTTTGTTTTGTTTTTTTCTTTGATTTCTCAGGTTTTTTTTGCTTTGTCTTTGTTTCACTAACAAGCTTTTCCTTCTTTGTTCCCCCAGCTCACATGCTGGTCTGTAGGCTATATGGCAGTCCCTAGCATCTGACAAGAAGTTTGTTGATGTGGCTGTTTTTTCTCTGCCACCTTCAGGTCTGGAGGGGGACTAGTGGATATTTTGACTAAATATTTTTTCGTAGGATTGAAACAAAGCAAGCAACTAAATACCAAGAAACTGACGAGACACAATTGGCTGGAGGAGGCTGACTGGGAAAGACAAGGGGAAGGGAAAATGAGCACTGGTGCACACAATAACCTCAGAAGATGGGGGAATAGGGTGGAACAACACTAAATTAACATGAGAAATACATTCAACAAAATGATCAATCATAAAACGTAACAAATATGCCCCCACATCAGAAAAAGCAATTTAGAATTAGATGGATGGATAATAAATGACAATTCCGCCCAGTGAAATATGCTTGATCTTCCTAAATAACAGTAATTCTTGCATTCATCAAACGTTTCAAATAATATTTATGCATCTGGATCGGGATGAAAAACTTGAGATGAGAGATGAGATTTCATTATAATAACCTAAAGATTCAGACAGAGAGATGAGGCAATATTTCGTGGGCTTCACCATGGAGATTTGATGTACCAGAAAAGGGCACAGTTCCCTTATGGCCATTTGAAATGAATACTGATTTTTTTTTTTTCAAAGAACATAAAATAAATATGAATCAACTTCAGCTAATCCCATTTATTTTGAGCAGTAGCATTGATGGGTTCAGAAGTGGCAGTCGAAACTTAAGTCATAGTGTTGGTATTGATGCCAGCCAGGTCTGAGTGTCAATCTCTCACTGACGAATCTTGACAGCCATTTCCAGGCCACCATTTGTGTGCTCCTCAGCCTTCAACATCAATAAAAAAAAAAACATTGTAATTGCAGTTCTATTTTAGTTAAATGATAAAAATATTATCAGGCAAAACAATCAATCTTCATGCGTGTCATCATCAAAATTCGAACATTGTTAATTTAATACATATCTGACAGTGTCAGTTAAAACTGACTTTTATTATAGTATATCTAGAATGCAGGCTATTTGACAGTGAGTCTTATGTTATTAAAAAAGAAAACGATACGAATAAATGACCCGTTCCATACTCTGATTTATTGTTATTTGCTTGTCCTGGTGATAAATAGCAGGTTACTCAGAGGAAGAACAATTTAATGCCCATGAGGGAATTGCTTTAGATGTTTTGGACAGATGCTTTTCACAAGAAATCCAAAGATTAATGGGATTGCTCTCACAACTGAGATAATCCCGCATTATACTTTTTTGGTGGCGATGCACTGCTCTAATCATAGCATCCATCTGCATAAGAAGCCAAAGTTAAAGCTGTGCTCCTCACTAAAATTTTCTATGCAGAACCCTCAAAGCCGATGTACACCATTAGCATAATACTATGTGTCTATGACTCTTGAGTGTAATTGGATTTTTTTTTTTTTTTTTTTGCCTTTGTGAGACAACAGTTATAATTTCTCTTTACCTAGTTTAAAATTGAATTACTAGTTGGATTGTGATCATGAATAAGTGCACTCTAACAGTGACGGAGCTGACTTTTAGTTGACTGTGCGAGACAAAAAAAAAGTAAAGACAGTGTAGAGTTTGCGTGGTTTTCCTCCGGGAACTCCGGTTTCCTCCTACATCCCCAAAAAATGTGTGGTAGGCTGATTGGGCAATCCAAATTATCTGTGGTTGTACGTGCAAGTGCGAGTGGTTGTTCGTCTCTGTGTGCCCTGCGATTTGCTGGAAACCAATTCAAGGTGTCCCCCGTCTACTGCCCGATGACTGCTGGGATAGGCTCTAGCCCGCCCGCAACCCCCAAGTGGTACAGAAGATCTTTATTTTTAATTTCATTTACAATTAAAATTATTTCCCTAATTCTCATTCCTGCGAGAGAAGTCAATTATCACCAGGCTGCATTCTTGAGGTTAATACAATTATCAGTGCCAGGCCATCATATAAAGGCTGTCACATTATGTTTCCCTGCCTCATTCTGTGTTAGGCTTTTGCAGCTGCATGCAGTGTAAATTGGAATTTTTACGTCATAGCCCAGAAATAATCATCGTTAATGATAATTTTTAAATGAGTGTTTTTATGTACATGCACAGTTTGTGGTGACTACGTTGATGACAACTTGCAACAAGAATAGAAATAACACGCTTGGAGCTTTAGGCACAGTACACCACAACCCCAGTGGCCTCCCAGAGGTATGGGAGTGCCTGTCATCCATTGACACCAGAGGGTGCAGCCAGCAGAACAGGGCCAAGACTGAGCCTAATGCATGGGGCAACTTGATCACCGCACCAAGTACCGAAGGCCCCTGAGGAGTTACCCTTGAAAAACAAACAGAAGCAGCCCTTCCCTTAGGTCACCCTATAGTCCAGTTGCATTCCATTCCTTTGGTGCCCATAGCAACCAGTCAATCTGCAGATCACCATGGTCAATTTAAAGATGCATGGTTTGGCTAAGAATCTAAGCGAGCAGTTGCCCTCCTCAATGAAGAGAAGCCATGTTGCGTCACATTCCCCAAAATGGAAACTCTTGACTATAAAATCGGGAGATTAGCGAGACAAATGACTGATTGGGAGTTATGCAGCAGATGAGGCTGAAATTTGGGATTCTGAATCGGGAAATGTGGTGTGTAATCAATTTTGTGGTCCATGCGTCATGGTTAATGCAGGAGTAACTCTATTTACTCAGTGGGTTCTTGTAAATGTTTCTGATACTAGAACTTTGACCTTAGCTCGAAGACTGATGACATATGAACATAGTTATATTTATTTTAACATGATGATATCATCACTTGGGTCAGGCAGCCAAGTCACATGATTGTCCACGAAGGTGGAGTGGTTCCAAGCAACATGGCGAACAAAGGTACATTTTCAGCAGAACGACTCATTACTGTATAATAAAACAAGACCATGACAATATTGAGGCGGTTTTAAAACAATGAATATTATGACATCCTATTTATCTTTTGTTGCCGGCGGGTAAATTTCGTTGCACAAACCATTTGTCGCTGATCATTGCATATGATTCCTGTAAGCTGCAATTCATTCCTTTTCTTGGTATTTTGAGTAAATTGTTCCAGTTTTGGCAACATTTTCAGTTCATCCATAATTGGTCAACTTCCAAGAAAACATGTTCTCTGCCTGAAGTGGACAATGAGACAAAAAACTAAGTTTCATCATTAGGTTGCAAAAGAGAGCTGAGACACAAAAAGACACAAAAGGATAATTGCTGCTCATTTTCGTGTTAAAGAATACCACGTTATGCTTGTGCAAAAAGTACTTAAATGAGGGTGTGTGCTTTTAAAAGTCAAGTCACTTGTAAAGGTTATAGCATAGAGATTTCATTTTGTGAGTGGACTTGGCAACAGCTGGGTTCTTTTGAAAAAGGCATTGATTGCAGGAGAAACCTTGAAAAGAGTTGGTGTCCAAAGTCAGACCAATCATACACCACGCACCTTACTCTTTTTCAAAGTGCTGGAAAAAGTGGAGGAAGTCTCAGTCAGGAAAAGAGGAGGGTCAAGACTTTTCAGAATAATGTCAGAATTGACTGTATGTTTCAAAAAGGCAAACAATGTTGTCATGTTCAACAATGATCGATAGACTCCATTCAGTGATCCATGGCTAGTCATTATTCCCGCGGTCACATATCCAAAGGAACGGAAGCTCTTAACAGGCCACGTATGTCCTTCCAAGAGTTGTGGGATGTTTTCATATGACAGCAGAGATTTTAATCACTTTACCACAATATTCAATTTAACCTTGAATATAACCTTACATCTTAATTAGAAAATGTAATAGTGTGTAGTGACCATAGACCATTGTAATTATGTCCCAGCATAGCGTAACATTGATGAAACCGTCTGTAAAGTATCTGTCTGAGAACATAATGATGACAAATTCTAAAATAAAAAGGTTTAATTTGAAAAATTAATACATATTCCCCGTAGAAAAGAGCAGGTACTATGCTTATTTATACATGCCACATGCATTATTCAAAATACAAATTAAGGCATACAGGTAGGGCAGGCAAAATTACAAAACGACTGTTTGTATTTTTCAATGATTATATGACTACATAGTCACCTACCACGTCGACGGATAAGAGATCATCACATTTGACTGTCCGTATGCTGTGTTGGAGGAAAAAAGGTCAAAGTAAATATTTATAACCCTACACAGAGTTTAAAGTAAATAATCTGATGTATGCCAATTTGGGTGAGGGAGGTCATTCTGGTGTAGCTGGAGGTTTATTGTAGATACACTATTAGAGCTGCCCAATTGAGAGCATAGAAAAAAGAAATTACATTAAGTATTCAATATTCATATTTCCCCAATTCACCTTGCCTTTCTCTTTTTCGATCTCTTTTCCATTTGAATTTATTTCTACTTCACACTCCTCTCTGCCACACTCACATTGGTAGGATGAGGTGCTGTGCCCCTAACATGCCATTTTGATGTAGTGTGAAATAACTACCGGATTGGATCGGCAGATGTGCGGATGAATACAAATTGTAGGGGAAGCAATGAGCAGCTCAAGGTTATCTGACAGGATCATATCCAAAAGTCATTTCATTGTTCGTTGGGTAATGAGAATAAGGACTTGGATTACCGTGTGGAATGAAATTTCTCCTTTCCACTGCCAGATTCTGTTACTTATAGCATGTGCTGGACTGTTTTGCCAAAACGTTTAAAGAATGGTATACAAAAAGTACTGTGTTGCACTAATGCCAACTGCCCGATGATGGCTGGGATAGGCTCCAGCACGCCTGCGACCCCGTGGGGACAAAGCGGTACAGAAAATGTGTATATATATATATATACATATACACTACCATTCAAAAGTTTGGGGTCACAAAATTGTTTGGGTGACCCCAAACTTTTGAACGGTAGTGTATATATTTATTTAGATAATTATTTATAGATTAGATTCTATTCTGCGTAAAAAATCGTATAATATATATGTGTACTTATATTCATAGATTATATATAATCTTATACAAATATAAGATATCATTTATAATATTTAATTCGTAATATTTTATTATAATAATATTTACACTACCGTTCAAAAGTTTGGGGTCACCCAAACAATTTTGTGACCCCAAACATTTGAACGGTAGTATATATATATATATATATATATATATATATATATATATATATATATATATATATATATATATATATTCCACCTTCTTATCTAGTTTAGTTGCAGAAAAAAAGTATATGTATATGACTATTTTTTTGTGCCCGTTTTAGCAATATGTGATTGACACAGAAGTTTCAGTTTCTATACACTGCTGTGGTTTGTCATATTAGTGGCTCTGCTCACAAAAACCTGGAACTAAAATTATTTTTCTGCACAGGGTGGCTTCTTTTTCAGCCATCCATCCATCCATCCATCCATCCATCCATCCATCCATCCATCCATCCATCCATCCATCCATCCATCCATCCATCCATCCATCCATCCATCCATCCAACATGTATACTATATACACACATATATATATAAATAAATCCAATTTGATTCGCATTTCAAACTGGTTCGACTAAGATCACAAAAAAGGATTTTCTGAGCTCCATGAATCAAAGTGGGGTTCTGTTATAACTTTATCTCTAACGTCCCTGCTGACTGTGGGGATGGCAGGTATGCAGTAGCTCATCAGTTACTCCTTAAATGTTCCCCAAAACCACTGAGTCATCTAGTGTGTGTGTGTGTGTGTGTGTGTGTGCGGTTGCGTGCGCGTGCGCGCGTGTGTGTGTGTGTGTAAATGCGTATGTACTTTGTGTGCATTTGTGTGCATTTGTGCGCGAGTTCATTCTGGTTTATTAATCATTCCCAAGCTTGTAGCACGAAAGAAGAGAGCTTTAAGAAGATTCCAGCTTTGTTGCCAGATGAGAGGCTATGAAAAATAAAATGAAGAGCATAACCAAGATAAAAAGCTAGGAAGCAGGAACACACACACATACACACAGACGCACACACACACATGTAAAATACAATGTAGGTGTGAGTGATTGTGGGTGACTGCTTACTGCCCAAGTTAGATGGGATAGGCTCCAGCATGCCCACGGCCCTCATGAGGAAAAGCGGCTCAGAAAACAGATGGCTGGATGGATGGATGGCTGGATGGATGGATGGCTGGATGGATGGATGATGGATGGATGGATGGATGGATGGATGGATGGATGGATGGATGGATGGATGGATGGATGGATGGATGGATGGATGGATGGATGGATGGATGGATGGATGGATGGATGGATGGATGGATGAACTATTTAGAAAAGCAGGTGGCATATATTGTATGCAATGTACAGCTTCCATCTTGCAACACAATGTGCAGAATTGCTGATGTAGCAGCGTCTGGAATAGAAAGCATACTAATCAGATTTGAAACTCACATTCACACACTGATGGTGCAGCTCATCAAGAGTAATTATACTTTATCGAGGTAGCATGCTCAAGGACACTTTGATATGATCTGTACAAATATCGAAGGTAAAGCCTGCAAGTTTCTTCTCATCAAGTGACGGACAATGAAAGATAATGCATCTAGAGTGCTGGAATTAAGGTTAATAATACCTTTTACTAAAGCAGAATTAGAATGTATGAAATACTTTACTAAATAAAATCACAGTCAATTGTAAATGTATATATTGTGATATATATATACTTTTCGATATATATACTTTTTTTCAGACTTGAAATCTTGCAGTCTTTTAGTAGAAGGTTCACTTCTAATCTCTGAGGTCTAAGTTTGTCAGGGCTTGCCTGTCGTCTGATGTTCACTCTTCAATCGATCAACATTTGGCACTCAATAGAGTAAAGCACTTTGTTCTTTTTTTTTCTACAGCCACAAGCTCACTTTATACTTAGAAGAAGAAGAAATGGGCTTTGGAGATTGTACTATGTCGTGGCAGAGCTGGTGACGGCAGTGGTGGGGGCATCTAAGACAACCGAGAATAGGATAAGAGGAACTTTAGTGACATTTTATGCAAAGTGGTTGGATTTAAAGAAAAATGCAAAGACAGCTAAACCCTCCAGTCATGAACGACCCTATGTAACGAATTTTCAAGTCACGCACATTTTTATGTTGAAAACCTACCTATAGGTACGTACATGTTCTGTTATGCAAAGTAAGCGATAGTTAAAGTAAACATTTCTTACATGTATTATTGTATTCATATGCACATATCTGGGCTTAGCGCTGGAAATATGCCACAGGTGATAGTGATGCAACTAACTTTTTTTCAATCCTCTGGCCCCTCAGCTCTAATGATATATGTACTAGCCTAGAGGAAGATACTAAAGATTTCCATTGCACCATTTATTTACCAATGTATTCACTTTGTGGACGTCGCCTTCATGCAGTAGAGAAACAATACGATGAATGGCCTATAAAAAAAAGAACAAACTGGAATATTGTCATTTTTTTTGTACGTCAGGGATTGATGAAATAACTACTCTGCTGCACAGCTCAAATAGCATAGCCAGGAGCGTTTGATACCAATATCCTTCCTGCAGCCTACCTTTGGGTCCTGAACTATGCAATGAAAAATAGTAATGAACATGCTTAATTGTGTGCTGGGGGCTCAGTTGTGACCTAGATACCCCCTATCAAGTCAATTTGAGTGGATAATTACAGAATACGTGTGCTACTCATACTCAGTGTGGGCCCACAAGGGGGGACAAATGTCACTGTAAATGAGATAAAACAGACTGATAAATAATTGGAGAGCCCTCGGAAAAGGTAGACATTCATTTTTTTTTCTAAATACCAAGAAAAGCTATTGTATAAAGAGGGATTTTAATTTACCCTCAACTCAAATCTTTGTATACTAAAGCATTTCAAAATATCACCTTTTTTAAAAAAAAAATCTCACACTCGAAACAGCAGAAAGAAGAATAGAATTACAATGCAATGCAAACATTCGCACCGACTAACTGAAACTGAATATATTACACAAATGCAGAGAGGAGAGGCATGCCCCCCGTAACTTGGTTTGTGAGCTGCATGCATCAATTTTGCCTCAAGAGAAATTCTATATGAATTTAACATTAGTATGCTGTTCTGACTGCTGCATTCTCAACATGTGGTTCGCCTCTCCCAGGTATGTGAATATAGATCGGCCGGTGTGTTTATCTGCACAGTCTCAGTGATCTATTTCCCATGGTGACTTAAGAACATGACCTTCAAGTGACATATGCTTTCTGCATCCCGGCAACCATGATGAGGCTATTCCCAGGGAAGACTTCAAACATAGTACATCATTCAGGAACTAAGATGAGGATACATTCACACCCTGAGTTACATAGATCTTTAGAGTATGATATTCCTGGGAATGCAGAAATGAATGACACAATTCTGATCATGTTTAAAAGTAGCAAGATGATTGTTGCTGGAGAAGTTATTATAAAACTCTCACTTCATTTCATTTTTATATTTGTTTCTGGCAATAGCAAAAGCAACAGTCAGTGTCATATTCCAAAATATAACAAAAAGGAAAATTGGTAAAAAAAAAAACCAAATCAATTTTGCCTGAAAGATAGTGGAAAGAAGAAAATAAATATATTCACACCACACTCCCACTGTTTACTATGTGCAGAACATACCTTTGGCATAGCCCAAGATATGGCTAATTAGGGTCATCTTGTGATTAAAAAAATAAACAAGACCTCAATGTGGAAGCTTTAACGAGAGGTAAGCTGAATGTCAGAAAAACCATGGGCATCTTTTAAACCGGACGAATAACAACAATAATAATAAAAGTAATCAATTGGCGACAGAGAAGCATGGCTAAAGTCAGTAAGGCATGATCATTTTTCGAATGTTACATAAACCGCTGGGAGTGGTTGGCAATGAAGCACCATGCAGCAATTCCAAGAAAAAATGGCATCCTAATTAAAAATCCATTTTCATGTAAATGTAAAATCGTTTAATCTGCTTTATGAATAGAAGCACCATTTTCATATTCGAACTGCACTTCTATTTATGTTTGAAATCCCGTAAACTCTCTTTTTCAAGGACGGGGGAAATCATGCATACATTTGTCCTGCATGCTCGGGATAGAGTAATTCTGCTAATTGTTTTCTCCTACTGCTTCAGTTCATTTATCCCTTATCTAATAGTACCGTTGGGCAAATGTTCATCACAATAAAATTAATTCAGTATTTAGTGTTTTGTCATATATGCTCAAGCAGTACATTGTCTTTTCACCAGGTGGAGGATGATAATTGTAAAAAAAAAAATAATGTACGTGTCCAGATGTAATGTAGTTTAATCAACAGAGAATGGTTTTGCTCACGCTGTTTTGATTAAATCTGTTTTAGTCATAAGCCTTAAATCAAGTATTATTCCTCTTCACATTCAGGCAGTTGCGGATGACCAATAACAGAAGGCAGCTGTGTTTGCAAGGTTAGGTGAAAAACATTGTTTGGCCGCATAAAACAGAACTTGGCGACATGGAGAACTTTTTCGAACCTATCTACAGCCGACAGATAGCAAATTCTAAGTGTGAAAGATTTCATTATCCATCGTTACATAATCAAATCAATATTTCAACACATATCCAATAAGATTACTTAAGTAAGTGGAGCTGCATGATTATTACTATGGCTTTGAATTTATTTATGAAGTCAAGCCATAAAGCAGTGGGTTACTTTGCAGAGATGCCACATTGATGGGGTGCTTCTATTTCTGTTGCTATACAATGAGACATGGATGAAAGCTGATGAAAATGGTTTTCATGACAGCGTGTGGGATTAGAGGTCAACGAAATGATTATCTGATATTCTTCTTTTAAAACACACACTCGTGTACACACACATTCCCATCTTCTTCACAGCGATCCTCGCCTCCATGGAGATCTCATAGTCGATTCCCCAACACCAAAACCCACTGCAAGAATCTAATTGCTTTGCTGGCCTCTCCATGTAATGGCCCCATGCAGAGTAAATTTTACCACCGGGCCGTTGCGAAACCTATGACTAAAGATTGCAATATTGATGGCTCCCCCGTCCCTCTGCCTCATCTCAACACTTCTTTTATGGCTGACAGTCATTTCTCGACTGTTATCCTCTGATGTTTCCTACCGCTAAAATCACATGACCCCATGCAGTGCATAGCAGGGCCCCTGTAGATAATTCAGATCAGATACTTTGCTTTTCCTTGCGTTTAGCTGATTCCACCAATTGATTTTTTTTATTTCATTTGTGAATATTTTTTTTTCTGATGGTGGCTTAATGCATAATCAAAGCAATCGTATTAACGTTTCAAAATAAAGTTAATGCAGTATAGTGAAATGGGATTAAACGCTAAAAAAAAAAAAGATACAGAGAATATAAAGTGTAGCATTTTAGAAACTGGGAGCACACGATTTCGATGAAACGCAGTAGTGCTCAAAAGCACTTGACCCCAGGTTTGGCTGTCAGATCATAGGTGGGCTGTGTTCACACAGAATCCAGTGGACAATACCTTGATGCAGCTCTCTTCACAAATCCATTTCACAGTCAGTTTAACAGCTCTCTCCTGGAGGAAATCTCCCTTCCTTCTCACCACAGTGTCTTCAGGGGAGGACCGACTTCCTGTAAAATCAAGTTCATATTTCTTTTGTTTATTGTAGAAGACTATCATAGAATGAGTGTGTACAGAACAGTATGTTTACTGTTCTGGGCCAGGGTAATAGACTCATTTTCTATTATATGGCACATTCATACACAGCGTGGTAAGAAATCAAACTCGGGGTGACAAATACTAAGAAAAGAAATAACATACACATCGAGTGTATTCAGTCACCCATTAGTACATCATGGGCACAATTCTCACCTTAAGATGTGTTTGAGTGCCGATCCACATTCTTATCTAATCTGCATAACAGAATAGAACAACTTGAAATTACTCACAAAGTCAAGAAAGTTATGGTACTACTGATTTGTATTAGGAAATGATGGCGCAGAAAAACAAGCTGAAGGGGGAATGACTGCAGTGCCATGTAGGAGGAAGGGGATATTATGCCGAAGGTGGAACTTGCCCACCGCTGATGTAATAGAAATGGAAGTCAACAGCGAGTTATCTGCAAAATTGCACTTTCAAGTGGGTCCATTTCCAGAAGTGTGAGTGTGTACCAGAGGCCTCAGTGTTGTGTAGTGATTATTGAGATTGAACATCCCCAGGCATGGAAGGCCAGGCGTGTCCACGATGTCCATATCTAATCCATGCTGGATGTGATTGCACTCTTACCGACTCTTCACATAACCACAACTTAACCCTGCACCCTCAGTGTTTACATTTTGATAGAGATGTGGGAGAGGGTTATCTGTCAAGTTGTGCTTTTACAGGCGATTTGTTTTCTCGATTTGGAAGTGGAAAATTACCATGTTGTAAGCGATAAAGAGGAGCCACAGTTCCCCCCCAGGAACTATAGAACATAAAACATTCAAGCCAAGTGGTTACCAACTAGTCAAAGAAAATGTTTAGGGAGTGAATATAGACTTGAATTATCCATCCATCCATTTTCTGTACCGTTTAGTCCCCACGGGGGTCGCGGGTGTGCTGGAGCCCATCCCAGCCATCATCGGGCACTAGGCGGGGGACACCCTGAACCGGTTGCCAGCCAATCGCAGGGCACACAGAGACAAACAACCATTTGCACTCATTCCTAGGGACAATTTGGAGTGCTCAATCGGCCTACCAAGCATGTATTTGGGATGTGGGAGGAAACCGGAGTGCCCGGAGAAAATTATGTTTTTTTTAATTATTATGATTTTCAGGGCGGCTCTGTGGGGCACTGGGTAGCACGTCCGCCTCACAGTTAGGAGGGTGCGGGTTCGATTTCACCTCCGGCCCTCCCTGTGTGGAGTTTGCATGTTCTCCCCGGGCCCGCGTGGGTTTCCTCCGGGCACTCCGGTTTCCTCCCAAAGGGAAGATACTTTATGCTGCCAATAGAAAAATACTGCACAGCTTTGCTAAACTAAAAAAGGCTAAAACAAAGAATCTAAAATTGAAATATTGGGCTTCTTCTCAATGGATAAGAATGTAAGGTGTGAAATAAAACTGAAGCCATATACAGTACATATTGTAACTATATAAATGCATAGACATCAAATAAGAAAATAACCAAAAAACTGTTAATATACTGCTGTATTCTAATTATATGGCACTCAAGCGCCTCACAAAATGGAGATGATTAACAAAAAAAAAGTTCACAAAACATAATCAGCGTGCTTTGAACTACAATAAAAGCATCAACAATTTTATGTGGTTACTTGAAAAAGGAACATTTCCACTCAGGTATGCAGGATTTTATTTGTGCTCACAAGAATACTTCACAAAACTGCCACTTCACCTTCTCCCACATTGTTTACATTGTCAGAGATGTGGGCAAGCTTTCCTGTCGAGTTGTGCTTTTTGCAACGAGTAGAAGCGTGTGATCCGATCACAAGTACTCTCTTGAAAGTGTGTGGACCAAATTCTAATGTCAGATCTAACATGGTGTGCTTATAGCTGTACACTTGTAACTGCTATACCCTGGACACTTGTAAATTCAATATGTAGATAGCTGGTGAGGGTGTTAGCCTTAAACTGTGCTGCATGTGCTATGTGTACCTTAATACTGTGCATGCCAAATTACAGACAGAATATTGAAGATACAACTGTATTTTGAACAACATTTTTTAAAATTCATTTAACATATCACAACAGACAGCAAATTACTGGCAGGAGGGAGTCCAGTAATTTACTCTTATATTACAATGCACCAACTGTAATTCATTTTAACAATATCGTACATAATTACAGTACTGCTATATTTTGAATTACAGTATTTTACGGTAAGATAACTGTGGATGGTGTGGTAATTTTACATCTACTGTTATTTATTTTAACAATACATGTCATTAGGATAACTGTGTTATTGTATTGTTTCCACTACACACCATTACTCTAATACAAATAATAATATAAACGCTTTTGATTTACATCCCACTTTTCTGTCAAAGCTCCCAGATTTCATATTCTCGTACTTGCATATTCACATTCTGGTGGGGCTAAATTACGTTTTCACCACAACGACAATAATTACTGAAACAGAGTGGAAATTAAAAGAACAGACCCTTCAGTTGACGGATGATCTGTGTGGGCTTTTTCTTGCCCTCCCAGAGGTTAATATCAGCATATGCATTCATAAAGTGCCCACTCACATAATTATGTCAATAAGCCCAGTCTGACACATAGCCCGGAGATAAAGACAACACTCTTAATACTGCTGGGTCAAAAACTACCCAATTTGGGTTAATCAATTTGACCTGACAAAGTTTTTTTTTTTTTTTGCTGAACAACTCAGAGTTTGGTCGAATTGACCCAACTGCCTGGGTCACTCCAATTTTTAACTCTGCAGTTTTAAGGAGTGCAATTTTGTAATTTTTCCATACAGCAAAAACTATAATCTTGCACTTGGTATACTACCATCCACACATAAATCAATAAACCTTCGTCCACTCAT
The DNA here is from genome assembly GCF_033458585.1 of Syngnathus typhle. Lineage (NCBI taxonomy): Eukaryota > Metazoa > Chordata > Actinopteri > Syngnathiformes > Syngnathidae > Syngnathus > Syngnathus typhle. Next base: position 5,503,632 of record NC_083750.1, on the reverse strand, counting down.
GGATAATTGAAGTATTTATAAATAAATATTGATGAAGATTTAAAAAAAATGGTATCACACAGGAAAAAAAACATTATACATAACCCCTTCTCAAAATAAATGCTAATTCCTGTCCCCTCTATACAAATAACATTTATATATGTACAAACATAGGCCACAGCAATGCAGAAAAGAGCTATTAGTGCAATTAATATTACATTATCACTCGGGAGTGTTTTAGTCATATTAGAGAGGAGTAGACAAAGCGGCACTGCAGCAGATGAAGATACCAGTGCACCTACTAATTGCAATATCTACCCTTCTTAGCCAAAATGTCTTCGGAAAAATTAGAAAAGTGGATAAGTAGAGAGAATTCAAAAAATGTAACGTTCACTACTTATTCACAGTGGTGAACGGGAAGCTTGGTGTGGAATCAACAAGTGTCAGAAGGACTACAATTTGCAATGCCACAATAAGACTCATCTTAGTGAGAATATTTCAAGGACAACAAATAAAATGGTGGTGGGTCGAAGGATAGAGCAATCCATTTTCCCAAAGAGCCGAATGACAGCAGTATAAGCCAGCTAACCATATCCCGACAGTGCGTGGGTTAAAAGATGCACGCTGAAGGCTGCAGAGGTCTTGTTCTGATAAGCAACAAGCTTTTACTGACATTAGTCTGACAAATAATACTGTGTCAAAGAAGATATTGGACACAAGGACAAATTTCTTGTATTTTCTGCCGCAATTAATGAGAGCACGGCCATTATAGACATTCGTGAACTGGCCATATTCATGGCATTTTTCATACGCTGACCGTCACCGAGGAGTTTATTGTGTACCATTTGTGAGCTGACACTATATAGAAGGATTCCTAAGTCTAAGGCACAGGTGTCAAACTCAAGGGCCGGGGGCTAGATACGGCCCGCCACATCATTTCATGTGGTCCGCAAAGACAAATTGTGCATCAAATTCGTGTGTCATGATTAGAATTGCAAATTGTCTTCACTTTTAATTATATCTTTTTTTTTTAATATTTGACCAGTTTTTCCTCGTTTGATTTGAAAACGAGTTATTTTTCTATTTGTTTTGTAGCTTTTACTGCATATAATATGAGGTGTTCATACATTTATTTGGGATGGCAGTCATAATGGCCCTCTGAAAGAAGCTATGACTACAATGCGCCCCGCGAAAAAAAATAGTTTGACACCCCTGGTCTAAGGGATTACTTAACCACTCCCAAAAACAATTTTTTTTGCTTATCCTGTCCATGGTCACGCGCGAGCTAGTGCCGATCCCAGCACACTTTGGATGAGGGACAGGATACACCCTGGGCTGATTTCCAGTCAATCAGGGTTGCTCAAAAAATATGTTTCAGCCAATACCCTTCCACTGCAGTCTTGCTGGTGGTGCAATGCACATTTCAAATTGGACGTCAACAGCCAAACAAGTCAGCAAGACGGCATCTTTGCTGTCTCATTGTGTGATGTGGATTCCATAGGTATAAAGGAAAGTTTCAATCATTGTACCACATATAGAATATATTCTACCTTCTTATCTAGTTTAGTTGCAGAAAAAAAGTATATGTACTATATGATTATTTTTTTGAGCCCGTTTTAGCAATATGTGATTGACAGAAGTTTCAGTTTCTATACGCTGCTGTGGTTTGTCATATTAGTGGCTCTGCTCACAAAAAAACTGGAACTAAAATGATTTTTATGCACAGGGTGGCTTCTTTTTCATCCATCCATCCATCCATCCATCCATCCGTCCGTCCGTCCGTCCGTCCGTCCGTCCGTCCATCCATCCATCCATCCATCCATCCATCCATCCATCCATCCATCCATCCATCCATGTAATATATATCCATATCTATCTATCTATCTATCTATATATCTCTCTCTCTATATATAGATAGATATGGATATAGATAGATAGATAGATAGATAGATAGATAGATAGATAGATAGATAGATAGATAGATAGATAGATAGATAGATAGATAGATAGATAGATAGATAGATAGATAGATAGATAGATAGATAGATAGATAGATAGATAGATAGATAGATAGATAGATAGATAGATAGATAGATAGATATGGATATAGATAGATAGATAGATAGATAGATAGATAGATAGATAGATAGATAGATAGATAGATAGATAGATAGATAGATAGATAGATAGATAGATAGATAGATAGATAGATAGATAGATAGATAGATAGATAGATAGATAGATAGATAGATAGATAGATAGAGATAGAGATAGAGATAGAGATAGAGATAGAGATAGAGATAGAGATAGAGATAGAGATAGATAGATAGATAGATAGATAGATAGATAGATAGATAGATAGATAGATAGATAGATAGATAGATAGATAGATAGATAGATAGATAGATAGATAGATAGATAGATAGATAGATAGATAGATAGATAGATAGATAGATAGATAGATAGATAGATAGATAGATAGATACGTATATATATATATATATAGATAGATACACACACAGTATATATACTGTATAGTATATATATTATCTTTTTAAATATATTAATCATTAAAAAAAATCTCATTACATGTAATAAATTTTACTTTTAAAATGCAAAACGAAGAGTAAATATTTAGCTGCAGGCTATGAGAAGAGCCTGCTCTGCGCCCCCGGCACAGTGCGAATACGATGGAACATTAGCTAATGACTACGTTACAGTTCAAATAAATTAAAATAAAATAAGAGGGGAGACGGACAGAAATCGAAGAGGGAAGAGACAAAAATCGAAAAAAGGGAGGCAGAGGCTGAAGTGAAGAAAAACAAGTGATGTGTGAAAGCTTATTCCACAATTGGAGCTGGATTTCTTATTCAAAGTGTGAGAAGACAGCAGAGGGGAGAAAAGCAGAACATTGGAGTCATTCTTTGACAGCAAAAAAGCATCAGAGAGCTACAATGAGGTCAGAAATGTAACCCCACACTGAATGCCACTACTTGATATGTTCCGTAGGGCACTGTGTGTAACCACAAGCTTTATAACAAAGAAATCTGCGATCTATGGGAAGAATAAATTCAAACTGAAACAAAAGGTCAGAATAATGGCTAACTGATAAAAAGTGGATGTGTCTGTTTAAAGAAAAGTCAAGAATCTCCAGAATCTACACTTTTATAAATGGAATTTCTGTGCAATAAATCATGCTCGGTTTTTTTTTTTTTTTTTGAGGGGGGGAACTTTTACCGTAATTTCCGGAATATAAACTGCTACTTTTTGCTCATACATTGAACCCGGTGGCTTATAGTCCAGTGTGGTTTATCTATGGTTTTGTCATGATTTTTATGATATTGTAAGAGGGTTTGTTTTACACGCAAAACGGGTAATAGGACATTTTATTTAAAGCACCTGCAATTTATAGTCATGTATGGCTTATATATAAACAAAACAAGATTTTCACCTAATTTTATTGCCTGAAGTCACCTGGGATAGGCTTCTACACGCCCATGACCCTCGTGAGGATAAAGCGATTTGTTTAATGAATGGTTTCTTGAATGATTAAGAGGGTATGATGCATGCTATTGTCATATCTTTGAAATCAATACAATAACATCCACCATACATGTCTGCAGAGGGCAGAATCTGTCTGCCCAAGGTCATTTGGTAAAACAAAGTTCAGATGACTATGTTCCAACAAATTGTCATATAAGCCAGGCGCATGTTAAGGGAAGTTTCCTCTAAGAGCCGAAACAACCAGCATGGCGTGGAGAGATGACCCAAATTCCTGGAAAAAAATGTTGAGGCACGCGTCGGCACAAAAATGAGGATACGCCACTTTATACCAGAGTGCAGCTGCGCTGGCTACAAATAATGGGGTCTTAATCTTTGTTCTGCTCAAGAACAGTGATTTGTTGCTAACCTTGCTGATGTGGTCACTTATGTGGGGTTAGGTGGTTTTCAATAATGTACTTGGCCGCGGAAAATACCAAAAGATGATTTTTTTTCCATTTATCAGTGTTTTAAATCATATTTTAAATCAGGGGTGTCAAACAAATTTTTTTCGCAAACTGTCAAATAACAAATCAGACGAGTAAAATCTGGTCAAATATATTTTTTTCTTTTTTTCTTCAATCTGCAATTCTAGTAATGACACGAATTTGATGCACAATTTGTCACATAAAATGATGTGGCGGGCCGAATCTGGCCCCCGGGCCTTGAGTTTGACACCTCTGTTTTAAATAGATAAACGATAATATGAACATGAGTTTTTCTCATAGATAAATATTCTGTAAATTCAAAATTCACTTTAGAAAAACAGCAATTCCTAAAAAAAAGTGAAATGACACAAGTTCAGGTAATAACATTTATTGTAATAATATAACAAGAGGATTTTTTGGCGATAAGACATCAATGCCATGTTGTAACATTATTAAATAAGCTCCAGAACTTGAGGAAAAGAAATACTCCTGGGCTGTGGGTGGTGGAGCAAGGCCAACAGATGGAGATGGAACTTTCCAGATGGTTTACCAAGGACCAATGAGATAAGTGACTAGTAGGGGGTGGACAACATGGAGTAATGCAAATGAAAACACTGATATTTAAAAGAGGAAAAAATGTGAGTGTGGTTGGCTCAGAGGAACCTGGCAGATGGAGGTCTAAACAGAGAAAATGTTTTGGGATAATGTGGGGAAACACATGGGGGGGTGATAGGCGCAAAATTCCCAGCAGCCCCAGCTGTCCGTATTCTTGGTGCGGCACCATGTTACACCTTACTTTGCTTCATCCTTTAATGAAGCGGTTTAATTTTCATTCAGGTAGCGCTTCTATTTAACAACCTATTTCATTCATGGCGGCACTTATTACAATACAGTTTGCTGGAAATGTTGTAAAATAATGGGTTCAAATGAACTTGCAACAGTTTTTGGACAGAATTAAATACATCGTGGGCCTGAATTATTTATTACACTGTTCAGTTTAGGTGGATGGTGACGTTATAGTGGCGAGTGGACTTCAGAATTAAAAAAAGAATCTAGAGCACTGTAAAAAATTTCAAACAAACGAGCCACTTGATTTCTGATTTAAGCAAGCTGAAAACAGATAAACAGCTGGAAATGAGGAAAAAATGTTTGTTTTTTTAAATACAGAATAGAATAATAATAATAATATTAATAATAATAACTCTTACAAGGCGCTGTGTTGTTTGAAGTTCTCAGAATAACCATCATTGCCCTTCAGAAACCATAAAAAAAGTTATAATTTTCAGATGATAATGCTGAACCTGTCACTTTGTGAGTCAATAAAAATATCAAAAACTTTACGATATTTTTAGAAATATAACCACTCCAGGTGTGAGAGCATCTATAATTGGACCAAGAGGACCTTTGCTGAATAATTACATTACCGTATTCAAAGCAAATGGTGCAATGTGGCCAGCATGTACATGGAAAAGCACATTAACTTGAAGGATGTGTTTTTACTGATAGAAAACTGGAAATCTTAAAAGGAATACATCACCTGCCAGGAAATCAAACACCAAAACAAAATGTGCTTCTCACAACACTTACTCCATATAAGGCATGAGTTGTTATAAACATTTCTGTCTTTTTTTTCTTTTTTTTTTTTGTCTTTCCACTTGGTTATCTAAAAAGCAATGTGCACATATTCACACGTCAAGTTAGATGGCGCATTATTTACAGCACTGTACCCGCAATTATTTTTTTAATAACCACATCATAATTTCCTTAGGTTTTCATTTCAAAAGAAGAAAAATAAAAAGAAACATATAAGCTATGTTGCTATTTGCGTTGCCAATGTGTTCACCTTTTTTGTTCTGGTAAAGACACATCACCAAATATAGAGCTAACACTAACAGACTTCTCGGTTGTTCAGCATAGATACACATTTTCAAATGTCTGAAAAAAAGAAAGTCAAAAGGTTGGGAGGAAATATTCAATGATAGTAACACGGTTGGGGTTATCAAAATGTAAGCATAACATCGATTCAATGCACATTTGATTTTTATCCACTATTCTCCTCTCTAGATTGTTCCCTAACCAAAGAAAATAGGTTAGGACAATCTTCCTCTATTAGATCATTAATGTTGATCCATCAAGAATCCCTCTATACATCACAATCACATTTCTCTTTACAAGACATAGGCGTTAGGTACTTGACTCTCCCAGCTATCATGTAGTTTGCCGTAAGAAAGGCAGTTATAGCAAAATTAAGCCTCCAGGCAAGTTCAGGAGAGCACTTGAACTTCATGTTCTCCAAGAGGTCGAAATCATGCCTTGATCGATGGCCTCTGATAGTCATAACCCTCATGATTCAAACAACACTGGAAAATCAGCCAAGAGACTTTGTCACGTCATTGTGATATATCGATTCTGATAAGGTCCAAGGTTTGCTGGAAACCACGTTCCTCATGCCAATAATATCCCTGAATCTCCTTAGCAGGGTAGTCCAGCCCTGCCCTGAGAGTTAAGCTAGTTAGCTGCAGAGCTGAGCCAGCTCAGGTTCAGGAGAGGCATTGGGGAGCTTTGAGTTGAAGATCTGAAGAGCTTCCTTGATACGCACTACCTCACCAGCTGACATCTTCAGTCGGTGACGCAGAAGACAAGAAAACAGGTCGAGTGGCTGTGGCGCTGGCGGGGCCAACCTGTTAACGCGATCCCTCATTTCCAGTAACATCAAAAAGGCAGCATCCTGTGTACTCTGTGTATATGGGTAGTCCAGCTGGAGTATCAAATCTTTAATGCCCTCAGGGTCAAAGTGCATGCTGTATCCAAAGATTTTCAGAGTATTGATCTTCATATAACCCATGTTAGACGTCTGGTCATCCATGTCCAACGGTTCATAGAATAGAGTTTCGTTCACTGTTGGATCATCTGTGACAATGCGGCTTCGCAGGTAGATGTGCACGGTTTCAAAGAAGGACTTCCATATGTTGCCCAGTGACAATGTCCAGTTGAAGCATTGTGCAGTTGTCACAAAGTCCAGTCGAGTTCTCTCCCAGTTGGGGAACTCAGGCTGGTTCACAGGCATGAACCAACTTTCTGAGTGACTTCCCCCAAAAGGGTTAACGTAAATTGCTGGCACTGGCTCCAGTGTTGAATTTTTCGTTAAGCATATCTGGAAAGTCATGCCCATCAACATGTGGATAAGATTTGACTTATTTTTATTACTCTTGAGAGTAAGCAGCATCCTCTTTCTCCAAGCAGGGTTGAACCAACTTCCCAGACGGACGTCGTTGCTAATGTAAATGGCATGGACCTCAATTCTGCTATCAAGCTGCTGAAGTAGGTACTTCACCTACAAAAACAACAATCATTTACTTACACTTCTTCAGGGAACAACAAAGAAACACACTTAATCACTTCATATACATTGTGTCGACAATGGTTCTCGGACTTTGATGCGGACCAAGATTGAGGACGAGAACCCTGAAGAGGTTAGGTGTAGAAAATGCGTGATGATATAATTTGACATTGATATAAAACAATAATGATCAATTTACTGTAACAAACAAAGCAAAAAAACAATGGCTACTACCGTATTTTCCGCACTATAAGGCACACCTAAAAACCTAAAATTTTCTCAAAAGCCGACAGTGCGCCTTATAATCCGGTGCACCTTATATATGGACCAATATGGATTCGTGGATGAGGACTAATTCATTAAAGTAAGCTTTACGTGTTTATTTTGTGTGTTCTGTGATATTAACGTTTGAGCAACGTTGAGTTATTGATATATTGTTATTGTTTTCACATTTCAAGTGTTACTATATTGTGATTGCATTAACGTTTGAGCAACGTTGAGTTATTTATTCTATGCGTTTTATAATCTGGTGCGCTTTATATATGGACAAAGTTTTAAAATGGGTCATTCATTGAAGGTGCACTTTATAATCCGGTGCGCCTTATAGTGCGGAAAATACGGTATTTTGGTATGCAATAGCTGCATGTTCATCTCCTTCCTGGACTACAAAGACCTAACATTTAAGACCATCCAAGTTTGAGAACCATTGGAATGTATAAGATAATTTTGAAACCTCAGCATCCGGCATGTCGAGATCAAAGTTCAGATAGTGGTCCAAGGACGTAGCGATGCTCGGTCGACAGGAACCAAGGTGTAAGAGATTGCCGTGGTGGCAGGATCCACAGCGGGTTACATTGTCAGCAGCACAAGCAGAGCAGGAGGTGAAGGAGGCGTCAACAAGACAGGGAATGGCACCCTGACAGGTTGGCTGCTCCACAGGACAGCTGCATCGCTTCACTTCCTCAGCAAATGATCCCAGTACTCCATGGTCATTGCAGTACAGAAGGGATTGAGCCTTGTTCAACCAAAAGGCTATCGACCTACAAAAAGACAAAAACAACTTCTCATAAACTATAAAAATATGCTGTTAGAGGTAGCTGGTATATTGATGATACGCAATTTAACACACAGTTGTGCTCATGAAGTTTTTATACTCTTGCATAATTTGTAAGATGAGCAGAATTGGTCAAAAAAGATATGATTCATTTGATTTGGAATAGAACTGAAATTAAACTACATAGCATTTCAGACAATCATTAAATTAAAAAAACAACAACAGCTCAGCTCTAGTGGATTGCCCTGTTGGGCATCAATGATGGCTTTCAGTCTGTTTTTGTGATATTTGTGGATGAGGTCCCTTATTTTTTTCTGGTGGTAAAGCTTTCCATTTTCCTTGCCAAAAAGTTACTATGCCCTGTAAAATTTTACAGGTTGTGTTTGGTGCCTTACTGGAACTGCACATTTGAGTCTCTTGTCAGAGTGGCTCAATATTTTTAGGTCAGGAGACTTTCATGGCCACACCACAACCTTCCTTTTTATTCTGCTGTCAGACTTGACCGTGTGCTTTGGATCAATGTCATCTTTGAAAGCCAAGTGAATCCCTTTATGCAACTGGGACTCATGAATGCAAATTGTCCTCCAATATGTTCGGGATGCATATTTTATTCATCTTACCGTCAATTTTGACAATATTCCCTGTGCCGTTATAGCACACCAAAGCTCTACCTGCATATTATACAGTAGCGATAAATGAGTTTACATTTTGGCATACGCTTTGAAATGTACCATTTATTAATTTGACCATTAGGTTAAAATTTAGTCTGGTCCTTCCAAAGGACTGTTTTAGAAGGTTTGAAGCTCGTTGCTGTACTTTGCGATACTGTCTGAGCAAGCTGTTTAGACGATGGTGCAGTAATGGCTTTATGCCTGCTCAGTGGCCTAGCACCAGCTCAGTGTCTTAGTGGTAGAGTATCTTCCCTGAGACTGGAAGTTTGTGGGTTCAAACCCCGGCCGGGTCATACCAAAAACTATAAAAATGGGACCCATTGCCTCCCTGCTTGGCACTCAGCATTAAGTGTTGGAATTGGGGGGTTAGATCACCAAATTATTCCCAAGCATGGCACTGCTGCTGCTCACAGCTCCCCTCCCCCTCAGGGGATGGATCTAAAAATCACACGGGGACGTGTTTAATGCAGAGGAGAAATTTCACTACACCCAGATGTGTGTGTGACGGTCATTGAGACTTTTCCCATTTTGCTATTGTCACTTCCTTTCCACACACAAATGATGGAAGCCATCATACAGTATGGATAACAAGCTTATCATTCAAATTCACACATCACCACACTCTACATTAAATTATTTAGCAGCTCCCAATTGACTCCATACTGTATACTTTTTCCTTGTGGAGGAATAGTTGCTGTGTTTGACTGCAGATGAGATGAAAATGCAGACACAAAATTGCCATCCATTTTGGCAGGCAAGAGTTTGCAAGGGCTTCAGTTGCAAAATGGGTTCTGTAAAGATTCTATCCCTCAGGCTAAGATGGGGAAAATTGCACACAGCATTGCCAAAAAGCTACGGCAATTCCATACCCTGAGGCTTGCGTAAATAGACAGAAATAAGTGATGATGAAACAAATAGATTTGTGCAGGACGAAATATGGATCCTTTGCTGGCCCTGATAGCTTGCTGTTGCTGTGAGCACGGTAAAGACTGAGTGATGGTCTCAGACAGACAAGGAGAGGGACAAGGGGAGGAAAAGGTGAGAGTGCAGGGAAAATAAAGACAGAAAGTGGCAAAAAAGTAAGCGAGGGGAGATGGAGTGATTGCTAGTGACAAAAGACTGCCAAGGAAATTAAGGTTCTCTGTAAACAAGCGGCAGACTGTCAGTACAGGAAAAGACTTGATTAGAGCTTGCCACAGTGTAGAGTACCTCACTCCGCAGCCTATAACTAGACCCTTCATCTGTCCTACACTTTCTTGGAAGTTCTGTCTTTGTTCATTCCTTCCTAGCATGTCTCCTTTCACCCCATTTCTTTTTCCCTTTCCAATTTTATTTGCTATCCCAAACTGATTCCTCACATTATTCTGTGCTTGACTTCAGTGCTTTTCTTGACACAAGGCATTATCCTGGCCTTCATGTTTTGCCTCTTCCATGTAATAACAGCATTAGTGAATACTTTACTCAGAAATCAATCACACGGGCAAACAATGTCAGTTAGCCTTTCAAATAATTATCATACGATATCATAATATTAAGATGGAAAATGACTTCTAATCTACTTAGGTTGGAACATAATCTGTTTATCAGAGCTGCACAATACACGCCCTGCTTTTTGTACGTTAAAAAAAAAAAGAAACGTGGCCGTCTTTGTCTGTGAATGGCATATCTAAGTAGCACTAGACCTTCAACATTACCCTGGGAAGAGAAACTCTTAACAAGTCGATTATTATTATTACATTTTTGACACAGCATATCCTCAAAAAGGTTGGAGGTGTGCTGAATCCTATCCCAGCAGATTTAGGGTGAGGCGTGGATCCCAGCCAATCACAGGGCATATTCAGACAGACAATAGTATTGTGAATATTAGTATCATCATCATCACTAGAAGTAGTAGCATAAATATTAGCAGTAGCAGTTGTAGGAGTTCATACATGAAATATTGATATGTTATATTTACAGCTGCAGCTGCCTTTGTACAAAAATCTTAAGTTTTTTTGTCAGCAATCCCAAACTTGCAGATCGCCGTATGTCCTGAAGTTGTAATAATCATTGACTAAAATAAGCACACCGTTTAATATTAAATCTGAAACGTCAAATGCGATACCTTTCTCGGGGGAGACTGATTCGAGGTTGTTTTGGACATCGTTTGCTGAGGGTGAACAATTTCCTGATGATTTTCTGAGCTTTGTTCAGGACCAAGGCTGTGCTGGACTCGAGATGAGCATAGCGCTTCTGGAGAGATAAGTCAGCTGACCAATACTTGGCAATCATGGAAACATTCAAGAATTGATCAGTGGGTAATTGTTTCAGGAAGGCCTTGAATTCATCTGCAACAGAGACAAAGGGAGAACAAATTAGAAACAGTTGCCCATCAGTTACTCATATTGATCACTTTATCCCAAGTGAGCAACATCAGGATGTCGAAGCCTTCATTAGAATAGCCCAACATTTTTTTTGTTAATTGTTAATACACGATCATTCAAAACAACCCTGAAACTTAAGCTTTGATTAAAAACACTCACCAGCTCTGTCGAAAGTTAAATATTGTTAATAACAGTTGTCATTCAACATGATTCTGTGAGAAATACCTGTAAATTGTATTAACAAAGCAACCAAGCATATTCACAAACCAGTTTCTCTCCTTCCCACAGTCAAGGCCAAAAAAAAAACAATGCTGCAATGAGATGATTGTGTTGCTGTCAAGTTTGGCATCCACACTGTCTTTCTTCTTGACACTACAAATGCAAATATACTGTCAAAGTGTCATTCAGTTCACTGACACAATTACAAACGATCCCAAGTGCCTGCCATTTGTTCCAATGAACATTCTTGTCAGAAAGCAAGCAGACTTCTTATTTGCTTGTTTTCTGTGTAGTGCCTGTGACAACAACTTCAGTAATCCTATTTTTCCTCCGTGACCATAATTCAGCTGCAAACGTGACAGACAATGAGATTGGATTTAGGATGTCTTCCGGCAAGTGTGGCAGCACATGGGCCCTGCACAGTGATGCCAGCTGGGAGAGATGACGCAGAAAACAGAGGGGCCAGAGCTGTCGAGGAAGCTGCCATCTCCTTCCCTTCAAAGTGTTCATAACACATTGAATGCGCCATCAATCACGCTGTTCATGTAAGAGTTAACAGAGGAAGCTATTGCTTGACTGTCTCCATAAAACCTCAACCATGCCCATGAAGTAGCCCTAGTCTGTGTTTGGTCAATAGATTATATGTTATTATTTTGAACTAAAGTGTCCTCTTTGAATATATTTCCCACCCAAATCCCATTCAGACATTAAAACACACAATGGATGAGACAATATTCTTCAAAATGCTGGGGGTAACTTGTTGACTTCATACACAACAAAAAACTGTTGGCTGCTGTCGAGAAAATACCAATTTCATCTACAACCATAAAAACACATATCATATTTTCCGGACTATAAGGCGCACCTAAAAACCTAACATTTTCTCAAAAGCCGACAGTGCGCCTTATAAATCCGGTGCGCCTTATAAATGGACCAAATTCCTAAATTTAAACTGGCCCAAAGCACTGTGTCATGAAATCAATCATAAGTGGCCCGCTGAAGACTAAGAATCATGAGTCAAAAAGACTATGGATGATTATTTTGTGATTATAAAGTAATTTGTTGCGTCTGAAGTTAAAATAAAAAATATAAAATGGAGAATGATTTGATTTGGATAAAATCTGACATGATGCAATAATGGTGCGCCTTATAGTCCGGTGCGCCTTGTAGTCCGGAAAATACTGTAATTACATTGGGGCCCACGTCACTCTTCATCTTGGACACTGACATCCTACGAGGGGTGTGTGATAAGCCGAATGCTTTATACTCTACACACCAACTACACACCCACCCACTCCAGTAACACCTGTGTGAAGTACTTGTGAATTCTGTATTACAGTGTGACTGCACTGAAGCAGAATGGAAGAGGCTCCAAAGAATGGTCAAGAGCACACAGACGATTATCTGTGTTTTCATCCTTGCCTGAAAGACGTCTAAATGTTCTGCTGTTTTAAAGATTTGAGGCAATCACATGTGACAGCCCCTACCCTGCCCGCTAGATGTTTTCTTCTGGAACGCCAAATAAACTCAGAGACCCCTTCTTCCAGCAAGCCATCATTACACTGAACTCATAATCACACCAACACACATTCTATAATGCTGTGATGTGTGCATCCAAACATCTCTAACCCTGCTGCCACTGCACACATTAGCGCCTCACTGCCAATTGCACTGCAGATGTTTTTACTTTACACATACAACATCCCTGACTTTGCTGCTGATGTACATACAACGCACGTGCCATACTGCATTCTCCATGCATAATTTAGTAATGTTTACTTTTTATTATTTATTGTTGTTGTATTATATTTGTTTATTTTCATTTTCGAAACACAAACCTATATGTTTTTGTATCTGGACTGTAAAATTACATTTGTATTTTACTGCAGTCTGTTATTCTTATGGTAATTTAATAAAATATCATAGCCGCTGACAAATAATGTTCCTAAAAATAGGAAGTTTCAGACATTCCATTGATTGTGATTTTTATGGTTTAAGGTAATAAAAGTCTTGGTGCATGAACTCTGTTCTTGGTAGGGGCTTGGGTGTCACTAGTGTTTCTCTTCAGATATAGTACTTGGTTAACACTAATGGAAGTGTTTTTTTCTTATTTGTTTTTGTTGGATCATGAGTGATTATAATTGTTTCAAGAACAATGGTGGGACAGAACCTTAACAGGTGTGATGCTCAGTGTAGAAAGAATGAGAGCAGACTACACACGCAATACGACCTTCTTCGTTATCTGTGTACCAGGCCTAAGCCAGGACCCCAGATAAGGATTCCACTTTAGCCATCACTTGGCAGAAGAACAAACTGAATGAACCACAAGAATTCCATTGTGTACTTTCTGGCAGCCAGAGTGAAATCGCTTTTGCTCATCACCACTCAATGTTCTATTTTATTCTTCCACACATGGGAGGTGCACAGTCAAATCACAGTTTTCACTTTTGGCTCAGCAGCCTGAGGTTACACAAGGACATTAACACAGTGACTCCTATAGAAATTGAATTAGCCATGCAATTTCTTACCCTTTTCCATCAAGTTAAATATTATTTGTGCTGTTATCTCATTGTACAAAACATCCAACTGGATTGAATGACACTTTCCTTCCCAAAAGAAGTTTTGAAATTCTTCTGCACTTCTTAAAAGTAGAAAGTTATTGATGGACATTATTTGGATTTTGCACAATCAATACCAGAGAAAGCCTACATCGGTCCATTAAAACTGAAGATAAATGTTCCATTAAAATGTGATTGCAAACCTTTACATGACAACATTTTCTCTCAGAAATGAAGGGAGACACGGACTACTTTAATGAACGCGGTAAATGAAGGAAAAACAGTAAAACAAAAATTAATAAAACCTTTTTGTCAATAAGGTCGAAAACAGTAACAGTAAAGGTTTCCCTTGGTTATTCCCTTTGGTTAGCTCCTTGACGTCCCCAACATTGCCAGTGCCCATCATATCTGCTCAACATAAATCAACTTTCATTCGAGAAGAGCCCTAAGCCCGACTGGCCCATCATCCAGCGTAAATATTTCTTGGCGGATACAAGACAATGGCGCCTGAAGGTGTGGTACCCTTGCAGGTCGTTTAGCATGCAGACCACTCTAATCTAAACAGTTTTGAATGGTTGGATGAGACACTTTGGTGCCTCTCATCGCTCTTGAACATGCCTCAAGCTGAGTGGCCTTCATTATCCGATTTGGCAGGTTACTGCTCATAGTGAAGCAGTCATCAGTGTGGGATGCAGATAAGACCTTTCTGTTCATCTGTCAACATGCTGATGACAATCTGTGACAACAGGAACGTAGTGGCCATTTTGCCTCAAGAACATCTCATTTGAAGCTTCGCAATGGGAAAGTTCGATTGACCAATTGTTAGGCGTCATCTTGGTCTCATGTTGTCAAAATCTTAACAGCAAGATGCACTGGTTAGCACGTCTGCCTCATAGCGCAGAGGTTGTGGGTTTGTTTGGCCTTCCTGTGTGGAGGTCGCATGTTCTCCCCGTGCCTGTGTGAGTTTCCTCCCACATTCCGAAGACATGAAAGAGAGGCTAATCAACCACGCCAAATTGGCCCGAGGTGTGATTGTGACTGTGGATGGTTATGTGTGCCGTGTGATTGGCTGGTGACCAGTTCAGGGTGTTCCCTACCGACTGCTCGAAGACTGGTGGGATGGGCTCCAGCATGCCCATGACCCTCGGTGCTCAGAAAATGAATGGGTTTAAATAATCTTAGACTCATTTAATAATCAGCAAAAGTCTCCCATCACAGGATTTTCTTTGCACATAGTTTACAGAATCCACATTCAAAACATCCATCATTTTAATGTGTGCATTACCCATTGGAACAGCAGCTAATGTGGGGACTCAAAAAACACAGAAATTAAACACAATAAAGATCTTAGAAAATCCTTCATCCTTCCTTCTCCTGTATCTTGTTAACAGCTTTGTTGTAAAGAAAAAAAAATCTTCCGCTTGACACATCTGGCCTTGTAATAGCAACATTCTCTGACAGATGAGCAATAGAACAGGATACACAATAATTGGCTAGATTCATGCACTCCCAAAGTAGACCTCTGTCTTGAAATATCAAAAAAATGAAAAATAATCTCTCTCTGTCACCTATGGCTGCACTCCAAAACTGTATCACATCATTAAACTAATTTGAAGGCGATTATTTTGCTTCAGCTGCACTTGGGCCATGTGAGTTGGATACAGAACTACCTTGTAGATGACTAAGGACCTTGAGTTCTTCACATCCCTCAACTGTCACACCCTCGGATAAAAAAAAGAGAAGAAAAAAGTTTTGGAGAGGATAAAACCGTGATAGGGTGTGACAATGAGACAAAAATAAAAGACAACTTTGAGTGTCTCCCCATTACTGAGCACCTCATTAAATGGAGAGGCTTTCTAGACTGTGCAGCAGCTGCCCCCCCCCCCACCCCCCCCCCCCCCACACACACACACATTCTGTGGTGACATTTGATAGGCTCTGTCTGTGTTCTAATTGATTCTCCAGAGAATCATGTTGACACTTAGCAATGGGGAAAGGCGCTGTCCAGCCAATCAAACTTGGAGCTGGAAGCACGCAGCTGAGTTGAGGGACTTCACAGCAAAACACTCCATTGCCAATCATGTCGTCCACTTATCTAAACCCGCCGTAGCCAAAAAGTTCAACAACTCCTCTCACCTATGTGCTTCACTTGCATGTAAAAAAAATGAAACCGTAAAGCTTTGTGTAAAAAGGAAAAAAAGAGAATCCACACAAATCTGGAAGAGCAATCAGCTTTCAGTGAGATAGTCACATATCACTCCTGACAAAAGATCCCGTCAGTAACATCTTAAGATGCGAGGGATTCATTGAAGCCATTGATGATGGAGTGGGTCTATTAACTGACTTTCATTCATGGATTGACCTACTCCCTGATGACATAACTGTATGCATGGCTATCTGTGTTGATATATTTCCAAAAGAAAAGCATTTCCTGCTTACAAATCTTTCAAAAAATAAAAGTCGTTAAAAAAAAGTATGAACATTTCTTTGTGGGCACAAACCATCCAGGGCTAATACAGGAACTAATTAAAATGAATACCTGACAAGTTGTGCGGCCCTTTTTAAAACATGTTGGACACTAACGACCCTCAAAGACAGACAACGAGAGCTTCAAGACCCAAACAATGCCATCCTGTCAGAACACTGTCTGCACTGGTTGTTATGCCAACAACCTCCAAAAAATAAACCGGTCAATACAATGTCTGCGTGTTGGAGCATCCAGAAGCATCGACTATCCCCATTGTCTCTGCTATAACTATGAGGAGCCTCCCCCGCACTGCTCTGAAGGAGCCAATGCTTGATTTGAAACAATCCTGAATGTGTACAGTAGCCTTAGAGCCTGGATGAAGCATAACCAAGACAAAAAGTGAGATTACCGAACAAAGCATTAAACAGCAGTGTGGGTTCCTTATGTCCTGCCTTGTAGTTTACTGTATATGAATGTGTTGAAATATCAACCTCCCGAAGAAAACCACAACCCTTTCTTTGGGTGTAATCCTGCAATCCGTCACCTCCAGTATTCCCATCTGCCAGGACCACCCCCACATCTCTGCGTTGACTCCAACGCCATTGTCCCCCAAATAGAAGAGAAGTCATTTTCTGTGTTTAGCATCCCACCAATTGCATGTGTGCAGCTCTATGTTATGTGATGATTTTCTGGGTTTCAAATATATCCACGTCACGTGGACTACGCGCCGTAAAGCTGTCTTATTTGTAGTGGCGTGAATATAAAGGTGCTATTAAAGCAGTAAGAGCAAGTCTATCACAGCTGGATACATTTCCATCAGTTGAACAGTGCTTCTCGAAATCCTTACGCTGAAAAATGTCAACACAACTGCTTTTAAGGGATCATAGCCTTTTAATATATACTAATTATAATAAAAATGAAATGCAAGTTCACTTTTGACATCATTTACAGATACTACATCTTTCCAAAAGTCAGTTAGTGGTAAATCTTTAAATCTGCTACAGAATTTAAATTATTTTACTAGAAATCTTCCGTGTAAGTCTGTCATTTTTTAAAAATACGTATATATATAAATGTATTGCTCTTTTTTATGTTTGATGATGATGTTTTCCTGAAAGATGATGGTTTTGAAGATGCAAGGAATGCATCCGATGCCAGTAACATCATGCATAATAATGACTGAAAGCCAAACAGTAATATGAAAAATAGAAAAATAGTATACAGACTGGTTTTCTTATCAATGCAATGAAGCTACGCAACAGACTGGCATGACCGAGGACCGCAGCATCTACAAGCGTCCTGAAATGGGATGCAGAACACAGACAATAGACAATATGACACAAAGATGGGAGAGCAAATACACAGGCAATAACTACACCATTAAACAGGTGATGAAGCTAGAAGGAAAGGGAAGGAACTGATCTGATGATATCAGGTGAAATAATAAAGCAGAAAAGAATGTATATATTTTTTTCTCATTGATTTTCATATTATGTATTATTTGTGCCCTCTCTGCATCCATTTCAACCTGGTGATCCTGAAAGGGGGATCCTTCCATCTGTGGTCCCTTCTCAAGGTTTCACATTTTCCCCTGGCAGGGGTTTTTGAGTTTTTCCTTGCCCTTTTGGGAGCTTAAGATCAGGGGATGCTTGGAGAATAATTGTCAATTTTTGTCTATGTGAAGCCCTTTGAGACTGCTTGTGATTTAGGGCTATACAAATAAACTTGACTTGACTTGAAAAGAGGCAGATACAGGAAAAAAAATAACACAAAGACATGAATTTATCATTCACATAGTTCAATAAAAACGTTTTTCTCCGTTTGTTTCCACATACTCATTTCTTGGGATAAATGTTCCTTTTAAGCTTAACTCTAAAGAGATGGGCATGCGTAGATTCGTCACAGTCTAAACAATAACAATGTAATACTGCGCTATTGTGACATTTATGCTTATTTGATTTACTGCATTGTGATCCAGAGGATTCATATTTATTACTAAAGCTTTTCATCCGGTGATGTGCCAAGAATGTACTACAGCATTTCAATAATTTTTGCATATCCATGTGAGCTAGGATTGTTATGACAAAGTATCATAACATTTAACAAAATATAAAATAATCAACTTGTCTGACTTCTGCTATTCCCCAAAAGTAGTCAAAAGGTAGCTACAGCCTTGTTATATTGAAAGAAAAGGCTTCAATATTTTGACAGGTATTGTATGCTGCAAATGAAGAAATCAATACAACATCCCCTCTCACGATAACAAACAAAATGGCCGTCAGCACAGACTCAAATTATGGATGGAAGTGGATGCTGCAAGCACAAACTTGTACACTGTAAAACTTTCTTAATGCAGTATAGAATTGTTTTAATGATATGAAGTAATGCTCACTTGCTACTGGCACAAACTATTACAGTACTTCCTTCTAAAGAGGGAAAAGCACACAATGTACCTGACCAACATGAAATAATTACAACAATGAAACGATGAAAGGTTTTTCTAGATAATGAGTAGGATTTGTCCATTTTCCACCTCTGAATGGAGAGTTTAAGGCTAATACCCTCCCCACCAGTGAAGCAGAGCACTCAGTTTCAATTACAGTGAGGAGGCTACATCGTATGTATCATGTATGAGTGACCTCATTTCTTACACAATTTACCCTTAGCACATACCAGCTCAGGCAATTACCCCTCGTGGTTCCCCTTTTGTATGCATCATGAAATTGATATTTCTAATTCAAATTTGTGTTAAAACAGAACAAAAAGAACATATTGAAGCCATGCATGGAATAATAAGCTTCTTCTGAGTCATTACGAGCAAAACCTCAAATGTTTGCGTGCGGATTGCAAAGAGATTTGGTAATGATGGTGCTAAAGCACAGACAGCCAAACAGCATTGTCTCGGTGGCTTTCGCCCCTCACGTTCTCAGCATTCATTTTTCATCTCAACTTGTGTCTTGCGTGTTGTGTGTTTATTTAAATACAAGTCGACTTGCTTCTCTAAATTTAATCAAACTTTCATGATTCCCTGAAGACATGCCCGTGGGTGTACAGAATATACCTGTTTTTGAATGCATGTGACAAACTCTGTTCCTTTTATAGTATTTTTAGCAAACGTACTAAATGCC
The DNA here is from genome assembly GCF_033458585.1 of Syngnathus typhle. Classification (NCBI taxonomy): domain Eukaryota; kingdom Metazoa; phylum Chordata; class Actinopteri; order Syngnathiformes; family Syngnathidae; genus Syngnathus; species Syngnathus typhle. The sequence goes on along the minus strand of NC_083750.1, from coordinate 5,483,885 downwards.
TAAATCTTTATGACAAGCAGCACAAAGTTAATCTCCTGACAAAACCTGTTACGTCAACAGAAGAAACACCTTGAAAAAACACTCTTTTTCTCTCTTCAGTTCTCTTTTGTTGGCTCTGTTTAAAGATTTAATATGCAACGGAAAACAGTTGGCAAAATTCAGCTGCTGTCAAAAAAGTCAAATAATGCACGGAAGAACTGTTTACTGCTATAATGTGACTCACAAAACCATTTCCAAATAAATGTTGCAGCTGAATCCCATGAGTGCTACAGAGAAAGCACAGCCGAGTGAGCCTACCCACCAACATCAGATATATCTGCCAAAAACCTGTGTCCAATTAAATCCTGTCTATATCTTCCAAGTTGTAAAAAAGTAACGCTGCGTGAAGCAAATGAAGAAAAAGAAAAAAGTAGGCGATTTGGCTTCACGTTCCAATTTAGTAAGAGACGGCGGAATTGTTCAGCATCATTACCACCATTATATCACACACCTGAGTCCTGCTTGCCTTGTGATAAATAGTCCCAGCTTGGTGGAAATCCATTTTACAACAACAAGATTGTTGAACTCAAATGGCCTCAATCACTTCGGCTGAGCATACCGCAAGATGACGTTTTGCTCTCAGTGAGTTGTTGTCACATTCCGATCATTTGCAGGCTAAAAATACAGCAATACAATTCCCAGCCCGACCAAAATATAATATTAAATGCTACAGGAAAAACGACAGAAATCAAACCATCATCATGCATGAGGTAACAAAGAAAAATGCTTGACTCAGTGAGCATCACAAACATTTTACTGCGTAGATAATGTTGTAAAAGGAATACTTAAAAAAAATGCATTGTATGAAGTTGATTAATTGGAGGAATACATGTCATAAATGATATAGTCTAATTGAACAAAAATAGGTGAACCAGATCGTGGAATGGTGTAGCTTGCACTTTGGCAAGCCCACAAAATTGCGAGTTTAGCACAGAATGTGATTTATTTCTGTTTACTCAACTGCTGGTTCTCTTCATCTTCTGGTTCATTGACTTTGTTTACATGGACAGTCATAAATTGCATTGGGATCAGTCACATTAAGCAGACACTTCACAAAACATAAAGTCCTGTTTGTATGGTATATTGTTTGTCAGATAAGAGCTATATTAAAAATAAGCAACTCGTGTAAAATACAATAAACCTGATAGAGTATAAACTTTGTAGACTCATTTGCAAAGTTAATGCTGTACGTAAAAATACCAAAAATGGTTGCTAACTTGAGAACGCATCAATGAATAATACGATTTATATTTTGTCTAACAAATCCAATTCACAAAGAATAAGCCTTCAAAAACAAAAGTAAATAGTGTATGTATTTTTAGGTAAGTGGTGTGACGTGACTGACCGATGGACGAGCACCTGGGGCACGGTCATTTGCGGGTACATAGTGTATAAACTCTGATATTGAGAATAAACTCCATCTAGCCTAAAGTCATAAATCACCACCACCTGCTGTATGTACTTGAAAATGGACATAAACAGTCAAAATTGGATATAGCCAAAAGATTCTAATTGGGCACTTAGACTTGGAGTGTAAATCCAGGCTCCACGTTGAAGTGGATCTATTTTCTTTTTTTACCGTGTGTTACAGTATATGACATACGGCACTGTTTGATCACAGGAAGGAACACTGCCCCCTATGATGTAAGACTGATGCTAACAACTAGTAACCCCGCCACACTGAATCTGACCCAAGTAGACCTTCCACTGAGTGAATGAGGCAATATTTGGTAATAACAAATGGGGAAAGAGTTGAAAAACTTGTTGGTTGTGTATTAAAACTCATGGATGGTACTAGTTCTACTTCGGAATAGGGGATCTATTCCTTTAAGAAAATTTGAGAGAAAATTGTAAAAACATCCCTAAGCTTCCATTAATAGTTATACCAAACACTGAAGTCTCCTACCTGATTCAATAAAGTCTTGGTTGAAACTGTTCCAGGCCTCTTTGCTTTTCTCCAGGTTTTCCTCCATAACCTTGATATCGGCAAAGGGACAATTGCACTCAGGGAAGCGAGGAGAGCATCGGCACCAGCAGTCATTGCTGCGGCACAGCAACTCGCCCTCCGAGTTACATGCCACATAGCTGAGTGCTGCCTCCACAAAACGCCCACGCAGAAACTCTGGCAAGACATCTTGCAAGCCTAAAGGAATAATAAAGAAAAAAGGACATATTGTAAAGTATTGCTTCATTTGTAGAGTTTACAGCGACTACACAATTATCCATAGTGGAAAAATAACATCCATCCACAAAGAGCACCATATTTATGAGAAGGCAACTTTGTGTTACAGCTCTTGTATTGGATGTCATTAACCCTTGTCCATTAGGAATGACACAGTTTATTGTTTACCAATACTGCGATACAGTCTCGGAACATTACTATTTGCCGCCTGAAATCTTAATTTGTCGTCTAATTGTCGTTTAGTCTTTCAGTTAGGAGTAGCTGTTTTTAGCCTTCTGGTTTGATACCAGTGACTTTTCTGATTTATCTCTTAAACATACAATCTGAAAATTCCATGCATAAATGATTTGCTTGCCCTGCAATTTTGGAGCTAATGAGATCAGGGTCTCCTTGACATCCTGCCCCAAACCCTTGGGACAGGCTCCACCTCCAGGGTCGATTGTTTAATAAATGCTAGGTGAAGCCAAGAGTCACAAACAAATGCCCAAGCTACCACCAGTGTTCTTAATTGGCAGGCTTGTGTTAAACAACCTAGTATTTCCCAGCTTCCATTCTTACGAGTGTTTTAATGGAATTATGCAAAATGTGAATCCAAACTGTCATACCTGCATGGGCTAATTACTCAAATTAAAAGCCATTGTGTGATCCCAAAAGTGTATCATTTTCTTTTGGAAACCAAAATAGAGGCTTTCTGGTACGTTCTTGTTGTTCAGCTAAACCTGCCTCTTTGTCTACTAATCATCTATTTGTTTTGTCAACATGCAATCCTGCAGAGCCTTTCAATGAATATGCATGTGGCTTCTTCTTTGGTGCTCACTCGTTCGATGGCTTGGAAAAGAGAAGTAATTAGTGACTTTTTTCCCCTCTGCCTTGGCAGGTGCAACTGCTGTGTGTGTGTGTGTGTCTTCAAAACTTCAAAATCTAACGTGCCTGTGTTTGTAAATCTGGCAGGATTTCTTCAGTATCTTGCTGTGTGGTTTGTACATTTGTTGTGCTGTTTTGATCCGAGCTTTCTGACAGTAAGCAATTTCCTTCTCTGTTATGCTGATAGACGTCAGAACACTCTAGTTTCAATCCTGCAAACAGCAGCATATCAAGTAAAATGTGATGTGAGAAGGTTTAAAGTGTCTGCAAATCATGTAAGACACAATGTAAACTGTAAATTGAAAGAAGAATAAAAAAAATTCTCACAGTTTGAAGAGTGCCAGATTACCAAGTGTTGCTATCAAGTACCGCAGAAATGGAATTTGAACACAAACTCAAATTCAATAGAATAACTTGCTACAATTGCCATCAGAGCTTAATTATTATTATCATCTGCAGTAAAATATGACACCTTCTACACATAATTTCTATACGTATCAACCGGGTTTTGTTCAAACAATTTTAAAAAACAGTTTAAAACCAATCCGGGTTAGGGTTAGGGTTCACCTATTCCCACACTTTTATTTTTTAATTCCATGGCTCCAGACTTTTTTTTTTTTTTTTAGTAGGAGCACAGCGACCCCTAACCTGCAATTTTATGGTGTGCAAGTAAGACATTTAGGGCCACAGACTGTAAATCAACCTTTGTAATTGTTCACACTGGCACTCATTTCAGTGGCAGCTGCTGGATGTTCAAGGATCATAAACGTGTGTGCTTTTTTAATTAATATTTAAAATCTACTCATAGTTCCTTATCAAATAAATGATGCAGTCGACAGTATTATCTGCCATGATGTGCACCTTACTTTAGTTTAACGTAATGTAATTTAGTTTTCTTTATTTTGCTATAGTATTTTGCAAACAATGGTTTAATACATGTATTAAATATATACAAGGAGTTGTGCAAAGCAGAGGATGGACATCTTGCAGCACAGCAAGGTGTGCTGTGTTTTTGAAAAGCAAAAATATCACATGCAGTAGAAATAAAATACAAACAATATTTAATCAACCCTGCAATACAGGTGTCAACTACTCAATTTTACAGGCCATAACACGAATTACTAAGACCCCTGAGCAATATAGCATTATGTTCCTTGAGTGTATTTATTAAAAATATTGATATAGTTTGTTTTAATAAAAACTGGTGTATACTAGCAGTACTTTTTTAGTCATCATCTACCTACGACATGAGACTACTGTGTGGCTGGCTGTGAGTGATCGTGATGGAGAAGCTACAATTACTGTGTTCCTTTTAATTGTCAGTTTGTCCACGCCACCTTAGTGTGAAGTGCAAAAACACTTTCAAATACTTTTAGGTTGTTTATGTGAAAATACGCCTCAATTAAATCCACATCAAAAGTATTTATGCAAAAAAAATAAACTTGTATAACTGCACTTTGACACATATGTCTGTTGTTCATTAAAAGTTCATTTTGGACATTATGTTTATCTGTATTATGCAGATACTGAAAACAGTATGAAGTTAAAGACACTCGAATAATGTTTACTTCATGCTGTAGCAGTAGACCTTAGTGAAAAATGAAAGTTTTTTTTGCTGCAGCTTTCTGTTGCCATCTATTTCACACACACACACAACCCGCACTGTCAATCTGTTGATCTGCGGGAGTGACTGCACTTTTCATTTTCAACAATTTAAAGCTACTTAGCTGCCCCTGTGACTGCAATTTCTCTTCTATGAGTGTGTGTGTGTCTTGTTGTGTATTGACACTTTCACACTGCACTTGGTTTTTATGTTGCCCCACAGCGTGGGAGGACACAGGAAAGTACAGGGGCAATGGCAGCCCAGCACAATCCTGGCACTAGTTGCTAAGCAACTGAACAAGAAAGTAGCCTGGTGCAGTGTCTGGCTGTTTTGGATGTAAACGGCAGCATTTATCCCAGAGGCCTGATACTGGGGAATAAATAAAACATTTGCCTCCATTTTATCAATGTCATTTATAGTACAACCCAGCCAAAATGATTTGCTCTTGCCTCTCTACAATCAATCCTCCACCACCTTGTCGTTTTGAATGCGCCGCCTTTTGCATCTGTAGCACTACCCACACACAAATTGGACAAAAGTGCATTGCACAGTGTTAAGTGCATTGTGAAGTCCTTCACTGTGTGTTGTTATGCCAGTATTGGTACAAGGCACACCACAAAGCCCAGGCTTAGCTTTAAGAAGAGTGTTTGGTACCCAAGCACCATGTCCTCACTCTTGAGTCTCCGGATTTGGCTGTGACACAGCTTTAACATACATAATGTTCATTACATCCTGCTGGCAGGATTGCGGCACAAATGCAGACACACACACAGACGCACACACACACATACAATGGGTCTTGGTACCAAAAAAAGAGATGTTCATTTTCCTGCATTGTTTTGTCTATTTGCTTTGAGATTTGATGCTTTCGTGAAAAACGAACAATGGGATTGCAGGAATCTACAAGCCTTCGTTGGTGTATTGAGGGCTTTTGGCATTCCATTTGAAAAGGCAATTTCCCTCTGGCACAAAATGTTGTGTCCCTCAACCTCTCGACTTTTCTCATATCCTTTGCATTCAGCACTTAAAGACTCTAATGCGAGACAAGGCAACGATAAGAAATAGCCGACCTTTTGTCCTGCTTTGTTGTTCAAGAGGTTGACGGTGACAGGTGGCATACAGAGGTTTTGCACAGGTTGAAGGCTGACCAAGAACTAAAAAATAGGGCCTTACAGACCTGTCACCCTGCAGCACCCCAATCTTGTCATTGCTCACCCAGGCAGTTGCTATTGATGGATTTCCTACAGAGATCTAAAATTGTGCATAGTGTGCTTTGGGTGCAGACATGTCATGCGAACACCAATAAGCTGGAGGCAACAGTTTTATTTCAGTCCCAAAGATTATCCCTTCAGATCTATTTTATGGCTGAAATGCTGAAATGATTTATACAGACTGGTTATGGTATACAGTATGTGTTTATATTTAGTTCAAGAAAGAGATTTGATTTAATTTCCTCAAAATGATAGTTCTATGTTGATATGAGGGTCAAGACCAAAATCCTTTTTCACAGCATTAAATATATTTTACAAAACATACAGTCCTAAAAGGGGAAGTCAGGTTAAAATTGTTCTTTATAATACATTCTACTGTATCCTGCTCCATGAGTCTAAATCACAGGTGTCAAAGTCAAGGCCCGGGGGCCAGATATGGCCCACCAGATCATTTTATTTGGCCCGCGAAGACAAATTGTGCATCAAATTTGTGTCATTACTAAAATTGCAAATTATCTTCATTTTTAATAATATATATTTTTTAAATATTTGACCAGTTTTTACTCGTATGATTTGAAAACAAGTTATTTGTCAGTTTGTTTTGTAGCTTTTCCTGTATATAATATGAGGTGCTCATACATTTATTTGGGTTGACAGTTATAATGGCCCTCCGAAAGAAGCTATGACTACAATACGGCCCGTGAAAAAAATGAGTTTCACACCCCTGGTCTAAATAGTGTATTCTGATTAATATCTCATTTGTAGACTATGAATTTAGCAGAAAATTTACCCGTTTTAAATCATCTCAGGTGGTAGCAATTTGGCTGTGTACTGCCGCTTGCATTTGACTGAAAGTGGACACCACGGTGTCTACAGGCTCAGCTTGCCAATGTCACATGACCAAACCCGGAAAATAGGTGAGCCAAGATGGGCATTAACTGAGCTTTGAGGCGCTTTCAGTTGATGGCAAAATGACAGCAACACTAGATCAAAAAAGATGATTTTTCTGTTAATTGGCTTTTCATAAACACAATAATAATGAGAACATGTTTTTTAAACTAATGAGGGAAGCATAGATCATTTTTGAGTAGACTTCCCTTTTATGAGTATTGATATCAAAGGCACTCTAAAAATTCATATCGTCTATCTAGTCATCTACATATCCATCTATTTAAACATCCTAGATCAAAGAAGTGCGAGAACAAACATATGAAGAAAAAGACTGATTGTTCAGAACCAACCCTACAGTCTAGTAATTTCATTAGTGATTAGAGAGCCAGTGGTAGTACACCAAAGCGACAGTGTTCAATTCACTTGAACAGACATACATACACACACACACGCACACACTCACACAAACCCTCCAGGTTTACAACAAATAGGCATACAATCAGAGTCGAGGATCAAAAAAAAGTGAGAACAATGATGTTGGAGCATACAGGGAAAATAAAAATACAAAGACAATGTTCTTTTTCTTGCCTGGAGAGAGTGCGGAAAAAAAGTCAATTTTTTTTCACCCCCCCACAACATGGTGGAACGCTGATTGTCTTTCTTTTGTGTTTTTAAAATGTATTGTGCAGAGGCTGTATAATGTCATGTTGTTCATCCTGTTTCAAATGTGAGAATTGAGAATTAAAATACAGCTACAGAGGTCAACATTCATTCTCTGTATTTGGTTCTGTATGTGTGTGTATGGGGGGCATCCATCTTAAGTGTACTTTCATTTTCAGCTCACTGTTTCCTCAAATTCACTCCTGATTAGAATTATCTTTAAATTATTGAATGAATGAATGAATGAATGAATGAATGAATGAATGAATGAATGAATGAATGAATGAATGAATGAATGAATGAACGAATGCTCTATAGGTCAGGGGTCACCAACTGTAGATATCAAAGGGCGAGAATTTTACCAGACAATCACCTTGGGAAAATCTTATTTTGGCACAACTAATGACTGAATATTATTTGATGTTTATAAGTCATGTTTTTCTTTTTTGAGTCAGGCTTTTCTTTAAACAGATTTTAATTTTCTTTGTTCCTTATACTTATCGAACGGGCAGGATTAGATGGTTGGGCGGCTGGGCCGTATTGGGCCCGTGGGCCACCAGTTCATGATAACTGCTCTATGTGTAACTTGAGGGGTTGGAACAGGGTCAATGTGACAGGACACAGTCCATCTTCAGTCTGCTAAGATACCAGATTGACAATGAGACAGCGAGCCAGTGAGGCAGAACAGACATATGAACTACTGCAGCGTAAAGTAAAGGGTCATCCTGCACAGCGCAGGACACCTTCTGTGTATGGATTGGGCGCAATGGGAATGCTGGTGGATGGAGGTATGGATGTGGCAAATGTGTCAGTTTAGGAAGGAAAATAGGTTGTCCCTTTAGTGGACTTTAGCTACATGGAAGTTGAGGGTTTTCTCATGAATTTAAAATGAATAGAGGTGAAGGGTGGGCGGCTCGGTGGCGCACTGGGTAGCATGTCCGCCTCACGGTCAGTAGGGTGCGGGTTCGATTCTGCCTCCAGCCCTCCCTGTGCGGAGTTTGCATGTTCTCCCCCGGCCCGCGTGGGTTTTCTCCGGGTACTCCGGTTTCCTCCCACATCCCACATCCCAAAAACATGCTTGGTAGGCCGATTGAAGACTCCAAATTGTCTATGTGAGTGCGAGTGGTTGTTTGTCTCTGTGTGCCCTGCGATTGGCTGGCAACCATTTCAGGGTGTCCCCCGCCTACTGCCCGATGACGGCTGGGATAGGCTCCAGCACTCCCGGGACCCCTGTGGGGACTAAGCCGTTCAGAAAATGGATGGATGGATAGAGGTGAAGGGTTTGTTTGCTTGTGGGTGGGCCAGTGTGTTACGCAACCATACCTTTTAGATGAATCTTATTTTCTGGACTGTGCACCAACACAGAGCTAACTGAATCCAAGCTGTCATAGTTACTGCAGCCGAGAGGACCGGTCCTTGTTTCAGTCACCTAGGAAACAGAAGGAGAAGCTCTATATAAATATAAACCAGACGTTAAATCGTAAGTGCATGCAATCATTTTATCAACAGCCACAAAATACATTCATTTACGTTTATATTGACATTGAAAAATGAAACAATAGCTGTGTTTTTTTACTGAAAACTCTCTTTGGCTGAATTACCAATTATACTATATTATTGCATTGGCCTTTTGTTGGATACTACCATGAAGATGTGAGATAAAGGATAAGCTTAAATATTTTATACAGCACATTTAATCTTTTTTGGCCACACACAAAGAAATACATCCAGAAAATGTACATGCAGTATATTGTACATTGTATTCCAAACGAATGAATCACATTCATGGCATTTCTGATAAACCTCTCCTTGGTTGTTTTGCTTCACCTTGAGATGCCTTCTGCAATTCTCTTTCCTAAATATACAGGGATGATGCTCGTGGAGCCTCTTGAACTTTTTTTTTTTTTTGCTGCCTTAGTTCTGATTGGAGAATCCATCATCAACAAGACTGCTGTGTTACCATCGCGTCTTAGAGGGGAATGAGAATTGGAAACTTGAAGTGGTCACTATTGTTACTATGCTGAATGCATTCAGAAATTCAGTGTGACACACTAAAATAAACACAATCAGGTGGTAGAAATTGTATTGGCAAGGATGATTGTTAGAACGGATGATCTACTTAAGATCCATTTATTATGTTTTCTTCAATATATGTCTAAATAAATATTGAAACCACATTTATGCCCGCCATCACCACCACACGCACTTACCCAACGCACCCACTCACTATCACACACTCACACACTCTCGCACACACACACACGCACGCACACACACACAATCACCTCCAAAATCAATAAAGCCCATAATAGACTTGTTAGCAAAAATATGGAAGTCAGAAATGGGCTTGTGTTTATCTTGAATCCAATATTCAGATTTGGGTAAATGCCCCATGCAACGTTTACTGTGTGTGAATTATAATGCGACATAGAAATAAGTGAAGCAGATGTGCACAGCTCCCAGGCAAGGCCTTTGAGAGGACACAGAGCATGTGTGAATGTGATGAAGCCATCTGAGAGCAAATAAAAAACAGCTTTTGTTTCAGTATTACACAGCAGCAGTTGTGTTCCATGTGCTGGTTTGTGGACAAGTGAAATAAAATGACCCAGTGACTGATGTGAGCTGAACAGGCTTCATTTCTTTGAATTACCGTTAACATGGTAGTTTTGTTTTACTGTTTTGAACAAAACATAATCTACTATAGTATGCATACAGACATTTGAATAGAACATTTATAACAAAAAGAAATACATTTACTTTCAGTATAAATTACGTTAAAATAAAATAAAAGAGTCTTGTTATTTGAAGATTTTCATAATTTAAATGTACGAATAGCCATTTTCATAAATAGGTTGTAAAAGTACAAATAGTTATTTAGAAAGCTGTGAATTGGTATAAAATTGTAGACTAGCTTGACAGACAATATTCTTTTGATGATTTAAAAGCAAGGAAGCTAAGGTAAATAGAAAATGATAATAAAAAACAACTTTGTAGAGCTAAGTATTTGCATGAATAATTGTCTTGAATGAATGAATAAAACGTTGTACCGCTTGAGTCTCCCATTTGTGTATTAGAACGTTACAGAGAGCAGTTGGCAAACTATGCATTGATGCTACAAATTGGTTGCTTTACTTTTTCAATTGAAACAGTGACATTGTTAATCATAGTTTCAAATGTTCCCACTGCTTTATTTTTTTCTTTCCATCGCATGCTGTTTGAAGATATTAAGTATTGCACTTAATGTAAAAAAAAAAAAAAAAAGAAAAAACAAACAAACAAATAAAGAACCTGTAGAGACCTCTAGGGAATGCATATTCATATCCATATGCCTCCATTTTCCGGCTGTGGTTTATTTTAGTGTTTAAAGTTTCACTCCTGACTCTCACTAACTGTGTTGCAGCCACTCATTGCCCACAGACATACATGGACACAGGTCAAGTACATCCCACTCAGCGTTGCCTCCTCCTGGGTGACAAAATTTGGCAGAACACACCACGGCAGGTGGCTTGCATAGCAGAGATCATTATTCGTTAGAGATATGTAAAGGATGCTTTGGCTCATTAATGTGTGAATTTGTTCAGGCGGTTGTGAAAATCTCTTGGCTGTAAAAGAACATCTATGTATGCAGCTGAATTTATTCACGTTTGGATTCGTTTACCTATAGGCAGGTTAATGTTTTCCTTAAGATAAGATATTTGACACATATGTATACACGCACACATAGGGCTACTATAAAAAATGACAAATGATATACATATTGTCTCCTGACAGCTCATACCATGATGAAATGTCCATAGTGCAACAACTATCGATTAATGTTTGCATTTCTTAGTTGCTGAGAAGCTTCACATTTTTTGTAAACAGCGAGTTTTGTAATGTGTTTTTCAACAACTAACACTGGCAGCAAAAATCTGTTTTGCACACGACGTGACTGAAGTGATCTGAGGCAGGGTAACACTAAGCGAATCGATCAATCTAGAAAACAACTTCTGTCGAGCTGATCCCATTTTGTGTCTCTACATTAGTCTGGCTGTCCGGTAGCATGCTCACCGTACTTAGGCTCTGTCTGTTCCCTCGGTTTCAAGACATTGACAAAATAAACGTGTTAAAGAAATCTGCAATTTTAGTCCCTCTCAAAGTTTCTTGTCAGAAAATCGTGAGGCATTGACTAAGCTTTATAACCCTGCTTTTGGATAAAGTTGGAGCTTTGCAATGGTGTTTTTACACCAATGTTCAAGTCTATAAATTCCAATAGAGCAGTTAAACAAGGCACAGGATTAACTGCATTGAAAACAGATGGATGGACAAAGAGCACCTGTCGTTTTGTAACTTTCAAGGTTCAAAACCTTTTAATCAAGCTTTAAATTATACAATTATGTATGTATTATTCATGTGAGTTTATGGTGAACTTTTAAACAACTAATGTTTGAACACAAACAGTGCAGCAACACACGCAAACAGCATATAGCGTATTTTCCGCACGATAAGGCGCACCTAAAAACCTCAAATTTTCTCAAAAGCCGACCTTAATCAGGTGCGCCTTATATATGGACCAATATTGAGCCATTACAGCAGGCGTGTCCAAAGTCCGGCCCGCGGGCCAAATGTATATATTTTACATATGGACAAAGTTTTAAAATGGGCCATTCATTGAAGTTGCACCTTATAATCCGGTGTGCCTTATATATGGACAAAGTTTTAAAATGGCCCATTCCTTGAAGGTGCGCCTTATAACTGGGTGCGCCTTATAGTGCGGAAAATACGGTACCAATAATAATAGCCTACAATTATTTATGCACTACAAAAAAAACATAAATATAACACAAAATTATGAGGCATAAATTATTTTTTTTCTATTATTTCACAGTTATTACTGTATGTTTTTAGAGTTACCAATGTGGTCACAAAATATGAGATCCTAAAGACTACCATTGTTTCTATTTTCTTGCATCTTCACTTTTGAGAGATTTCACATCTTGGCACAGTACTGTGAAGTCAACATCATTGATAGTAAATAACCGTGCAGCAGTTAGATACTGTTGGTCCCACAGAAAGGGTGAGTGAGCATCAAATAGATTACCTTAATTGCTGAAGTGGCGATCTGGAGGTGGTGCAGTCTCCTTAGAGTGCTTTCCCGATCTGTGAAGTATGAAGCAGCAAGCTGATGGAGCAGCTCCAGGGACACCACAGTGCTGTTGCTATTGCCGTCTGACTTCTTCTTCAGCTTTTGCTTGTCCAAGAAAATAGTCAATGACTCCTCCCCTGAGGATGAAACAATCAGTCCGACTTACTAAAAGTAAGAAATAAAACAATTTTCATGATGCATTTCTGTTATCAACAGATTTCCTTTAAACATATCAACACAGATCAAACAAACACTGAAAAGAGGAAAACTACAAAACTGATCTCAACTTGTTATCAAATAAAGTACATTCTGGACACAAGGTGGAGTTGAATACAGAAACAGAAATTGCTAAACTTTATGACTGAGCAGAATGGCCAGAGAAAATATACTACCCGACTTGATGGATGGCATGCAAAAAAAAAAAGAATGTTTACATCACAAGGCAGGCATTTAGCCTGAACAAACAAAATGCAAATATGCAATGTGGATGAGTAACTGCAGAGTCAAGAATGCCTGAATGCTTCCACTCGAGAAAGCAAAAGTTGTAATGATGCAATATGAATAAAACTTGCAAAGGTCAGGGCGATTAGTGCGAAAGAATGAATATCATGGGCAATGTGGGGAAGGTCCTCTGCAGACAATGAAAACAAAAGATGGCAAGTCTTGATGAACATAACAAACTTCTATTTAGAGACTTTGATGAGGTGGATGTGTTTGACTGTGAAAACAGCTGTCAACCCCCCCCACACCCACACACCCACACACAAGTCTACAGAAGAAGGCCTGAGACGGAATCAAACCCTGCACCCCTGGTGACAAACTATAAACAATATTAATATTTATACTTAGAAATACAACAATATTAGATCAATGATGACAAATGAAACAGAAAAAACTGTTTGAATTTAATTTAAATGCGTTAATGTGTGCTTAGCCACAGTACTATTAGAACACAGACTCTCTGAGCAAAATTAGCTGAGCCTGTTAATTACATCTAGTGCCTAACTATCAGTCTGTAGCTGCCTCAGTCAGCTCTGGTTCCCATGCTGATGATCCGTAAGGGAGTTAGAGGAGAGCAAGTGACGTATGTTTGGATGCAAACAGACCACAAGGCACAGGTATTGGACATGACGTGTTCTGGGAATAAATCTAAGTAAACATTTCTTTGCTTCCTCTTTCTCTCTCTGCCTCTGTCTGTTTATGCGTCTATCTTTCGCTCTCTGCTCTGTATGTCTGGCTGTTAGTCTGTCTCTCTCTATGCATCCATCAGTCTTTCTCTGTTTGGGTGTCTGTCTGTGTCTTGCCTCTGCCTGTCTTTCTTGAAGTCTGTCTATGTCTCGGTCCCACTCCTGATTTTAATCCGAAAATTGGCGTTGATTTAAAAGATGAAAGTGTATCGAATCCAACCAAAACCTATTAAGAGACGTATCGAATCAACTTGTATTAGAGAAGTATAGCATTGAAGGAAATGCCACTGAAATAAACCGAAATGAATCATCCCACTTTAAAATCGAGCGTCTCAGATACATATCGCAGCCCGTGTATCGAGGTACATATCTAATCGTCTTTTTTTCGATTGTTGTTGTTATTGGATTCTGTACAAATTGTGTTAAAGTCTTAGTATTACCTAGTTTGGCTAACATTTTAACAAAACCTTGCTTACATTGCATGTCTAGTGATATTGAAAAACGCAAGGCTTGAATGATCTAAAACTGGCCTTGTAAATCTTGTATCGGGCTGTTGCTTGAAAAAAAAAAAAATGGAATCAATTTCCCACATCCCCGTATATACCAAGCAGTGAAGTTATTTTATACTAAGTGATGACCAGGGTCTGCAGTGTCAATATCACGAGGATGTCACTCCGAACGTATAATGCAGGTCTCCGCCTTGATTTGTGAGGTGTCTAAAATCGATACTGCAGGCAATTCTGTTTTGTGAGTTACTTCAATCCTCTCAGAGGAGCGAAGAGGGTAAAAAGGAATCCAATAAAGTGAGACATATGGTTAGAAACGGGTCAATTTTATCCCTCGTCTGGTCTGCCCAGTTCTTGCAGCAAGTCATGCTCATTTAGAGGAAGGATCATTGAACGGTAACATGGTCTAAGGACCGTGATTAGATGTTGCACATGAATTATTGTTTCAGACCTGGCCATTTCCACAATTTATTGTTTCAAGGAGCCTACAACAGACCTGTTGTTCATTTGAAAGTAAAATAAAGATGTACAACTTGAAATTAATGTGAGTACTTCGTAACATGAGTGTTAAAGGTACCTCAAAAGTACCTAAAGTCTTGCCTTACCTCCTAGGGTAGCAGACACCAGGAAATGGGTTCCATACTTCTTGATGAGGTTTTCGTTGATTTGCTGCAAGGTTGGCCGTCGCCCCAGTAATCGCAGGTTGCGTAGGAACTCTGGTGCTAATGGCAAAGGAGCTTTAAAGATGTCTCTCTTCTCTGTAGCCAGGCTGTTTACTTTCCAGTGACTGAATTCCCTGACAAAAGAAAATACATATATTAGTAACTACACACTCATTTGAAGTCGTTCCTCTTTCCTTGCTGCTTTTGTAGGGACAGTGCTGCTTGCCAAATCGGATGGGGAACTGAAAATCGACCACGACTTTTTTTTTGGTTGACTTTTGCGATACTGACTACTAATTGTTTTTCTCGTACCGTAATTTGTCCAACGTATTGCAGGCCATTGAGCTTTGTGAGAATATACGCCTTTGTCTGTGTGATACAGTCCAAAGGAATAAAATCAAACTTCTTTGTTACTCCAAAAAGACTAAGTGGTATAGAAACTTGATTGGATCAAATCAATCAACAGTCTTATCCGTTCTTTTTTTAAAACATTGTTACAGAGAGTAGAGAAAAACAGAGTTGAGAAAATTCCCTGGTTTCAAGTGTCCTATGGTCATGTGAGAACCTCTTGTAGTCTAACCCCAAGGGAGATTATGCAAATATTATGCACATAGAAGCAAGAAAGGAGCAGATCTGCATGGTGTACAATTTGCAAAACAAGAATTTGTCAATATTACAGCACTTGCATGTCCATTTCAGTATTTTAGTAAATACCTCAACTGATTCGCATTCATGCACACATTTGGATGAGAAAGTAAATAGTCTGCTGCGTACCTTTATACTGTTAACTGCTGCCTAGGCAATCAGTGTGAGTAGGTAGTCAATATCTTACATTTGAAGATTTCACATTTATGGTTTTGGTAACACTATGACTTAATTGGATGTTTTCTTTTAGAATTGCATTACACAGATGAACGGCTCTTTGAGATGTGACAAGGAAGGCAGTAATTGACTGTATTTAGGTTGAAGTTGCATTGTTGCATAGAGAATAATTTCTGTTTTCAAAAAAGAGGAAGGTACATTTTAATGAACCATGACCACGCTTTCCTCAGCAATCCCTGCCTCAGGGGGATTGTAGTTAAATTGGAGCTTCATTAGGAGGTTCATTTTCACACAACACACTAATAAATGCTTCCAGGATGGGTACAGATCCATTAGTTATCATTTAGTATCTATCTATCTATCTATCTATCTATCTATCTATCTATCTATCTATCTATCTATCTATCTATCTATCTATCTATCTATCTATCTATCTATCTATCTATCTATCTATCTATCTATCTATCTATCTATCTATCTATCTATCTATCTATCTATCTATCTATCTATCTATCTATCTATCTATCTATCTATCTATCTATCTATCTATCTATCTATCTATCTATCTATCTATCTATCTATCTATCTATCTATCTATCTATCTATCTATCTATCTATCTATCTATCTATCTATCTATCTATCTATCTATCTATCTATCTATCTATCTATCTATCTATCTATCTATCTATCTGTCTATCGAGATATTGACATATATTAGTAGCATTGTGCACATCAATATGTCTCATTAGTTTCAATTTATTAACATAATAATTAGTGGCATTGTTATCATTAATAAAAGCACAACAATTTCAAGGCTCCTTTATTCTGCAATCTGTAACAAAAAGTCAGTACTGAAATAATTGCTGCCCTATTAGTCATTGGCTATCAGTCGCTTCACTGAACAATGGTTTCGGATTAATGCCTAATCCAGAGACTGGCAGCCAGCGGTTGTACACTGATTAACAGAGGCTGATTTTGACTGATGTGTTTGCCGGGCTTCTCTACAGTGACTGATCTTTGGCAAGGAGGCTGAACGGAGATGGGCAAGAATCTAAGATGCGCTGTGCATCATTTTCTTCTCTCCTCACTTTGCTTTCCAAGACTTAACATTAAGACCGTTGGCCGACTATTTGCCTAATGATGATAGATGATGTTAATTAAACTGTTTTAGCACAGCAGTGATTGCACCTGCAGCCCTGGCATTTAGTTTAGCTGAAACAGTCGAAATTTAGTTTCCATGATAGAAAAAGTAAAAAAGTCTGTTGACTGTGCAGAGTGGTTCCTCGGAGGGTTCTGCTGGCAACATCTTTGAAAATAACACCTGGACATTATTATTTGTCAGAGAAAGACATAGCCTACTGGATGACTCTCTGGGTGAATATAACAATCATTTTATAGCATTGTTGCAGCTTGGAATGGGATATTTGAAAAGGTTTTGTTATCTGGAATAAGTCAAGACATTCGGTCCACGTTGCATAATAACTTTTTCACCATGCAATGGCTGCTCCTAAATGAGTGCCACTTTTGCACACAAAACATTTGAATGAAATACAGCTGAATGATTAAATCAAAAAACTGCTTTCATTTGGATTTTGATAAAAGCTCAATTCAATCATCTGCAACTACACTAATTTCTTATTAAATATGTCATTGTTTAATGCATTTTTTTCAGTTGTCCATATGTCTAACACTTCTGTAAATTATGTAATAATTCAACGTGGAAAGAAATAGCTCATGGATTAAAAGAAATATTCACATTAAGTAAAACTCGCTGGGGTATGTGTGAAAGTAGGGTGAAACAGAAAATATATTAAGTTTGCACTTATTTCTATCACCGCCTGATTTATTTCAAGCTGTGGGTTATTATGCGAACATTGTGGAATGAAAGTGAGCAGACCAGAAACTTTATAATGTGTGGCTGCACCAGAAACAGGTAGGCTACAGTTACCCTCATAATTGACCTAAATACTCCCAGTTGTGATTTCTGGAGGTGTAGTTTATTGAGTGCAAGTCAACCTTCAAGTCACAGCATGAAAATTAGGCTTCACTCTTCACAATCAATCTACCATGGTAATGAGCTCTGAACAGAAGGATTCATATTTTTCAACCCTTTTATTCAATGTTTTTATGTTTAAAAAAAAATAACTGAAATGAAAAGTAAAGGATGCCATGTTCAAAACACCTAATATAGGCACAAATTAGGTGTTGTCGGTCTATTTATGAGGCTGCGGAATCTAAGGCAGGGATGAAAAACTTAAATGCTGGAGATTTTGCATCGGTGTTACTTGGGGACCACATTTGACCATGCACGTTCTAATTTGATGTATTACAAAAACTATATTTACATATGGATGCCTTCAAAAGTGAGTGCTAACAAATTTAAGAGCACTGAGAGCGTCATAAAGGTATAGACTTTGCTGAACCAATTTGCGGAGGAAAAAAGGTTGGGGGCCACTGTATTAAAATGTGTAAATGGATTTAGATTTCACAACCTGCGACTGTGAATCCCTTATTTATGTTTATATCAGATTCTATTCATCATGGTTGACCAAGGTAGTACATGATGTGTACATGAAGATGCACATTGCTATGCCAACTTTGTGGTCATATGCATAAAAGAAAAAAAAAAAAGGCTGGGAATGAAAAAATCAAAAGAAAAGGATGACTGATTTAACGTCTAATCAGATACAGTCCATTGCTTGATGCTCTCTGAAGAACATTTGAGGACAATTTTGTTTTTATTACCTCTGCCCAGTAGGAAATCTTTCTCTGTGTGTACTTGCAGGGTTATGTAAAAACTAATGAACCGATCCCAATTAATGAAATGTATGACTTCCCTTGATAAACCATCACATAATTATTGGTGAGGTAGATTTAGTTATGTGAGATAGAGAGCCCCTATCCAGTGTGTTAATAATTCATTTTTACAAATCAAAAACTACCGTAATTTCTGGAGTATAAGAGGCACCCGAATAAAAGCCGCACCAGCTAAAATTAGGGGAACATCCTGTTTTGTTATTATATATGCGCGACTGGACTATAAGGCACAGGTGATTTAAATGAAATTTCCTCATTTCTATTACCTGTATAATAAAAACAAATCGTAAAATATCATGAAAAGTCCATAGATAAACCACACTGGACTATAAACCGCAGGGTTCAAAGCTTATGCAAAAAGTAGCGCCTTAAAATCGGTGAATATATTTTGCATGTTTTCTTCTTACTCAGCAAATACTGAATCGTGTTGACAGTGTAATTGGAAATCTCAAAGTGGTGAAGGTGTATAATTTAATACGTGCCTATCCAAATTAGGATTGTTCAGTTTTCCCATAAATTTGTGAGAAGTCACTCAGTGCCATTTTACTATTGTAATGGAACTGTGTGTGTGTGCGTGTGTGGTGTTCCATTTCACGAACAAGAATATTTTTACTCGAAGACCTAACCAATTACATCCGCAAAACATCTTGATGGATTTGACATTCTAGTTTTCCAGTTGACTCAGAGCAAAATATTAGACATCAAACCGAGCAACACAATGTGGTCTTACTAACAAGCTCTCAGCAGGTGGCCACCATCTGTATGTTCATTGGTCAAATTATCTTCCTTTCTCGTACAAGCACCACAGTTATTTACGTTTCTCTTATTCTTTGCATTGACTCCTCCACTTTAACTCCTCCCTCTTTAAAAAAAAAGAAAAGCGTTCAATGTTACGCCATCTATGGTATCGTATGCTGTGCAAACCTCACAACCATGGAAGAGGCAAAATCAGGAGTGTTTTTGAAAAATCCTGAGTTTTTTTTCTAAATGCTGTCATGCTGAATAACTGGATATTAAACTCGCCCAAACATCAGATAGCGTTCCAATGCAATCTTCTCAATATTAACTGATAATATTGGGCAATGGCGGTGATAAAGGTAACTTATGACAATATGCCCTCTGTATCACACTTTCTCATTGTCATTGGTTGGTGTGTTAATTTTATTTATATGATTTCCTAGTAACACAGGGTGACAAATCAGGGAGACGATAAGGAAAGCACTGGAAGGCCTTGTTTGTAAAACAGAGCAGATTTGATAGATTTAGTGCGATACAGTTACCAATGATTTAGCTCATTTTGAATCTCACCTCAGGCTTCCGTGTGAAGAGTTCACTGAGTACTACGGTTTCCCAAAAACTGGCATAGTACTCAAGATTCTGAATTTCCTATTACTGCGAATGTGAGTGTAAACAATTGTTTGGCCATATGAGCTCTGTGATTGGCAACCAGTCAAGAGTACCCCGGCTCCAGCTCACTCGTGATCAGAATGAGGACAAGTGTCTT
Source organism: Syngnathus typhle (assembly GCF_033458585.1). Taxonomy (NCBI): domain Eukaryota; kingdom Metazoa; phylum Chordata; class Actinopteri; order Syngnathiformes; family Syngnathidae; genus Syngnathus; species Syngnathus typhle. The sequence goes on along the minus strand of NC_083750.1, from coordinate 5,463,811 downwards.
AGAGAATGAATGGGTGGTTGGATGCATTTTTAATCTCCCCCTGACTAAGTAAGCTAAAAAGGAAGCAGGCACATGCTGTAATTTTATTATACCGGTAATTCAGGACCTAAATCTGTTAAATTATATGACAGAGCTTTAACCATTATCAAAAAAGAGAGATTCACAGAATGAAAGTGTGTTAAAATAGCTTGCATGGAAGTTGGCATCTCCCAAGGCATAAATAAATGTGACAATTTTCAAGGCTTTGAGCTAAAAAAAATCTTGATCAAAATTTCTACAGAGCGTGAGGTGCTGTAAAAAGAAAGGTATAAAAATCTAACTTTAGAATGGAATCTGCTGTAATGCAATAAATGTGGTCATGTAGAAAAATGGTCATTAGATGTAATCCCAAAAAATGACATCATTGCTTTTCCTCTAACAAGAAATTTAGGAGGACAGGTAAATGCTAGACTTCCAAAATTGCCCATCTTGATGTGTCACATGAAGGTGCACAATTATTTTAATGAAATCATGACATTTGACTCTGAAAAGGAAATGGCCTATTCTACTGCCCATTTTGTACTTCTCGCCAATAGTCTTCCATTTGCACTAGTTACATTGTGGTTTTTAGTCAAGTATCGGCATTTGAAACCTGACAGTTAATTGGACTCTTTTAGAATATTGGGCTGTAATTGGTGGATAGTTTTAACTGTCATACAATCCCAAAACGGATTTCCCCTGAATAAAAGATGACAAGAAGGGGTCGAGAATGTCGGGAAATCATAAAAATGCCAAAGAAATGTATTATTATTATCCATCCAGCAATTATCCCAACTGCTTATCCTCACAAGTATTGCATAGTCTTTTATATGTACTGTATACGTTATATAGAGTATTTTATTTAAAGACATGCAACACATGTTTTTACCATCCATCCATCCATCCATCCATCCATTATCTGTACCGCTTAGTCCCCACAGGGGTCGCGGGCGTGCTGGAGCCTATCCCAGCTGTCATCGGGCGGGGGACACCTTGAACCGGTTGCCAGCCGATCGCAGGGCACACAGAGACAAACAACCATTCGCACTCGCACTCACACCTAGGGACAATTTGGAGTGCTCAATCGGCCTACCAAGCATGTTTTTGGGATGTGAGGGGAAACTGGAGTGCCCGGAGAAAACCCACGCGGGTCCGGGGAGAACATGCAAACTCCACACAGGGAGGGCCGGAGGTGGAATCGAACCCGCACTCTCCTAACTCCTAACTGTGAGGCAGACGTGCTACCCAGTGCGTCACCGAGCCGCCCACACGTTTTACCATTAGATAAAAATAATAAATAAAATAAACATTTGTACCATAACACTCAACATTTGTCATGAACAGCTAAAAAGTAAGAAGGCCTCTAGCATTTTTCTTTCAGAACATGGAGGGAACCAAAATGTATTAACGCAGGCAAGGAAAGCGGATTTAATATTGCAGGTCCTTATTGTTTTCTCTTTCATTTTGCTCGGGCAACACAAGGATCAGCTTTTATGAAGGAACCATATTAGCTTGCTTCTATCGGTGAAAAATAAAAATCTCTCCCTTGCAATTTTTTTTTAGTCATTAATCATTGCAAAAGTCATTAATAAAACTCTCACGTTCTTTACTTTTATGAATAAATGATCTTTTGTATTGCATTTTCTAGTTGTTAATTTAGCAAATGTGGTTAAAATACTCACTTTCAATATTGTAATGAGTTTGGATCAGATTTCATTTGTCTTCCGTCTAATTTACATATTACGTGTACAGATGCATTTGTCTGCTATTGGATTAAAGCTTGCTAAGTGCTTGCTAGTGTTATTTTTAAGACACTTGAGAATTCTTAAAAAATAAGACTAATGTATATGATAATAAACATTGAACAAGCACTGCAAACGTACTGCAGACTCAAGCGCAAAAGTGGGCAATCTTGGTTGCTATGGTAAGAGATATTTAAAGCAAACAAACCAATGCTGGATGGTATAAGGTAAAATGAATGAATGTTGAGGCTTGAAATCTAACACTAGGATTTTCAACTGTTAATGTAATAAAAGCAGACATACAGTTTTTGTTTGCTAGACAATGCTAAAGGAAATACTACCTGTCATTTAGGGTGAACATTTTAGTCGCCCTTATAGACGCCGGTATGAGACGTAAGTAGAAGACTATGAATTCAAAAACCTCGGGAAGAAATATGCAAGACACCTTACTTGAAACATTGAAACCAGAGATTTGATTTCTTGTTTAACAAATCAAAATTCTTTGGATCGTCTGGATACCAATTACTAGCAACATATGCAGTCCCAGACCCGTCTAACCTGTAGATCTTGTATCTGGTAGAAAATCCCTGGTGGAACCTCTCTCTGAACTCGGTGTACTCAGGGCAACGGTGGAAAGGTCCTTTTTCTGACAGCAGCCAGTCCAGTTGCCCTCCACTCTGTCTTGTGTTGAAGCCCCAGGCTGAGGAACTGGAGGGAGAGGAGGAGGAGGAAGATGACGAGGGAGACGACAGGGAACCATGGAGCCCTTTGCCCGCATGACCCCCGCTGGCCACTTGCTCAGCTCGGATGGGCCACAGCAGCCATAAGAACACCCATGACAACCATAGAAGCATCAAGGAGGATGCCGACCATCTAGCAAGAAAGGCAGATCCATGGGAGCACTCCTCTTTTCTCACAGGCCAATGAGTTGCCATGGTCCCGGTGGTGATGTACTAGGGCACCTAGGACCGGCATTTCTTCTGACAGTCACCTCCCACTGGCCTGAAATAACACAACAAAATAAACACATTCAAATTAGCCAAAAGAACAACAACAACTCATAGCTACAACTTTATATAAACATATAATAGCAAACAATTGGGCCTGATTTGATTGGTAAATCAACGACGGAAACCTTTAACAAGCCACTGAATAATAAGCAGTTTGTTAATCTCGCTGGTGTTTGTGATGTTTTTGGTCAAAACTCTTCTTTATAACTTGCAATAAAAGTAAGGGTTCTAGTTCTTAATATTTTTCTAATAAATTAATAATTTCAACCCCATTCTTTTAAAGGTCCTCTTGCCATCAAAATCGAATGTTCTCCCACTGTTTTATGCAAAAAGAAATAAAAAGTGAAGATGAATGGCATTATTAGAATTTTTATCAAATTTTTAGCTTTTATCTTTTTGAATAATTGTTTGCAACACTGTATTTTAGATCATTTTTGCAAAAAAACATTTTTGGGCTTTATCGTGCCGTGATAAAAACTCATATTTGTTGAAGACAAAAAAATAATAATTGTATTCACTTTACGATACAACAGATTGACTATAGAGGAAAATGAAGTAAAACAATGCTGTGCCTTATATTCTGTAAAAAAAAAAAAAAAAATGGAATTCTAATCCATACTAAAAGCAGGGCAAGAGATAGAAAAGAATATTTGAAAAAATTAAATATGTACGATTCAAGCAAATGGAACAAAGAGAACAAAGTGACTTAGAGTATAAAATAACCCGCAAAGATTTAGAGAGACAAGAGAAACTACGCGGAGAAAACCATTAAAAGTCTTGTCAAGACAAATTAGATTTTTGGTACAGTTTAAAGTTGGAGTACTTTTGTGATAGCTTGTGCAATGAGATTCCACACAGTTTGGGCTGGGACTGCAAATTCATCTTCACCTTTTGTTCTGTGCCAAGTAAGAAGAACAGATAACAAGATGTGATTCGAGTAACGCATCAGTCGTGCAAAGCGCTGAGGAACACTGAGTTCAGACAAACGGTCTCCAAGATTATAGAGCGTCAGCTGCCAAATTTCTCATTACTGTCAGTGTGAAAAGAGTTTGGCATGATTTTGGATTTATCAAGGACGCAATTTTGGACAAGACTCATATGATTAGCAAGTACACTGAACGCACAAATAAACTCAAGTACTCTTGAACAGTCAACATGTAAACAACTATTTACGCTGACAATTAGACTTATGGAAAATTTGGAGTGGTCAATCTGGAGTTGGCATGTTCTCCCCGTGCCTGTGTGGGTTTTCTCCGGGCATTCCGGTTTCCTGCCTCTTGTCCTTTTATGATAACTCAAACATGCTGAGCATTTGGTGAGAAAGTTCCACTCAAAATTTGCCTTTAAAATGAAGTTGATTAAATTGTTGTAGCAATAAGTGAAAGCCATAACTGCCAGGCCTAATTCTCCTCTGCTTCTCTCCTGAGACTCTGCCACAAATTATAAAATACATAAAATATGCAGTGAATCCCAGCAAGACAATGGCGGGAATTTTTAGCCCTGACATTTAGTGTTCACACTTGCATTATTCACACACACTTCACGTATTTACCCTTCTTTCCTGCAAGGATCTAAGCTGTAAAAGGCACGAGCGTCTCAAATACACATTGGTGAGAGCATCTGTTGGAACAGAGCTGCTAAATTAACCACACCCTGTCAGATATGACAGCAGAGTGTCAAGGGGGATCTTGTTTATTGGATGTTTTCTTTTTTTCCCCCACCATTTTGCATCAATGTAATTAAGCAAGTAAATATTGGAACTGTGCTTGTCCAATATGACGAAATGTAATGAGATGCTGCTATATCCCAACGTCATTTACCACCAACTTTCCACTGAGGTATGAATGCCATAGGCCAGGGGTGTCAAACTCTTTTTTTTCACGGGCCGCATTGTAGTCGTAGCTTCTTTCGGAGGGCCATTCTGACTTTCAACCCAAATGAATGTATGAGCACCTCATATTATATTCAGTAAAAGCTACAAAACAATCTGACAAATAACTTGTTTTCAAATTAGACGAGGAGAAACTGGTCAAATATTAAAAAAAAAAAGATATTATTAAAAGTGAAGACAATTTGCAATTCTAATAATGACACACAAATTTGATGCACAATTTGTCTTCGCGGGCCACATAAAATTATGTGGCGGGCCGTATCTGGCCCCCGAGCCTTGAGTTTGACACCTGTGCCATAGGCTGATGTTTGACCTCCTGACTCATTTCAGTAATTCCAACTACAGCCTGGAAAAAGAACACTGTGACAGATATGGCCTTCATTTCTTGGGCAATTGAAAGCAGACTCCTTGAGTTCATCCACTGTGTGTGCATTGAGATTTACACAATCGAGTCTCACTCTTGGATTTCCCGAAACTGGGGCTCTCAATTGAACCATACACAAATGTATGATACAAGGCTTGTACAATTGCAAACACCAGAACAGCTCGAGGGCTTTCTGCATAAAAGGCCAGCTCTACTGTATTTCCAGCCCAGCAGCTTGCCACTCACCTTTTTGTTTTTCAACAAGGCAACAGCATGCAGCAAGGCTGAAAATCTACTATAAAGCAATAGAAAGCCCACTGCAGTGAAGCATTGAGAATTATGGAAGATAAGAAAAAGCTAAAGACAAAACACAGAACCCGGATGTCAAGGTTCAAGACCACTCAAAGTATGTTCAAATTTTATATTATATTTACGGTAAACTGAGACTTTACAATTTGGATTCTAAGTGCAGGCCACAATGTACCTCTTGCGATTTTTTATTTATTTTAATTGCCACAATGACAAAAAACTATTTCTGATGCTAATAATGATTCACTGATGTGTCAAATTGTGGCAGTACAGCAGCAACTACTACCAAGGAGTACTGTATTTTCCGCACTATAAGGTGCACCGGATTATAAGGTGCACCTTCAATGAATGGCCCGTTTTAAAACTTTGTCCATATATAAGGCACACCTGATTATAAAGTGCACCTTCAATGAATGGCCCATTTTAAAACTTTGTCCATATATATGAGATATATACATTTGGCCCGCGGGCCGGACTTTGGACACGCCTGCTGTGGTGGCTCAATATTGGTCTATATATGAGGCGCAGTGGATTAAGGTGCACTGTTGGCTTTTGAGAAAATATGAGGTTTTTAGGTGCGCCTTATAGTGCGGAAAATACGGTACATATCTGTGACTCCTATCGGCAGCCTCCACAAGCACAAGATATCTTGAAATAATACTTGCCCATCCCTAGTTAGCAGCCAATTAAATAAAAAGTATGTATGCATCCCAATGAAATTGGAAGCCAACAAGAACATTTCATCAATCTATAAGGCTGAATATATTTTAAGAAAAAAAGAAAAAGAGGCAGATTCCTCAACAGAAACTGGAATAGATCTCCAAATAATAACCTACCATAAGGGAACCTGCAAACAAGTGATTCCAATGTGCAGCTTTGTTGGGTGACGTGCATTACACAGATGGGCTGTAGCTGGAAATTGCTTGCTCTGTGTGTGTTAGTACATATTGAACGCATGTGCACTGCAGCGGCCTTATTGGCGCTGTCTTTGGCCGCTCTCCAGTTGGACAAACAAACAGCCATATGGTCAATTAAGGTCCATCAATACACTACCTCTGTAAACATCTTTACGGCTGATAATAAACAACAACCTGTCAGCAGCATGCACAACTGGGAGTCATGTTATCTAACCTCTAGCTCCCGCATCCAAAACCTGCTATATGCCGATAACCTGTGAGGCAGCAATCTTATTTGTCACTTCCTATGTGCCATTGATTGAATATATAGACTAATTCAAGGGTGCCCTCTTTCTATTAGTACCTAGTTTAATCTGCCAATATTAAAACTCAATACAAAAACCTGTGGTTAAGTACCTATTAAGTGTAAGTTAAAGTTGTATTTTAACATGCTGGAGGCAGTAGAAATGTAAAAATGTACATTTAAATACAGTGGAAGGTCACAAATTCGAGAATATTCTGAAATGTTCACAAACAGCAGCAATGTTTGCCTTTGAAATGAACAGAAATGCAATTAATCCCTTCCCGCTCTGGATAAAGTTATTTAAACCGTATTTTTATCAAAAGAAAAGGAATTTATCACACACACACTTTATTATAAGGGAATTATTTGCTTCCAATATTTTCAAATACAGTACAACGTGCTTTGTATATAACATTGCATTATTAAGTCCCTGCATGCATAGGGCAACAGCATTTTTATTACTTGCTTGCTAGTTCATTCTTGTACAAATAGGTCCACTTTAAATCACTAGGGAATATGTTGATATTTTGCCAGAAAGCAAATTCTGGTAATTGAAAAGGCCAAGGGGGATAAGAAGCGCAAATTACAAGCACAGCACTGCAATATAGCTCACCTCGGGCAATGTTGAATTTCGACAAGGGACGTACAGTATTAAAGATGCTTATACCAATATATTATTGTGTGATCAATCTGTCATACAGCATCTGAGATGATGATACTGTGTGTGTTACTGACGAAGAAATCCTACAGAAAAATGATGGTAAAAATCACAGCAGTGCATTTGAGGGCAAAACGTTAATGCACATATGTGCAATAAAATGTGTGTATATATATATATATATATATATATATATATATATACATATATTATATATATCCGTATTTTCCGGACTATAAGGCGCACCAGACTATAAGGCACACCTAAAATGAATGGACCATTTTAAAACATTGTCCTTATTTAAGGCACACCGGACTATAAGGCACACCATTAATGCATCATGTCAGATTTTTAATCCAAATCAAATCATGTCCCATTTGTTTTAATTCTGTGGGAGGTGGTGCCAGTCGGTCAATAGAGGCAAGAGTCACTCTATTTCAACATTACAATGGCAAATGAGTGTTGCAGTCAGGGAGGCTGTGACCCTGTCGTCCCAGAAATATGCTCCGTATTGTAACTGTGTTGCCTCCGGTCGAGATGCTTAATCAAGGCCAATTGCAAGACCATCATCTCATCGCTCTAGCAGGCGGCACATGTTGATGTGTCATTCTTGTCATTGCAGGCATCCCAGCGGAACTACAACTCAATCACGTTTTAATTATGATGAGATAAAAAGAAAGCGTACAGTGTGTAAAATAAAAAATCGGAAATTAGTCAGGGCGTCATGGATTATGTATTTGATAATAACGAGACTTTAAAAATGTAATCAACTGAGGTTGTAGAATTTGAGTTTAAATAAACAAGAATTCATTTGAAGCTTGAAACTGTCATAAATCGGACGCAATGAACCGATCAACAGGATTTTGCATAGAAGGCATTCCGATTTAAAAAAAATAATAAAAAATTGCCTCTATGAGTATTATTTACACAACGGCAACAGTAAAAATGATGGCACACAGAATCTCTTCTCGGGCAAAAACTGTGTTTGCATGTGCATGCATGCATAGGCCTATCACGATCATTTTTTCTGGACGATAAATTTTCACAGAAACTATCATGATGAAATAGTATGGTTGTTCTTGTATTCTTTTCATCTGGTTGTATTTTCTTTTTACTGTCACTTATAGCTTGATGATTTTAGAGCTAACATAACTAAAGTACTGTTTAAATATGATTACTTATGAAGTCAAAAGCCATTGTTTAATCAAGTGTAGACTTTCAAACATTAATCACATTTTGCAAATTATTTTTTGGTCAAGCACTAATCAACCTATGCATTCAATCTTTCAGTGATTTTCACCTTCAGGAGAATCAGGAATAAACCATTTAGTAACACTGTTTTGTTCTTCAGGCAGAGTGAAATAAGCAGTGTCTTATTGGTGTCCTGAGGTGACAATACAGTCTCAAGGAGAGCCCAATTTTTAGGGTAAATGGAGCAAATTAATGTATGCTGCAAGGAAAGAGGATTAATTTGTCCTCAAACAGATCATGACAATGTACCGGATGACGGATTTTAACATCTACCCCGCGGAGGCCTTATCTTTTGCTATTTGCTGTCTGCTAAAGCAAGATTTCGTTCGGGTGGTGAACCAATAACTCTTCTTACAAAAAGGAAGAAGAAATATGATTATTGAAGCTTCTTCAAATGACATAAAATAGAGATGCCTCATTCCTGTCTCGAGTAAGTGGCAGCTGCAGAGATAAATATTGGGCAGTATATGTTGCTATGTCTTGCCATCAAGACAATGGCTCTTAATCAGTCTTCAATTTGTAAGCCAATAAATCTTGTAAGTCAAGTGATAAGCCATGCTATTGAAATATATTGACATGCTCCTCCCGGGAATTTCTATTATGACCACTACATCTGTCCGTTTTTAGCCTTGTTTGTTATTTTATACGATCAGGTTTGACAGAAGAAAAAAGGAATACAGTGCCTTTATCAAGGGTACAAAGCATCAAGGGTATAAAGACATTAATAAATGAGTGGAAGTGTTTAGGCAGACATAAATGAAAGCTAGTGTGCATGATTAATAAACATTGTGCAGCCCTTTGTAGTCCCCTTCTTTCTATAAATGAAGGGGGGGAAACAAATGTCATCATTAGGCAGCTCATTCAAAGTACATTAATACTTGGGCCTTTAATCACAGATGGAACGAGTGTATACCTACCTACTACCTACAATTTATACATGTGATTCATTAGTTTCTCTTGAAAGTCTAGCAGAAAGCTTTTACAAGCTGCTAAATCAAAGAGTAGCATCAAATTATATATGTGCTGCACAAACAGAATCTTGTGATAGTTTGTAATTCCGTTATATATATATATATATATATATATATAAAAGATGGCAGTCTTTGTTTCTATTATGTGGGTAGTATAGAACTCTCGGAAACATAATAAAAAATGAATCTGTGTCCTTTGTTTTACATCATATTCAATCATATTAACCTTATAACAAAAGCAATGATTATAATAAATGCTCTTTGAAGGTTAAACAGCCCATTGCAAACCACTGGCTGGTTAAATAATAGGTCCATTTTAAAACAACCTTAACTGTCAATGTGATTCCTCCACAATATATTGCACATGCATGTGCATTAGACTGCCATTCTTGGAATTGTGTCTCAGAACTTTTAGTGTAATGGCAACAAAGAGAAATGATGAGGCCTGAGGTGCTCTTACGACTGGGAATGTGATTATGGCGCTTCCCGGGGTAGATGGAGGAAACTGGAAGTATTCTTCTGGCATTTAAGAATACAAAGTAATAAAACAAAGAGTGAAGATCTATCGGGTGTATCGAAGACTCACGTAATTGAAGACAATCAAAGGGAACTCTTTGATTCTCCTGTAAAAAGCAGGACAATGGATGATGAGGAATGACGTTAAATAGATCAATCAAAATGCATCAGACAATAAATCCCAACAGCTCCAGCTGCTATTTTTAAAACACATTTAAATGCTATCATTATTGATGTAGTTTTTAAATGGGTGCACTTCTCAAACAATTAGTTTAATGGAGCATCACTTCACAATCTAGGTTAGCAAAATCAATATATTGACCTCCCTTATAGTGTCTTTTTAGCCCTTTCATGTGACATGAAAACATGAACTTGTGGTTTAGAAAGCTGTTCTCTCTAGTTGGGCAATTTTCACAGTTAGCAATCCAATGCTTGTAATTTCTAACATTGTTATGTGAAAGAAAGGCAGTGCACACTTCCTGGTTGTATTTTTAATCGTATCATGGAAAAAAAATAGCTGAGATGGTTTCTATCTAAACACACTTGTACTAATCGTTAGGATTAAACAACTGCATTCTTATCTTTTAAAAGAAATCTAAATTCTGGGCATAGAATATGCATACTTTTGATTATATTCTATAGAATTGAAAACATACTTTACTGGGTAGAAGAGGCTTTTGCTGTACTTAATCAGGGGTGACTAATTTTTGCCGCTGGCCACATTGCAGTGAAGGTTTCCCTCAGAGGGCCTTTAAATTTGTGTGAAACTATAAAAATGTTCAATTGCTATCAAAGACTGCAAATTTTAAAATAACTCCATTTAAAATCATTAGTCAGATGATAGTTGTTTAAGTTACTGTGCAAAGGGGTTTGGTAAGAAAAAAACACTGCAATATTTGAAATTTTGGTTGATTTTCACAAGAATCATGGAGGTTGATGCACAAGATAAAACGTGGCGAGATTTAACCCCAGTGCATGAGTTTGACACCCGTGGCTTACTTGAAAGTGACGAGTGCACAGAGAACAAAATAATTTAGTGGCACACCAGATGCTTCCATCTATCTGTCTTTACTCCTGCTTATGCTCCTCAAACAAGTTTTTATTTTGTGGATACGACTGCACTGACGAAGTGATGTGTAATTATAGCCCTAAAAAAGGTAATTGCTGGCCAGATGGAAGAGAGGTAAAGCTTAGGGGATGCAATATATGATTGATACTGAAAACTTGCTGCACTATTTTCAGACTGTGTGCAGTTAATCATGTCTGGTACACTTTTATGTTTCACATTTATATCCAACTAAACATTACAATTGCTTTTCTAGTACCGATTTTCAGAATATGTGAAAAACCAGGCTGGCACCTCAACGTCGTCAGACATATTTTAAATAATGTATAGCATTCCTAGCATGCCGCTAGTAAATGCGAATCTGATCCATCGCCTTTCATATTTCCTCTTGACACTAACTTGGCAGAGAGCAGACAATCCTTGGATTTTGAATACAATTTCCATCTTATAATGAAACCAAAATGTTGGCAGATTAAATTGTCCTGATGCCATTTGAGCTGGCAATGGTGTTTGGTATTCTGTATATGTGATTTGATCCGTTTTTTTTCAATAGATCTCCTCCTGTCTGTTTGCTATAGGTGCTTGGTTCTCCGCAGCCAATGCAGCACACCACAGGTCACTTCAAGACCCCGTAGACGGCTGTAAATATCAAACGTGTTTGATTTTCTCAATGTCACTCCTGAATTTCTTGCAGTGGTTGTGATTGAATCTGAGCTGCAAATGTCTTCCAAATGTTAACACCATGTTATCGTACCCTTGTTGACCTTTCTTGGTCTTTGTTTCACTCGAACCAACACCACACCATTACCACCCACCGAACCAGACCACTACCATCTTTCCCCCCCTTCTGAAGTCATTATAATACACTGCATGGTGCCTTGTGTTTTTTTTTTCTATCACAATTGATATATCAGTTGTTCAATTTTTTCCCAAACAAAAAAATAAATAAAATAAATAAACAATGGCTTCTAAATATTCATTCCAAAGTGTATGGAACTTTTTTAAAAATCTGTTTGCTTAGAAAATGTTTCTTTACCCAAAATTGGCTAGTTTAAAGTTCTCTGTACGTGGCACACACAAATCTCGGTAGTCAGGCTGGTCTTAAATTTTGCCATCCATCAAACCTTTCACCTCCGAACTGTGACGCGAACGTGCTAATCAGTTTCACCGTGGTGCTCACAGGACAGCATATTTTTGGAAAAATTAAGTTTTAATAATAGATTGATGCAATTTCAAATGACACCGTTACATGGCACTCAAAGACCAGAAATAGCATCTTTTGTACTGACACTTTGGATTTGTGATTGTAAGAAAGTTAGTTTTAATATGTGTCAGATTTTGATTGAGGTGGACAGAACCAATGACAACAGCTTCAATAGGTGGCCGTCAATATTATATTGTGTTTTCCATCATTATTGATTATCAACTAACAGCCAAGAAGTGTTTTGTTTTGTTTTGTTTTCTTTCAAAAAACACTGATGAATATTCAATGTAGGCTGCGTACAGGAAACGAGGGCAAGGGGTTGTTGTGGAAAAAAACTGCACAAAATGAGTTCTTCCAATTAATGTTGGTTTTCTGGTCAGCAGTTTTGTGCTGTCTTTCTGCTTATTATAAAGCAGGTTGTATTTAGTGCACTCCCCCCATACAGGGCTCGTATCACGTTGGGTCACTCAAATCTCAAAACGCTGCTGTAATTCAATGCAGACAGGATTTAAAAACAAAAGGCCGAAGTAAAGTAAGTTTATTTGCAGAGCACAATTATACAGGTTGATTATAACTGGCAATTCAAAGTGCTTTATTGTAATTGTGTAGCTGTATACAGAAAGAAAATTACGGGGAAGCGAATATAAACATTTCACCCGAAAAAATTAATTTATTGATTGAATTAGACAAGCTTTGAGTAATCGCAATGTGTGTGCCAAATTAATCTCTGCCTATACTCCCTCCAAGAACCCCAAAAAACTCCCTGTTTGGCCGAAGCAATCCTAGGTCAGCTTCAACATTAGTTTGTGAGCAACTATGCCCATGTTTATTGCTTTGTGCTACCTTTAGTAAATCTGGCCTTGATAAAGATTCCAACTCGTACATGAGCTCATACACTTCCCTTTGTCAGCAGGACTATGGTTCGTAGAGAATGTATTACCTTTGATATAATATAAGAAACAAACCTTGAAAATAAACTAACTGGAATAAAATGCGAGATTTTGTGGAGTTTATCTAAAATGGAGCAGTTAAGCGCAAGCAAATACATATTTCTTGGCATGTTTTGAAGTAGTAAGTAATGGTAAGTAAACATTTATTATATTGTAGTAGCTGGCACATACTTGTACTCATTTTGCCAGAATCTGCCAAACCTACTCCTCCTTTTCTTGCAATTGTTTTTAAAGGTTGTGAAAAGAAAAAAAATTACTATATTTGCACAGAATGCACGCATTATTGCTGGTCTCTCAGTACTGGAAATAGTGTTTGCAAAGCACCTCATTTGCTTCAAACACCAGGGGGAGAGCACTGAATGGCTGTCCATGAAATAACCCCCCCTCCCACACATACACACACGCATCACAAGTTTAAAGTTGTTTTTCTGTCTTTGCAAATATGAGCGGAAGGAATGAAATCATCACCTTCACTATCCCCTGTTCTCTCATTTAGGAGGCTTAAAGAGCTAGGCTTTTTCGTCACTCTCCCATAATCCAAACATTGAAAATTCTCTCCGGCTGTTTAGAATTGCTAAAGCCATTTTATGAATCATTTTCCCCGAGTGGTATGATTGTGAAGTGGCTATGTACATGTGATTTCATTCCACTCTAATAGCAGTGAGATGGGATAAATTGAGTGGGAATGAGATGAGAAAATAGATTGGACTGAAGTCTGTGATGGCCTTAAAGATACGAACGGATGATGTTGAAGAGGGAAAGAATGAAGGAATAAAAACAGGTCAAACATACTCAAGAACAATTCAAAACCTTACAGCATATTGCAACACGGTCAAAAAAGATAACGGATATTCAGCTCCCTTTTTTCTTCCCTTTGAAAAATGAGAAGTAACTGTTTGATTGTAAGATATATCAAATGTCATCGGCGCAGTGAGTGTGCCACTTTCGACTAATTCATTTGTGTAAATCGGCAACCTTGTCACACAAGATTGAAAAGACCATCTGCTCAGGGTACAGCTGCAATAGTTGAAATCCAGGTGTTCTCAAAGTGGTTTTATCCTGACGCAAAATCAGAACACTAACTGTCAGGAGTCTTGCATAGCCGGCAGACATTTCAGTGTTCTCAGGGGCCAGTGAAGTCTTAAAGAAAGGCGGATTGATTTTCAGGCACCAGCAAACAGATATTGATTGTGTAAACCATCAGAATAGGTACTAAAAAAAGGAAGTACGGGGAGACTACAAAATTGTTTTCCACTGCAGATGATGGAACTTCACCACATCATTTTGTGAAACTGAAGACTTCCATCAAGTCACATTATAGCACTTTGTCTTCTATTTGCCCCTTTGTATTGCAATATTTTTACATATTTCAGAGAACATTATTAAAGGATTTTGCAGATTCTAGATTTTGGGACTCTTTTAACTGTGTGTCCAGATAATGGAAGTACTTGCTTGCATGATTTTCAAACACAAATAAAAAAAAATCACACTGTTAAAGGGATAATCACAGTTCACTTTTTGCAAAGGAATAATCCACCTTTACATGAATTGAATTTTCAGACTCAGCAAGCACAATGTTAAAATATTGAGGTTACAAGGCTAGAAATGATGAAATAATCAGTCATGATATCTTGGTTTACCACATACAGTCCAGCTCTGGATGCTCTTTATATAATCCACAACCTTATTTTTGCTAGAACATTTTTATTGCTTCTGTCAGTCTTTGCATGGTCACATAAATTGGTTTCCTTACTGTGGCCAATGAGTATCAAATAAAAGAGTGGAGCGCGGTAGATGGGACACAAGTTTAATGGAGGTCGTGAGACATCACAGAAAAAAAGCAATAAGCAAACATGAGAAGTCTGCTGTAGTAAAGGTTGCATTTCATTTCGATCCACAAGTGCTTCGTCATCAATCTTTTTCAAACCTCATCGCGATGTGCCTTAAGACAAACAGATGACGTTAACAAATAAAAACAAAACAAATCTCTGAAGTGATTCGATTTTATTGCATCCTCTTGCCAAAGTTGAACAACACAGCAACTGCAGCGCCTCAAATGTTCTTCACCTCATTAACAAAACTACGAGATGCTTCAACTCATCCTTCCAATCCCTTTCTGACTGCCACAAATTCAGAACTGCTGAGTCTCATGCAGCTTTCACTCTCAGCTTTCAACCATGCCTGTGGAAATGAAGTCATCAGGATCACTACAGGGGAAAACTCATCCAATTGTAATCCCGAAGCCATCCAAACCACACCCATGAAAAAAAATGAATAATGTTAACGGGGTTAACAGTACAGTACTGTTTAAATAATTTGTGTAATCCTCTTTTGTCCTGGAGAGGAAGAAACAACTTTTAAGTAGTCTGTATTCGTTTAAAGAATACGACACAAACATAACTGGTGAGTATGAATTCACTTCAGATGTTTTTTTTTCCAAAGGCCATGGTGTGCTCCAGCTCTGACAAACTATGGGTTTAATTAATAATGAGCAGTTGGGTTGGCTGCTAAAGCTTCAAGTGAAGCGACTAAAATAGGTCCACGAGGTGAGTGAGGGAATTTTTTTTATAAGGTCAGAAAAGTCACCTTTCAGAAGTTACACAAAATATAAAAACGCTAAATAGCTCGGAAGACAGATCTGAGGATGTAATTATTTAAATTACAGCCAGGAGGATTCTCTGCCTGCAGCTCCCTTAGTTTAGGCTGCGCCACCTCGAGCCACTGCACTCGTGGCAGCAATGCTACCATGCCAACTCTAATTATGCATCGTGCAATCCGACAAAACTGCAGACTCCCACAGGAGGATGTAGCCAGCAGCTAACGAGAAACAAACACTTCCCTGTTCTTGATGCTCAGTGAGAGATACGGACGCAGAGTGTCTCAGCGGGAAAAGGCCAAAGGTAACAGAGATAAAGGTAGAGGTGCGTCAACAAATACAAAAAGATCTTTTGAAAAGAAAATAGTTGAATAATCCATCCATCCATCCATCCATCCATCCATCCATCCATCTACCCAATTCTGAAAAGGAGTAGAAAAGGAAAACTTCACCAATTAAAAGTTGCCTCTTGAGCTGTGCACATTTGCTGCTATTTCACGTTCACAGTACAGAGGCTCCAATTGCTTCCCACAGTTAGATATGAAAGTTTGGCAAGATGAATCACCTTTCTTCTTACACGGCTAAGTCAACGTTTAGTGAAGCCCCACTGGGTGGAATTTTTTAATTAATTTTTAAAATCCCCCTCCTCCCCAAAATGTACAACTTATGTATCAGTGGGCAATGAAGAGAGCTTCAAATCATTGCTGTATCTGCCAGTTAGCTTGCAGTCAGTCACACTTTTTGTATTCCTTTCATCTCATGCTTTCGGCTCATCTTTCTCACATAACTCGCTTTCCTCTTTTTCTTGCCCTCTTTCTCTCTTTCTAAATTTGTATCCAAAGGCTATTTCTCAATCTTTCAGCATCCCAGTAAAGATGGAACATCATTTTGTGTGAATCCTATTCATCCTCTTGGTTTTATCTTTCTGTTTCACTTTTGCTTTAAGAAGTAGATTAAGGAAAAAGGGGGAGGCTGTCATGAGTACACTTAATATAATACTTTGGGTTAGAGTTAGGTCAAAAGTGTTCATACGCTGGCCAAATTGTAAACTTAAGTGAATTGGAATATTTTGAATGTGTATATCTTGGTTGGAGAAGTAGAATTAAATGTTGGAGATTGTGAAGACAGCAAGATATTAGACTGTATATTTGTGGAGGGTAAACTTTACATCGAAACACTAAATTGTCTGGGTGACCCCAAACTTTTGAACGGTAGTGTATCGTGTATACTAAAACCTGGCCTAGTGTGTCACCATAAAAATAGATTGAAAACAATATAACAGGAGACTTATTTCCTAACGACTATGATTTGCAATGTGTATCCATTCAAGAACAGAAAATCCAAAAAATGTGTTATGAACTTTGTATTAGTTTATAAGATAAGACATCTATCTGCGAGGTGACACAGTGTGTTATATGTTAAAGTGAGGTCCTTGTACTGAGGGCAAAAAGTGAATCTGTGAGGAGTTGAAAGGGTTATTCATTTTAGTATGGCTAAAAGGCAGACTGTCTCTTCTATCATGGCCTTCAGAAGCACACTATAATGCTTTTGACAGATGAGATGAGCAAACCAAGCATGAAACATTTAGCCAGTCTTGCAGTGGCAGCTCTTAATCCGGTTAAAGATTTTTTCCAATTAAAACAAAACAGTATTTAGGCTGTCTTAGTGACTTTTTTTATTATCCATTATTTGTAAAAAAAATCTGTTATTTTAAAATTAGCTTCTTTGGTAAATATTTACATTTTTATAATAGCTTTTATAAATAGCTCCTTAAATAGCTTTCATTTTTTCAGTCAGCTGGACAGCAACCTATTTTCAACCCTAATAGACTTAAAGTTTCATCATAGGGTAGGCAAATTATACAACTTGTATAACTTTGAAAAAAAACTAAATTTTGTACAATACAGTAGGACCGATTGTATTATTATGCTCATTTACAGTATGTTTCAATGCTGCTACTACTAATAGGGAAAGTCTCAAAAGGATGTTGAATATTTCAGGTAGCCCTGAGCAAAGTAGGAGAATAATTCATTTGGATAGTCACTTCCAAGGGAGATGGGCATCAGCAATATAACCCGGCTCATCGGGGAGCATTTCCAGCACAAGACTGCTGACAAAGCTTCCACCAGAAATAGAGCAAGACTTGCAATTTAGCCCCAGTTCAAACTTAAAATCGCTTCAGCCCAACACCAATAAACTGCTATTTTTGACTAGTTGGCCTTTTACTATAAAAACATGCTTTAGTTTGGATGAATGTACACTAATTGACTGAGATTCTTTTCTGAATAAAAATTGAAATTGGTTGTGAACTATTGCTGGTATTTAAAAGTTTCATCAATCAACAAAAGTCAAACATGGATATGTCAAAAGTGCACATTGATTTTTATTTTTTTTAAGTTAGTAGTCCTCTCCTAGTTTTATAGCAATACAAGTGCCGTTTATTGATTCTGACCAGCATCAGCTATAAAAGCATTTGCAAGGCCGCTTCTCCTAGCGTTTGATATATGGTAGGGGTTGACTCGCAGTTCCTCCATTATATGTCGTGCGATGACCAGGTTGCCTCAGTGAACATAAACAGCCGAGGAAGTATAGATTTTCAATGTGTCTTGGCACAGCGTGTTTGAAATTCTGTCAAGAATTATTGTGGCTTGACCTGACAGTGAACACCTCATGAATGTGTTTATAGTTATAGTTTCACTCTATCACTAGACAGCTTTATAATGATACTCTATTAGGAAAGGGAAAAATTGTTTTGGAATTGGAACTTGTTCAGCTCAGGTTTCTGGTGGTGGTATTTAAAATAATAAATAGATATTGTCTTAAATACATACCTCTATGAAACATAGCACATGCATAATGTATGCAAAATAATGAATACAAAATAAGGTAAACATAAGACAAAAGCCACTCATTCATTTTAATGAACTATTGTCCGCTCTGCTCTTCTGCCCTGTGCCTCTAACATAATTCTGACACCCTAAGCATTTCAATTTGGGATTTGCACATCAGAATTCCCCGCCTTCCATGTGCTTTGCACTTACCATGAGAACGTGTACATACTGTAATAATGTATCTGTTTATGATGCCGTATGGGTTAGAGAAGTTGAGAATGTATCACTAGTACGTTAAATTGATTCTTTTCTAAATACCGTATTTTCCGGACTATAAGGCGCACCTTCAAGGAATGGCCCATTTTAAAACGTTGTCCTTATATAAGGCGCACCGGACTATAAGGTGCACCATTAATGCATCATGTCAGATTTTTAATCCAAATCAAATCATTCTCCATGTTATCTTTTTTATTTCAACTTCAGATTCAACAAATTACTGTGTAATCACAAAATAATGATCATAGTCTTTTTGATTCATGATTCATAGTCTTCAGCGGGCCACTTATGATTGATTTCATGACACAATGCTTCGGGCCAGTTTAGGAATTTGGTCCATATATAAGGCGCACCGGACTATAAGGCGCTCTGTCGGCTTTTGAGAACATTTTAGGTTTTTAGCTGCGCCTTATAGTCCGGAAAATACGGTATGTTGTTTTCCAGTATATTTGATATGAAAATATTACTATTAAACATAGATATTAATATAATTTACTAGAGTTATATACAACACAGAGTACCTAGAAATAATTTCTATCTGTATACTTGATAGCATAGGCTTTGTGAATTATTATTGTATGTTTCATGTGACTCGCTCTCAACAGCATTAACGTGAAAGAGAATTTTACAAGAAAGTGACAGCAGAGAACAGCATCAGCACGGATACATTTCAACTCAGGACAATACCACAAATGCATGGTGTCACACAGGCACAGTGAAATCACTCATGGCTTTCTGCTTCACCTCCTGGAGCAGAATATCTTCCCTTCTGGCCTGTCTGGGGTAAACAGGGTGTCTTGTACAATAGACATGGCAGAGCTTGCGGCAAGCAGCATTTGACAGATACTAAACAAAGAACTGCAAACTAACAACGTCCAAAACAATGTCATCTTATGTATAACTATGTCTGCTCACTTTCCCTCTCACTATGATTGTTGAACCTTGGCTGCCTCCCATCCCCTTAACCAATAGACAACCACAACAACAAAACATCATTACTACCTCTTTCCATGCATCCCCATCATGTGATTTATTCATGTGATTTGGTAAGTCTGCAAGGTCAAAATTAACAGGATGCTCCATTCTCTGTACTGCTTGCTAGATTTGCAGGGCCTTTGTGAAATAGTAGTGGATGAGAATTGTCTGGTGGTTCTCAACAATCAAACCCGAGAAGTACATCATAAGCATGCAGAAGATTACAGAAGTGCTGAATGAGATTGCCTTGAGAAGACATCAATTATTAACAATGCGCATCCCATAATGGAGATGTCAACTATTCAGAATCAAAGAATACATTTCAATTTCAAACTACATATGTCAAAACTGATGGGTAAAGCCTGTCAGAGCATCTGACGTTTACTTGGTTAAATTGTGGCACTTAAATAGTGGCAAGTGTGTTCTGACTCACCCAAGGAGTCTTTTTTTTTTTCAAGTACCATCAATTCCTCACTTGTGTCTTGACAGCCTCTTGCTGGTAGAATGAATAGAAAACTGAATGAAAACCCCAAACCGTGAACCTACACAATATGAAATTTATCTCAAGCTTGGATTGTATAGCGAGGCTTTGAAGAACATGACAACCACCGCACGGCATGACACGATGAAGCAAGATCGGGTGTGGACTTTTGGCATGTCTGCTGTAAATGCTGCATGTAAATAGGCACCACTATAAAGACAATTTTGAACATAAATAAATTTAACACACAATTGAAACACCGCTTCTGTCATTTGCAACGCTGACAAAGTCGTTAGCAAATGTCCGATGTGCAATAAATGCTGCATAGTAGATGCATTGCAGTGAAACCTCATTGTTTAACCTCATCTGGTACTCATTTCATGAACAAAACTGCTAATTTATTCTTTGTCCTTAATTGTAAACAGTAATTCATTGGATATCAGAGAAACAGCTATATGTGCATAATTTTCCTTTATGTGGCAAATATAAGGCAATAAAATTGGAAATCTGGCAAATAGACGGAAACCAGGCAATCACCACAGAAACGCTGACGCAGTCAACAGATTGCCAGTTCCTATCAAATTAAGGGAGGAGGAGCGAATCAAGCAAATGTTAATGATGGACATGTTAGATGAGAGCCTGACAAATACTCAGATGAAGAGCTAGACCAAAAAAGATCCTGTTTTGTCACAATGACTGCCAAAACTGAGAGCTGTCCAACAGAGAAAACTAGAACTCAGTGTTAGAGATAACCACATTCCCTGGAGAGCATGCGTTGTAATTCCCACGAGAAGAAGAGAAAGGATGCTCAAACTCTCACACTAAAATGAAACCGGCCAGATCATTTATGTGGAATGGATTAAGATGTCTGGAGAACTGTTCAGGCATGTCATGTCATGTCATAGTGGATCAAAAAGCACCTGCACCTGCACCTCAACACCCATGGGAATATCCTGAGTCACCATAGTCAATGATTCATGTGGACTTCTCTGGAGCATTCTTAGCCAGTTAAGCCACTCATGGATGAATGGTATCGTAATCGGCACCATAAAGGCCTGATCGGAATACTATTCTTCTCAGTGCGATTGAGTTGAAACAGTGAATGTTAAATTAAAATCTCGCATGAGTATAATCATTACAGACAGAATGCCCCGCACAGCAACTCCAATGTGGTTTTTTTTTTTCAGGAAGTTCCTGCTGTGGGTCTTCTGTGAATAGAAAAGGGCATATGCACCCCGAGGAGCTGCTCAGCTGCGTGCTTTTGAAATACGAAGCTGGGACCCAAGAGGCATAGTGACTTCTGATCCATGCTAAGTAAATGTGATTGGCTGTTCATTAATACTGAATGACAATTTACATGGATTGTTTTTTTTCTGTTTTTTTTTCTTTATCTCTTATTAGTTTGGATCCCCTCCAGTCTAAATGCATTACTGTTATTATGAAAATTTAAATTATACAGGGATCTAATGCTATATGATGACCACACATGACGTTGGTTCAAACTTGCAAACATCAGTGTTGTGAAACATTACAGGTATATTTCTTGCTGAAATCTTTGCTCAAATTCTAAATTATACACCATTAGGTCATTACATCTCTCTGAGTGAAAGCAAACAAAATGACCTAGTATTAGCAGACCTCAGTCTGCTTGGTGAAAAGGTAAAATAAGAAGCCATTAAGGCCTTGGGGCTGATCTATTAGCTGGAAATAACGTCCATGACCTTTTCTGTTTTAATTCATTTCACACGAATGAATGAAAATAACGATTTAGTAGGTTGCTCTCTTGAGGTATTCATACTCCCAAATTACGGCCAGAGTAGATTGTGAAACAGTTTAGTTTTGAGTACAATGCAACACATGCACCTTTCTGTGATGGCGATACAAATTACATGAGTAATTGCATGTCCTATGCGTGAAATTGTGAAAGCTTGCGACCAAAATATGGAAAACATTACATATACCGCATCGGGTATATGCAAATAATGAATTTGATTCCAATTACTCTTTGTTGTCATTCATTTCGACTTCTGCCAATCATCAATAATTCGAATGCGCGTGAATGTCAACATCGCAAAATATTTTTGAACAGCAGACCTTTTGAATACATTATAGAGAGTTTGCTCAAGCCTGTTTATGCATTGCATTTGTCCTTTTCACTTTTTCCCAAACAATCTAGTCATTTGGGCCCCCACCCCCTCGCGGATTCCTTAGAGCAACAGAATAGAGGCTTAAGGATGAGTATAAACGGAGCCCCTTTTCCTCCACAGCTTCATTTAATTAGACTAATCTGCTCTGTCCTGCCCGTGAGCGCAATAAGACAGTTGTCGACTCTAAGAGGGCCCTCACTTCAGATAAGTGAAAGGGGGAAAAAAAAAAAAAAACATCCAACACTAGAGCCGGATTTAGCCCTAAACAAGGAGGAAAAGGACTTGTGAATTCTATTAAGATGCACAAGAAGACAGTTTCAGAATTTGCTTGATCACATTTCTATTGGCCTAATCTCAGCCTGGCAGATGTGTGCCTTTAGGTCCAAAGAGGATGGGGAACTGATGAGTCATGAAGCAAATCAGCGCCATAAAACGTTAAAGAGAAAAAACAAAGTACTTCCTCCTCGACATTTTTACCAACAGAAGAAACAATTCCGTTCAGGTGACAAGAGGATGAGCTCATTTGTACATAAAATGCACCGCTCTTTTCGCCAGCTGTCCGGGTGAAATATGTGCACCACTCCAAAGGTTGTGTGCGTGGGTGTTTGATATGGTTGGCCCTAAATTTTCCTATGAAAACTCACTGTCACTATTATCATAGTCACTGCCTCTTTGACTTTATCTCTTTTGTTCCTTGGCTTAATTCAGCTGTTCTCGTTGGCAACAAAATGCGGTGCATAAATCACGCAGCAGACTTATAGCGGAGGCAATTTATGCAGCAGTAATGGACGCAGTGGTAAATTAAAGGGTGAGACCAGAAACTGGGGATTACAGGTTAAAGCGGTTTAAACCAAAAGTGTCAAATATACAAACATGGAAATACACACACACACAAGTACACACACACCTATAATATTGATAGTGTGAGCATGAGGCAATGGTCCCTGTTTCCCCAAGGACAATCCTTCACTCACAGGATTTTTCCCTCCTGTTTTTGAACAAATTGATTTAAATGAAAATGTTTAACAGCACAGAGATCCAGCCTCTCACCTGAGAATACAGACTGGTGTTTAAAGAATAGATTTTTATCAATCCTTTTTCTACCTCAGACCAGTATCAGATTTTTATCTCATTTTTTATCTTTATAAACATATTTACACACCGTATTTTCCGCACTATAAGGCACACCTAAAAACCTCAAATTTTCTCAAAAGCGCCTTATAATCCGGTGCACCTTATACATCCGTGGATGAGGACTAATTTATTAAAGTAAGCTTTACGGGTTTATTTTGTGTGCTGTGTGATATTAACGTTTGAGCAATGTTGAGTTATTGATATATTGTTATTGTTTTCACTATTTCGAGTGTTACTATATTGTGATTGCATTAACGTTGGAGCAACGTTGAGTTATTTATTTTATGCGCTTTATAATCCGGTGCACCTTATATATGGACACAGTTTTAAAATGGGCCATTCATTGAAGGTGCGCCTTATAGTGCGGAAAATACAGTACATATATATTCAACTTAGCAGCTTTTTCCTCCGATTGTCATCTTTCCAGGTAATACAGATGAGAAGTGGGCTACCTCATCCTGTCGCGAGAGACTTCCTTCAGACCTGCCAAGTGAAGTCAACCCAGCAAGGTATTCTGTGACTCGTTTCTACCACAAGGATTGATATTTAATGCATAGGTGCTATTGCAGACAGTGATGGACAGGGGGGAACATTGAAGCTGACAAGCTTCTGGCAGAATGCAAAGATGTCAAAACATACGACTGAGATGCATCCCATGAGGACAGAGAGGGATTTTGGCAAATAGGTGCAGGTTGTGAGAGATTTTATCCAATTAGCAGCAATGCCAAAATTTAGCACCATGTTAGTAGATGTGTCAAAATTAATTTATTGATGAACAACAAATCCACTGTCAAACAGCTTTTTACAAGAGTTCCACCAATTTCTAACTTGAAATTGTATTTTTTGCACCAATTTCTGCCATTTACTGTTTTAATGTTCGTCATGTGGACATGTTGTCGATCGTTTAATCTGCTTTTTATCTGGCACCCAAAGAGTATTTCAGCAGCCTGCGACATTTGTTCTGACAGAGGCTCAGACAGCTTATGGGTGTCACAAAGCTGTTCGGTAGCATGTAAACAGAGGCCCGTGAAGTAAATGTTTCCAAGGAGCAGGTCACAGTCTCATCATGTCAAGATAATTACTGATGCTGACTTACAGTTAGCATATGCAGAATGATGGATGGATGGATGGATGGATGGATGGATGGATGGATGGATGGATGGATGGATGGATGGATGGATGGATGGATGGATGGATGGATGGCTTGCAGTAGTCCTTAAAAGAACAGACTGAACCTCATACACATACTGTTGATTTTACCTTCAACATAAGAACTGAAAATGAGTTGAATGTTCTTTTTTTTTTTTCCTTGTCATAATCTCAAGCCTTGTAATAACCATCTTGCTGTGTTTTTTCACATGGCTGCCTTTACATCACAGTTGTTTTTGATAGAACTGGATCTGTTATCTTCAAGACATGGGGAAAAAAGGATTTCAGAAAGCTGTATGTATGTGAATTAAAGACTTGTCCAAAAAAACAAGCATGATGACAGTCATCTTCAACAGAGCCAACAAAGCCTTCAAAAAGAAACAGAATTTGTTGGTTAAAGACAAGTTGTGCTATTTGAAGCACGAAAGTGTCGTCTGCACAATCACAGTGTGACAAGCACTGAAAATTACAGAAACAAAAAATAAGGGCATTGATGCTGATGAAAAAGAAAAGTACTTAAAAGTAGATTTATTTTTTTAAAACCTAGAAGGGGGGAGAGATGAAAAGTGGTGTTCATCATATTTAATCCGGTGTATAGACAAAATGGATGCGATAGTCTTTGTCAAGCTGAAAATAATAACCTCCTTAGCTGTGTTCCAAAACATTTAATGCCTCGATAGCAGCAGGAAAAATACGATAGGTGAAATTCGATGGCAGCTTCAAACCATGCAGAAAACAATTAAACTGTGACTGCTTGGATAAAAATGTCACAATCCAGCTGCTAAGCCTCTACAAAGCTTTATGATGGTGCCTCGGAATATCATGCTTGTGTCACAAATAAGTACAATTCAAAAACGCAGTACACTCAAATATGCTTCCTACTTAAAATGGTAATTCATCTTTTTCAGAATTCCCAGTGACCTTCCATTCAGGAAAAAGGCAAAATGGACACGTAACGAAAAGCATATGAACATTTTTCACTGAAAACTTCTCTATTTTTTCACGTTACAAAATTGGTAATCAAATGTACTATGTATGTGGACATTCCTTGGACTGTCAACCCAAATAATTGTATGAGCACCTCATATGTACAGTAAAAGCTCCAAAACAAACTGACAAATAACTCATTTTCAAATCAGACGAGTAAAATCTGGCCAAATACATGAAAAAAAAAGATATTATTAAAAGTAAAGACAATTTGCAATTCTAGTAATGACGCACGAATATGATGCACAATTTGTCTTCACGGGCCACATAAAATGATGTGGTGGGCCGTATTTGGCCCCCTGGCCTTGAGTTTGACACCGGTGACCTAAGATGTGCACAAAATTCATTCAATGAGGCTTCTCGGAAGCTGAATTTTTCGTCGGTCGTTATGTCAAAATTGAATCTATGTGTCAGGTTAAGTGCCATTTGTTTCCAAGTCCACCTCCAAGGGGTACACCCAGCACGCATAATCGAAAATGTCGTACCCGAAGCAGCCAAACTCAGCTGGAGGCTCGTCCCGCTGGCAGGAGATTCAGTGCTCCGAATTTTTCAAAGTCCATCCATTTCCTGCACCCCATCGCCTCATTAGTGTCGCGGGTGTGCCACTTTTTTTTAAGTCCAACTTTGAAATTCCGTCAAGCATTCTCTTGGGGTTGTCGCGTATCTGTCTGACATTGACCTGCTCTCAGTGGCGAAAGAATAAATGTCTGAAAACTACGACTAATCCATTGCTACTCTCATCCACTGTATTTGGTGCAAATATTAAAAAATTATTCCCAAAAATAAATTAATAAAATAAAATTAAAGTATGTCTTATTTTGTGGGGGTGATAATGGTTTTCCCTCTAAGTACTAGACATTCAATGTAAAAAATAAATAAATCCAAATCGTGTGCCGATCACTCTTATTTGTGAAGATCAATTTTAGCGCTAATTGGTTGACTCTAGTTGACAACAAATCATGACAACACAAGCCAGGAACCAATATTTGCAACGCTTGCCTCCTTCCTTCAATGACAGTCTGTCTGATGCGTAAAAAAAAGCAGCGCCCACTCATAAATAACAGGCGTCATTAAGACGTGCTGAACGTAATCATAAAAAATAAAATTAACATTGAATCATTACTGAGTTTGTCAGGAGGGTGAATTTTAGTGCTGGCAGCATTTTATACATCCAGACCTGTTAAGTGCCAATGTTCAGCGCAATAAATAGTGTCTTTAACGAACACAATACACCATATGGAGCTGTTAAAAGACTGCTGCTGATGAGCAAGTTGAAATTGACCCTCAAAGAAGAGATGAAAACACAGCTTAATGGAGAGAAAAGTATAAAAGTCACACATCATGAATCAGATATGACATGCCATCGATCAGTCCTCATTAAGACAAACTATTCTATTCAAAATGCAAGTGTTTGCACAGTACAGTATTTTCCGCACTATAAGGCGCACCTAAAATCCTCCAATTTTCTCAAAAGCCGACAGTGCGCCTTATAATCAGGTGCGCCTTATATATGGACCAATATTGAGCCACTACAGCAGGCGTGTCCAAACTCCGGCCCGCGGGCCAAATGTATATATGTATCTTATATATGGACAAAGTTTTAAAATGGGCCATTCATTGAAGAGGCGCCTTATAATCCGGTGCCCATTATATATGGACAAACTTTTAAAATGGGCAATTCATTGAAGGTGCGCCTTGTAATCCAGTGCGACTTATAGTGCGGAAAATACGGTATGTGCCTGCAGATGTCTAATGATCAGTCTATTGATCCTATTAATCAATAAATGCCCTTGTAAGTTTCATGTCTGAGCCATCACCCTGGTCAAGGAGACATACACAAACTGACAGCTGTTATGCTCATGACTTCTGTCAAGGACCGGCGCCTTCACTGCACCAATGCAGCGAATCTCTTTTGCTCTCTTATAGAGTCCCTTATTTTTTGGTAATCGTTTTGAATCACATTTATCATCACATCTACACATTTTCAACAAGCTCACTATGCTGGAGAATTTGATCAATATCCCTGACAGCGATTGCCCAAGAGAGGTCATTGGACACTAAGCTGACACGGAAAGCAGATACATAATGGCAAGCATCCATCTTTAAGTGCAGCAGGCAATCGAAGGGACGTGAAAGTACCAAGGTCCATCATATGACGTAATGCGTTTGTGTTAGAAGATGCCGCTGACAGAAAGCAAATATGTTCTTTCTTGTTGTACTGTTTCGTAGAAAGTGTTGGTCTTTCATGGATGACCAGATTATTACCATTACCTAACAGCCACAAGGAAGGTTAACGGTCATAATCGCTAGAGGCTTGCATGAAAAATTGCTGTAGAGAAACTAAAACGATAAATTTCAATATAATTTGTTGATACTTTTTATTACCGTATTTTCCGCACTATAAGGCGCACTGGATTATAAGGCGCACCTTCAATGAATGGCCTATTTTAAAACTTTGTCCATATATAAGGTGCACCAGATTATAAGGCGCATAGAGTAAATAACTCAACGTTGCTCAAACGTTAATGCAATCACAATATAGTAACACTCGAAATAGTGAAAACAATAACAATATATCAATAACTCAACGTTGCTCACACGTTAATATCCCACAACACACAAAATAAACACGTAAAGCTTACTTTAATAAATTAGTCCTCATCCACGAATCCATATATGTATAAGGCGCACTGGATTATAAAGCGCATTGTTGGCTTTTGAGAAAATTGGAGGTTTTTAGGTGCGCCTTATAGTGCGGAAAATACGATAAAAAGAAAAACTGCCATATACTAATTTTGTAGAAATTTCCAAAAGACAATCTTGAATTTTAGTAACAATCTGTAAAATTGTCAGAAACTGTCAATAAATATGAAGATAACCATTTAATATGATTGGAACTGTGATATTACCACAAACACATACACTACTCAAAATTACAATTGGCATTTGTTTTAGACTTGGCACAATTTTAAAAAAGTGTTTTGAAAGTGAAGAATTAATTAAATTCAAAATCCTTAATAGCAGTGTGTGTGACACCTTAGGGATTGATGTGCAAAGTGTTCCCTATACCTGCACTGAAGCAAAGGTGAATGTTATCCACCAGAGTCAGCCCAAGCCTGAATACAAAGCTTGTTAGCAGCTTAAAGCTACTGTAAGCCTAAGAGAGCTAGAACAATACCAAAGGCTTTCCTGCTATAGTAATGAGCCCCCAATTCTTAGAAAATGACACACAGTGGAGTAGGGAATGTGCATTAAAGTACACGTCTCTAACTCACAGTCATGGTGAGAAATTGCTTAAGCAGCTGACAACTTTGGGATGGTTTCGACTCTTCAATTACATGTAGGAAACCCTGTTTTACACAGAACAGACCACTCGATGGTCACACATGGTCACACACTGTATGATGAAATCCATTGGTAGTAGGGAGGGGATTCAATCAACTAGGAACATTTCAATTTTCCCACCATTAGTTTCTGGAGATTTTAATTAAGCATAAGCCATAAATCTCAATTTGCCCAGAATTTCTTTGGTGTCTGTCTCAACAGTATGTGGCCTCAGCCTGTGCACTGGAATAAGAACTACCAATCATGAGTCATGTAAGCAATCAGATTGTGGTGCATTATTGTCACAATAAACATGTGATGTGGTGAGAAATGTTGGGCAATAGAATAATCATGGTTTCCAGAAGGGACATTCGGGTGTTAGAAAGAAGATGGTGAAGCAGCACAAAGCAGATTGTTTAACCAAAAAATACAAGTATGTTTTATTTGAGTGGCAAATTCCAAACTGTAGTGAAGATTCTCTTGACTGAGGTTTATGGTAAGATGGGGGTGTAGTGACTAATTGTGGCCCATTCTACTTCTGCAGAGACTGACGACAGGGTGCAAAGGAGCGCCTGAAGCACTCAGTTCTGCTTCAGGGTGAGATGATGTGCTGGCTAAATGAGCTGCCCATCTGCCACAGCACATTGTAGTAAGGCTGAGGGAAGTGTCTTTTGTCTTCTGCTCAGACATAGTCTCGAAGGTCTGGCAACCGCTTGGCGAACCTTGAACCCTGACAAACCCTGACGAGAACGTTCCCTGTGTTCAGTAACACTTGGTATTGTCTGCCGCTAAATGGATGGGGCTTAACTCCTCGATGGCAGGCCGATAGATTATCTGTATCTATCATGCTTTTAAAAAAAGTGAAAGAGTAAGCTTCAGATATTTTAATAATGCAATTGGGAATATTCTATAAATAAAAAGACCGTAGTGTTTCTTAGAAACTTTACACATCCAAAGGTTGGCTTTGTCTCCATCATCATAACACTACTGGAAATGGGTCACGGATAGTGCAAATTGCTAAAACAGCTTAACATGCTGCTGTTTTTTCAATTACCTCACAAGCTGTAAATCACTTCTGCTGAAAGTTATTAATATACAAACACACACACACAGGTTCTAGAGGACAAATGTGTTCTTTTAAAACAATTTCCCCCTATCTCGATCATAATACCCCAAGGATAACTTTTCAATTCACTCTATATCTCATTTTTCTCTGCATTTTCTTCATATGCATTATGTCAAGACTGGCCAAAAAAAAAAAAATTCATCCGTGTGGTGAATGAACCACACAACAAAACGGCTGTGGTTGTAGAGATGTTTAAAGCGTATGTCCACAATGTTGAGGCATTTCACTTGCTTCCAGTCACATTTTCAGAAATTGGAAACTTGCAAAAGAATGAATCATTTGAAAACTTTTGCAACGATAATGAGACCTATACCCTCTTACACCCATAACTTCAGTTGAAGAATCATCCTTAGTTTTGTTTACTTCTGAACACAGCCAGTTATGAAGGCGTCTCCATGTATGTTCAAGCACAAAAGCATTTTAGTTTTACTTCCCCTCTCGAAAGGTTTTTTAACTTTCTTTGAATGGAGTTACACGGGTTCTCAGTCTCATTAACAGTGTAAAAAGCCCTTAGCTTATTCATTACCGATCCCTACATTTACAGTTGAATAGTGCAGTCGTTTCCAAGCAATTCAATTACGGTTTAATTAGTACACCTACAGCTTTCTGGTTTCTCCTTGGGTAATGACACCGACCCTGAGGTCTCTGATGCCGTGTATAAACCTGAACATTCCTATTTGCAACCCATTCTCTCTCAGTGACCAATTAAGAAAACATTGGGACTAGCGACAAGGGCCCCGCTGGTGCCAGTGATTGGGCAAGTTCTAACCTTCTCAGAGGACATGGGTTAAAATGGCATCTCCTCTGTCGTTTTTGATCCCTGCCCAAGTCCCCGTGCACAATAAATATCTTTCCCAGCACACAAAATCTGAGATAACCAAGACATTTCACTTTATCTGCTTCTGATCTTTAAATCTCCCAGTTAAGCAATAAATGGGGGTTTTAAGATGACCCCTGGGTGGGCAGTGCTGCTTCTATAAATGGAATGACATGATTAATCGTGCGTGAAACAGAAGTCCACAACGGAGTGCAATAATGCATGGTTAAAATTGATTTATAAATTCAAACAAACAGCTGTTCCACTAAAGCGGGTTATTTAAGAGTAATTCTATAAACCTATGTACTCATGCATCAAATCAAAACACCAGAATGAAAGGTCTAGAGGTCCAGCAAAGGGAATACTAAAAAAATATTTTGTGTTATTTCAACTCACTGAGCCTCAAAGGGATTAACTACATAAGTGTATTTTGCTTGTGTGTGGCTTTGTTTCTGTTTTTAGTAATGCCACCGCAGATGGTGGAATGCCAGCAAAGCGGAAAAGTGGAATGATTACGGAACCAGAACAATCTCCGTCCTTGGTTTCTTAACAATACAAGAAATCACTCAGAAATACAACAGTGAAAAAAAATGCTGAAAAAATTATCATTTTTCAAATTTTAATATAACTAATAATGAAGCTGCAGCCTCAAAAAGCTTGAAACGCTCGTATTTGAGTTCATCTTCAAGACTTGGCTAGACGTCTGCTCTTTATGTCTCCACTCACAATTAAGTTGCTCGATGGTGAAGACGATAATGATGATGATGATGATCGTTGTACCTACGCAAGCAAAACATTTACAAGCCTGACTTGTTAGTGCTGGATCTGACAGAAATTCAATGCTGAGGAATATTTACATAACAACATGCTTGTCTTCACCTTAAAATATGCTCCATTAGCAGTGGCTCAATCTCTCAAATGCTTTGATTGAACCTTGTCAATAGACAAATCCCCTTAGAGCTTTTAATCAAACGGGTGACTATTATAATTTAGCTAATGAATGCTTTGGGACAATATAATCTCTATGAAGCCACTAATTGAACCATATGTTAAATGTGATACATGACTTCATTAGGAATGGATAAATGATTTGTTGTGATGCCGTTTGTGACCTTGACTGGCCTGCTGCATCATGCCGTGTCAAACCGACCGGCGTGGTCTTTAAGGCCGTGGCTCGAGACGGGAACACGTCCAATCTGGCCAAGCATCTTGCTGACCAGCGACAAGTTGGGAGTGGATGACACATGCACGCATATACAGACACTCAAAGCAATGTTACTGGGTCATTAGCAATCAAATGAATTTATTTGCTTGACAGTAACGGTGCTAATGTTTTGTTAAAGTCAACAATGGAGGACATGAAATGTTAATGCTTATACAGAGAATGAATATGTATACAGTATGCTTACATAAATAATACAGACATTGATATCACTACCGTATTTTCCGCACTATAAGGCGCACCGGATTATAAGGCGCATAGAATAAATCACGTTGCTCAAACGTTAATGCAATCACAATATGGTAACACTCGAAATAGTGAAAACAATAATAATATATCAATAACTCAACGTTGCTCGAACGTTAATATCACACAACACACAAAATAAACACGTAAAGCTTACTTTAATAAATTAGTCCTCATCCACGAATCCATATTAGTCCATATATAAGGCGCACCGGGTTATAAAGCGCACTGTTGGCTTTTGAGAAAATGGGAGGTTTTTAAGTGCGCCTTATAGTGTGGGAAATATGGCATTTAAAAAAAAAAATCATACTTAACATTCAAATTGTGTCCAAATTGCATAGAGGTTATATAGCTGCATAACTGGCCATGAAAACTATCAATACTGAATAATATCCTAATATTTTGAATTATTAATAATAAAATAAAAGTTATTTTTCTGGGTTTTTTTGCAAATGATTCTTAGATTTTTGTCGAGGTACTGTTTGGGTATTAGTATCAATGTACTTTACGCAGGTACAGTAGCAAAGTAAAACATTTGCTTGGTAGGCCGATTGAACACTCCAAATTGTCCCTAGGTGTGATTGCGAGTGCAAATGGTTGTTTGTCTCTGTGTGCCCTGCGATTGGCTGGCAACCGGTTCAGGGTGTCCCCCGCCTACTGCCCGATGACGGCTGGGATAGGCTCCAGCACGCCCGCGACCCCAGTGGGGACTAAGCGGTACAGAAAATGGATGGATGGATATTACCAGTTAATATAAACTATGTTATATGAAAGAGGTAGGTGGAGTGCCTAGCACATGTCCTTCAAGCAACAACAACGTCTCATGGGAGCTGCAGCGATGTGTCTCTACAGTCTAGGCCATTATCATATTTCCCCAGAAGTGTTGGCAGTATATGCTGGGCTGATTTGGCTTCCTGACGAGTCGACTTTACCATTCCGCTTCATTTGACTTTGCAGCAATTTTCTTATTCTGGGCAGAATGTGTGTGACCCCATGTTTGCTTGCAAAATGTTTTCCAGAGCTATACGATTAACCTAATGACTTGAAAGTCAAAGTGAAGTCAAGTTATTCGTCCTTCATCCATGTAACATGAATGAATGTATTCAAGTCAACTGTCCATTCTTTTGCAGTCTTGTACTGCAGTTGAAAAACAGCTGATAGCATTCTGAGAGTATACATATATAGAGTACATACTTGAATGTATGTATTTTGAATACGTGAGTCGACGGTGAAGGTTGAATCAATAAAATCACCCTGACTACAAAACATGAGAGTGTTCTGTGTCTGATGGTGATCACATTTTTAACCACATTCCATCTTGGCAGGAGGATAAAGTGAAAAAAGCAGCAATTCTAATACTATTTTAGCACACCTGTACAACTGGGCCCCATTTTTTCAAAAATAAAAGTTTTGTTGAGCATCGTCCTCTCAACCCACTGTCCACCAAGCAAGACTATCTCACTTTTTGCAACGAGATGCGGTTGCATGGAATTCTTCAACATCATTTTAGTCATTAATTCACATATGGAGGTATGGAATTTTTTTTCCAAAAATATGCTCTTAAGCTGTACAGAACTCAATCTGACAGAAGGCATCTTTTAACATATGCCATCACATTCAAACATTCAACTTGAAAGATAGTTCATTCAAAACTGAAGATAATTTGAGATCATTTCTGCACGGAAATAATAGCAGTCTGCCTGAACTGTACAAAATGTGTCTCGAACACAATGACCAAGAAAATGGAAACTCAAAGTGAGGAATTTACATAATGACCTTTTGCCATTCGACGTATCCTTAAAAAAGGCAAGCATGAAAAGTTAATTAACACGATGCAAGGCAAGCACTCTGGTTTAATAGTGTAAAAGGTTGTTGCACTCTTACATAGTCCTGGGCGTTATAGAGGGAAAAGAATGTCACAATATAAGTCACAATATGATATATTTATTATGATATCATGATAATGATAAATCACAATAGACGTTTTCAGTTATTCTCGAAAAATATATACGTATAGAAAATGTAACAAAATAAACAAAGCGACAACAATAATTCAGCTTATTTTGAAAGGCGTACATTTACTTTACACGAACCACTAAGCATGATGTATTGAAGCTTTAAAAGCTTCTACATATTCTAGAGGCTACATATTTTCAAGTGACCGGTTTGCAGCCACAGCAACCACTGTACTACTTATCTGCTGTCAGTAATAATAATAAATTGTATTTGTAAGTGCCTTTATCGAGCCGCAAGGACACTGTGGATCAGTAACACGACTCAAAAAACAACATTTGATTGAAGTACATCATCTTGCATAATCTTATAAAAACACACACGCACACACATAATACACATGTATGTACAATTTAGAACACACCGTGCCGACAAAAAGATTGGCTCACCTACACATTACAGCAGTCTTTTATACGAGATAGGCGGGCATTAATATGGATTCACTTTCTCTTTGCAGTTCAAACTGCTCCCACCACTGTCATTAAGGGACTTTCTGGAACAAAACAAAGAAGATTATTAAGTATTTGAGCTTTCAAAGGTGACACACTAGTAATAGACCTGGCAACGCAAAAATATAGAATTTATATCCACGTATGAAAGAGGTCTGGCTCACGATTGCAAAAAAAAAAAAAAAAAGAGAGCACACTGCACAAAAAGAGTATGAAAATGATTCAAATGAATACAAACGCAGATAAAAACAGCTCGACACAATGGCTAAGTGAAATTAAGATACTATACATATTACGATCAAAATTAGCACTAATCTAGTCTAACTATGGATTTTTCATGATTTTTAAGATATTGTATGTTTTGTGCATATTCTCTTATATGTGGAAAATAAACATTAAACATTAATGGGCTTATAGTCCAGTGCGGTTTATATATGAACAAAACAGGATTTTCCCGTAATCTTAGCTGGTGCGGCGTATATACGGGTACGATTCATAGTCCAGAAAATACGGGATTGTTTGGGGTTTTACTTAAAAAAACAAAAGCTTAGTTTTGACTGAACCCATACTAATAGTGTCATCATATTACAGATCTCTGGCAAGATAATCAAAATTTTGATATCGTATTCATATCGGACAGCCCTATTGCTGACCTAAATTAGCTTGGAGGGTTCACAATTTTAGGTTTATTAGTTGTACACAACCAAACAGACGACTGATTGAGCAGTCTTTGTGAGTAAACGTCCTTGTTCACATTGAGGCATATTCTCCCGTGTGCTTGAGTCAGTAAAGGTGTTCAGCCTCGCACTTTGTAGGCTGCACAGATGGACTTATGTGTGTCATTTACGCCACCTCTTGGAAGGCACTGGATGTACTTTGGGTGAATCAATCCTTAAATGAAAGGCAGTCTGTCAAATCTCACCTAGCATGCATTCCAAAGATTTCCTCAAATGCGGCTGGCACTCTCATGAAGGTGAAACATCATATTGGACATTTTGGCTCATTTGACTGCTCCAAGAGAAGATGACAGCCGGTGGCTGAGTCATGATCATGGGCTGTGCAGGGCAAACCTGGCCTGGACTGTACGCTCACTGACTGCCTAGCAGCTGTGATGTGTCTCTTCTACATTATGCCAACGGCCAAATGTCGACATTATGTCATTAACTGGTGAAAAACGATCAGTGCCAGCTGACAATTTTTTTCCCCACCTGCAATGCAAGAAGCATTCCCACATGGTGATGAGGCTTGGAACTTGAGGGCGGCAATCACAACCGCAATGGTCATAATGGTGCAGTGAGACTCAACATTGTTTTTATTTGATTTATGTCAGTCATGAAATACATTTAAGTGTTTCAACCACTCTGTGGCAAGACATGCAGGCACGGGGTGCTGGATGATATTGATCAACACACACACACTTTTCTGTTGATGCGCTAGAACCGGATATTCACTTTCATCCCTCGCGGGATTTGCATTACTCATGGCATTCATGGGAGGGAGTCAACCTCTGCTCCAAACTTAAATTCAGTCAGGAGTACAGTATTCTACGTAAATTACTTTCATTGCAAACAGAAATTCTTGTCCTTCAAAGTAGCCTGCATGAGCGGCGCACACGTCACTCACCATGATTAGTCTGACTTTGGATCTACTGCACCGTGCCAACAACACTACGTCACAGCTCCGCTTCCTGTGATGAGCAACCAGTGTGACCACGATGCATTTGGATGCAGCTTTTCTTAAGAAACCATAGATATTTTGATACACTTTAATCAAAGTATACCTATATATTTGATATACAGACTAAAGATCTAGCATGCATACATAGATTTATGTCAACAAGACCTCCGATTACTACAGCACACAACTGTCATTACAATGAAGCCTTTTTCCTTCTAACTCGGATATTTTCTTCATCTCTGCTTGAGTAACGAACTTCATGCGGCTCCTTAACACGAAACAATCACTTCGACGTGCAAAAGGGAAGGCAGAAGGGGTAGAAAAATGTGGGAATTTCTATTGCATTTCGTGTCTCTCCAAATTGTTTTTCTCTAGACAAGCCACTCCAAGGATGTGCCAATGCTGCAGTGATGCAAAGTGGTTAAGGGCATGCCATGTGTTTTCAGGTGTGTCTTCGGGTATAAAGATAAAAAATAGAGATGCACCAATAGTGATAGCAATACTCAATACTCCAATAAATCTAGCCCAAGTTTTTCTCAACCGTCAGCTTTTCTCTCTCGTCACACCCAATTCTGCTTCTCTTCCTCGCTTTCCGCCCACCAATTATTTAAGACAATCACAAATCAGTCACCTTCACAGCTCCACGGTCACAATCAGTTATCCGGTTACATTTTATAGCTTGTGGTATTCTTATTCAGTGTGCATAAGACCAACACAACTGAAATCAACTTCATTTAGAAGCTAAGATAAATAAAAGACAAAGCACAATAATAAATGTAAAAAGTCGGTCAGTTTTGTTTTCAATTCAACTTTTATCCAAAATGGTTTCTTTCTCTACGATGCGTATTTTTAAAATGAGTACATTAATCTACATAATCAAAATGTAGTGTGCACCTGAAACGACCACAACCAAAAAAATCCTTAAATTCAAAGAAATAAAAAAATTCAGCGATATACCGTACTATTGGGTAGTTTGGAGATTCCTACTTGCAGGAAGTTTGATGTTCAACTCTGAATTTCTTTTTTTTTTTTTTTTAAATATCATGCATCAGGCTTCTTATACTTGTAAACAGAAGTCTGATGTGCATCGGATGCAGTGTGTGAACGCCCCAATTGCATACGTAAACTGTCAATTAGAGTTTGACATCATTGAAATATACACATTGCAGAAAATGAGAAATTGGTAAAAGCTACACCAACCAATGGGTGCCAAAGACCATGATGTAATACATGCAATAATAATTATCATTATATGCACAATCTAAGCACTGCGCCTAGTTTGAGTGTATTTTGTTTTCAAATCATTCACTTTGTACAGAAATTGTTTTGTACTTTGCATTAAACCATTTTGATCCCTGAGATTCCCTTGAGCTCTTGCCAATCGAGTCTGCTTCCATTTTCTTGGGTCAACCTTATGCCTGCACCCCACCTCTCCAAAGATCGCACAAGCGTGCACCCCACTGCTCCAAAGATTGCACAAACAATTTTGTTTGTTTGATTAGCATCCCTTGCTTTTTGCTGTAAGGTCCTTTAACTAAGTGGTTAAAAGTAATACCCGTATGGTTCGGATTATTGACTGATTGATTGATTGATTGATTGATTGATTGATTGATTGATTGATTGATTGATTGATTGATTGATTGATTGATTGATTGATTGATTGGTTGATTGATTGATTGATTGCGGTATAGCTAGGATAAGTGTAATAGCAGATGCACAAAGCCATTAAATGGTGGAGAGAAGCAAAACTGAAAACGGATGTTCCAAGCACACGCACAAACATTACCTGCATGGGTGTGTTTGGGCAGCTCCAATGAGTTCAAAAATCATCGAAATGAGTCACTGCAAAAACAAATTGGAGATTGGGGGGGAACTACTAAATATGTTCATGAGATTTCTGAGCTATAATGACGGAGCGATAAAGGGCAAATGATACTGTCATCAATTTAAAAATTCAAATATCACCCTCCAACACACCCTTTGGAAATGATCACTGTTAATGTAACGCGTATACCGTAAACAGGCAGTGCGTAAAAATGCGCACCGCGTCACCAAATCGGAAAACTTGTTAGTCATAATGAGTGAAAATGCAAAACTCACCCAGGTTGTCAAGGCAAGTCCTCCCGGTGCGCGTCCAGATCTGTGTTCTGAAGGATCGGGTGTAAAAGCGGGGAAAGCCACAAGAACTATGAGACGGCAGCTTTAACGCCACCGACTCCGCTGCGATGTTTTTCTCCTATGTCCTTCTTTCTCCTCTCCGCTCACCTGCCTTGTCTCTCCTGAGACAAATTAAACGGTCGTTGCACATATCCCTTCATTGTCATCAACACGTGCAAAGTGCAAAAAAAAAAAAGAAAGAAACACGTGGAGTTTGTGGAGATGCTGTCAGTCCACAGCGACTGATTGTTTTGGTTGTATCATCCGCAAATCGAAAGCACGACAAGTTCAAACGCGGATAAAGTTTGCTTCGGTGGAGCGGTGAATAAATAATCCTGGGAATGAAATCTTTCCTCACTTTACTCTTTGGACCGATTCGGCTCCTTGCTGAAAACAGCGCACCTGCGCACAATGCGGATCACTTAGTCACTCACTGCCCGCTCCCCCATCAGCTCAATTTACCCGTTTTGCAAGGCATCACTCTCATGTCTACTTGGTGTGTTTGTTTCTAAGTCGTCATTTGGCGTCAATTCCGGTGACGTCGCTCGAAAAATGCTCGAAGAATGCGCTTCTTTACGCCCCAGCTCTTCTTCCCTCTGTTTCTCTCTCTCTCCCTCTCCTATTCCTCCCTGTAATAACGGTCCATCCTGCTGGTGTGAAGCCGCGCCCACTCCCACCGGTGATTGGTTAGAAATTGCATACAAGGGAAGAGAGGATGGGTATAGGAAAAGAAGTAAGAGCAGCAGTGAAGAAAGGAATAGACAGGGAATGATGGAAAGAGAAGTCGATGAGACGGGGGAGGAAGATGAGAAAGTGGAGTGAAAGATGAAGGCCAGTTTGCCAGAAAAAGAAGAATAAAGGAGCCTGAGACAGAGTCGGTGTGTGTGTGTGTGTGTGTGTGGGTGCGTGTGTGTGGAGCAAGGCCAGGCCGTGCACTGAGCTCGATGTGTTTGAGCCCAAAGGGACAGGCTGGCTAATGAAAGAGAAAACACATCCTCTCTTTTTTTCCCCCTCTCACGCTGCTTTATATGTCTAATGCAGATGTACTCTGACTCAAGGCAAAAGTGAATTCTTCCTGACAATGTCCTCTATGACTGAGCAGAGGCATCACTTCTGTCTGCCTGGCCTCTTCCCTTTATAAAATCTGGTTTCTGTCAGCTAAGCAGCCTCCACTGTGAGTCTGTGATGAATAAGTAAGTAGCTGCGGAGAGGCTGGAGATTGGAGTGTGTGCAGAATACGCTGCTCCCGGCCGTCGGGATGGAAATAAGTAACAGCCTGAGTAAGAGAGCAAATGAGTTGTCGGGATATTGCTGAATATCTTTGTGGTGCAACTGCGCGTGGTAGCAGGAGAATGCAGACAAAAATCTCATGGTAGCTCCTCGGCGAGTCTTTGATTGATGGAGACGCTTCAGGGAGTATTTCAATATGAACTTGGTTAAGTCTGAGCAACATGAGGCATTCATCACCCGCTGCCATGCAGGGGTGAGATGCTCACCAACAGCTAAATAGAATTTTATTTCAAAAGGACACCAGGGGAACCATCACGTGAGGCTTACCTATTTGTCGCCAGTATTGGCTCCCAACCAAAAGGCTGCAACATTCCCATACATCAACAACATGACTGGTACATGCTTCTGGACATTTTAACAACGTCAAATTTGTCAACTACAGAAGATGGAGATATTTTATACGGCACTCTTTTGTGGCACTCAAAGACCACGCACATTTGTAAGCTTTAAAGTTAGCACCGAGCTAACGAAATTGATTCTGAAAGTGTATAGGTAACCTGTACTTTGAGTACCGTATTTTCCGCACTATAAGACGCACCTAAAAACCTCAAATTTTCTCAAAAACCGACAGTGCGCCTTATAATCCGGTGCGCCTTATATATGGACCAATATGGATTCGTGGAGGAGGACTAATTTACCAAAGTAAGCTTTATGTGTTTATTTTGTGTGTTGTGTCATATTAACGTTTGTGCAATGTTGAGTTATTGATATATTGTTATTGTTTTCATTATTTCGAGTGTTACTATATTGTGATTGCATTAACGTTTGAGCATTAAGGGTTGGAAATGGGGGGTTAGATCACCAAATGATTCCCGAGCGCGGCACCGCTGCTGCTCACTGCTCCCCTCTCCCCCAGGGGATGGATCAAAATCACATGGGGATGGGTTAAATGCAGAGGACACATTTCACCACACCCAGATGTGTGTGTGACGATCATTGGGACTTTAACTTTAACCATAGGTGTCAAACTCAAGCCCCGGGGGCCAGATACGGCCCGCCATAACATTTTATGTGGTCCTCGAAGACAAATTATCCCTTGACTACAAATTGTCTTCACTTCAAAAAATAAAGATATTGCTAGCAATCTTTTTAAAATATTAGGAACTTTTTTATTACTCTCTGATTTCAAAACTAGTTATTCATCACTTTGTTGTGTAGTCTATACTGTGTATAAGATAAGGCGTTTACAGTCATATTGACCCTCTGAAGGAAATTATGGCTACAATGCGCCACAAACAAAAATGAGTTGACACCCCTGACCAGACGTTCTATTTTCTTTTACTTGTATGGTTTTCTGAGAGATATGCCCCTAAAAAAACTCCTGCTGGAAATTACTGATCAGCTTCATCTTATGTGGATGCAGTGAAATATAATATAGTATAGTAATATAGTATTATTTTTTTCATGTAGTTTGTTGATAGTCACTCCAATGCATTTCAGTTTGTCGGTGGCTGTTAAGAGGTTCTAATAAAACATCCACGGACAACAAACTTGACTGACTGCCTCATTTTTGCCAGCCTGCCCAGCCCAGATCACAAATACAGAAGAATTTTACAAGTTTTGCAATAACTGCCACTCCACAAAATATTGGTCACATTCCTTATCATCATGAATGTCTCCATAGCATTCCACACCAACCTTTCACACTGCTTACATTGAAACCAGTAGAACTGAGGTTATGTATTAAATTTCAGAAGAACAATCAAGGTTTGCTTGGCAGAGCTATAAATAAATTGATCCCTGCAGCAAAATGTAACTTCAGAGGGATGAGTTGAAATCAGCTGGGTATTGAATAGCATATTAAGCCTGTAAGGGATCAAAGTAGCAGACAAAGAAATGTATATACTCTATATGTTATTTTTCAGTGTGTCAATTCATGGTTTAAAAGAATTTTATTTTTATTCATTTGGCATTCACAAACCAAATGATATATTTTGTGGTAGACTTGCTACCAGTTCAGGGTGTAGCCCAAATTGGATGAGATTGGCTCCACTTCACCGCAACCTGCTTTCAAAATAAATAAAGGATTATTGCAGAGATGTCCAGAAGAAAGATGGCAGCAGTTCACCCAAATCCCTCAATATGCGAGGATCGCTTTCTTCTTGAGTCAAAAAAAGTAAAACACCCACTCGTTAACTCTCCCTGAGCTCTCACTTAATTGCATCAGACTGCTGTTTAATTGTGTGCTATTTATGGAACTATGCTTGCCTGTTTTAACGATTATCACAGCAGAGATTTTTTTAAACACAATGTTTTTTTTTCAAACCAAAATCCAGAAACATGGTTTTCAGCTAAATATGCTGTCATGATTCACTCTAACTACCTCTATCCCAATCACAAGCAAAATTACACAATGATTGCATATAATTATTGACTGCTTCATGTACATGTTCAGACAAAATTGACACAATACATTTCTCAATCGAATGATGAAACTCAAAGGAAAAGTACAGAAATGTATTTATGAAGTACATGTTTCCATAACTCTGGCCCAAAATGTTGTGCAATAAAAAGACGATATCTCGTAAAGGTCAATAAAACAATACAACAGTGCAATATCACAAACAAGAATAAAAAACTGAGAAAATATCAACTCACTGTTTTAAAAGGTGAGCTGTCCTAGGAAAGATTTTTTAATGCACTTTTTGCGTCAATAAAAACAAAAATTCTGGTCAAGGCTTTGGGACACATCTCAAAAGCGTAGATAACTATCACACAAGTGTGAAGACAATACGTCTTTTTTTTTATTATTGATGCTAATATTTAGTAAATGGGAGACAATAAAACACACATCTTTGTAGCTTTATTATTGTTAATATTTGTTGTAAAATATTTTATTATTTACAGCTGCCGCTGTTGTGAAATGTGCTATATAAATAAAGTTAGATGTACAGTATTGTAAAAATATCAGCACATGGCTGCTTCATTGCATTTAGCTCTTCCTGCTTTTGTCACAGAAGGCAAAGTATTTTTTTATATAACACATTAGCATTTCTTGAATGCATTTAGGATTCAAATTATTCAGTGTTTTACAGACGAGTAGCAGAATCTTAAAATCCATT
Source organism: Syngnathus typhle (assembly GCF_033458585.1). NCBI lineage: Eukaryota > Metazoa > Chordata > Actinopteri > Syngnathiformes > Syngnathidae > Syngnathus > Syngnathus typhle. Next base: position 5,420,702 of record NC_083750.1, on the reverse strand, counting down.
CTACAGCTGACTGTGAGCCAGTGTAGATCTTTTAGGGCTGGAGTAATATGTTCTGATCTCTTTGGTCTGGTCAGAACCCGAGCTGCAGCGTTCTGAATGTGCTGCAGCTGTTTGATGTTCTTTTTAGGGAGTCCAGTCCGACCAATGTAATGTGGTGTACAGCAGATAAATGCATGGAGAAGATTCTCTTGGTCTGCTTGGAGAGTGCAAAATTAAATATGCTGTCAAATAAATCTCTGATTCAATTTCACATGAATCTATCATGTTTTGTGTTTTAATATATTCGATACAATGCAGGAAAACAAACCTCACTAGAATAGAATTAAAACAGAAAATGACAGCTTTAAAAAAAAAGTTTCAAAATTGAATTTTGGTAATGTTCCGCATGGACCTCTTTTGTCTTTTGTTTCTTCTGCAGCAAACTCCCTCAATGTCAGAGCAGAATGGGAAAGACAAAGTGTATAAATATGTAAATATGGTCACGGCAGCTCAACATGAGGAAGAGCGTAATGACATTTTCTGCCCTGGTTTGGCTAATCCCCAAGACACCTCCAAATTAGAAACCTTAATGACAACCAATAATGCACAGATGGTCAAACTCGGGGGGCACACTAACCCTTCTGATCCTACTCAGACGCCTTGCAGTATCACTCTTTGTGCCAACTCGTGTGAGAGTGTAGAGACATGTAACACCATGCAGGCAGGCAGGATGGTACCGGTATGCCGCAAAGCATCACGCAGAAGATAGAGGCATGCATTACCCAGCCAGATGCCACTCATACCCGTGAGAGCGATTGTGCTCGTAAGTAGAAGGTCAGTTCTTAGCAAACCCTGCCAGGTTACCTCACCCTTTGTGTGTGTGGGCGTATTTTGAGGTTACTGTTCTGTGTCTCAGGTAATCTGTCCGATGAGGCTTTGCGCCAGATGATGTCCATCCATCTTCTCAAGCTGTTATAGAGAAATACTCCCCGTGGGCACCTCTCACGAGACAGGGTAAGTCAACACAAGAAAAAAAAAAAAAAGAGTGAGTGAGTAGAAATGGGGGAGCAAGATGTGGCTAATTTCCGACAGTAATTAGTTCATCATAGCTATGTGTTCCTCCTACAGCGTGTAGTTGGTATATGTTTCATCATGGAGGATGTTTTATGAAAGGAAAAAAAAATGTTAAAAGGAAGATGGCATTTACAGCTATTTTAAAATCAAACATTTCAATATGATATGTCCTCCAATTGGATGAGTAATCTCAGGTGAGTGGTGTGCAGGGAGCAGGTATGGTGATTTACAGGTCTCAGGCAATCAGTGCTGAATACTTGCAGGGCAGGGCTGAGCACAAAGTGGGTCACTGGACGGGAGGGGCAGCAGACGAGAAACAGAAAAGAGCTGACCATGGTGCTGATCGCACAGACACATGACAGGTATAGAGTCTAAAGGTGGGTTTCCATTGCCTGCAGGAAAATGCAAATTGAGCAATAGCAAACTGGAAAAATCCCAAAACATCGTAAAAAGGTTCTACAATCCCATGAGGTGTTTTTTGAGAGGTGCCAATAAAACACAATGTAAAGCAAAAGTGTAATAGAAGCGCGTGAACTGGCCGCCAGCCAATCACAGTTCAGTTTTGAACTTTAAAGAAAATTGATGCTTATCACATCAAAATCCAAAGTAAAGTCTATGGTTAAGGTTTCGGAAATTAAGCTTATGTTGCATGGAACTCTTCTCCTGCAAAAGTCTTTCCTGTTTATCCAGACATCATCTCAGATTAGTGTCAAAATACCATTTAATTAATTGAAAAAGTATTTATGTTCTTTGTCAGTAAAGTTTTTGATAATTGAAGCAGATCTTCTTACCTACCTTTTTATAGCTACAATTCGACAATTCAACAATACAGATATGACTCTTATTGTCCTATTTTAAGTCTACCACAAATTGCAGTCTAATTGTGTCCATGTGTGGAATTCTTTTTGTTTTAGCACTTTGCTAGATTTTGGATTAGTAGAATTGGGCATAAGGGGGCAAAATCAACAGGCTGCCTTAAACTTTAGTACTTGGCTGATAATCATTTGATGCGATTGATTAGCGCCCATGGTCATCACTAAATTTTCTTCCCTGGAGGTGTTTTGCTCAGGCTTTACTACTTTTAGCATTTAGTTTGTGGGTCAGGTTCACATTTGTCTTCAGTAAGTTAAAATCATACATCTGGTTGATATCCAGCCACAGACTTGGCCTCCAAAAGAATATTCCATTAATTCAAATCCAGGACACAGTGACCTAATGACTGACTGATGTATTCTTAGGAAATTGTGAGAGTTCTGCAGAATCTCTATGAAATGGAAATAATGTGTTTTAAACTGAAGGAGAGGGAAGAAAAATATGCGGTACTGTTTTGTGAGAAAATAAGCTTGTTAGTTTTGATAGAGTAGTACTGACACACTTCCTCGTTACCACAGCAACAAATGGGTCCAGTGGCGTTGAACGATGTATCTTATTTAATTCTAGCAATACGAAATGAATGGGAATTTTTTAAAACGAATTAAATCACATTTGCATTTTTATACAAGAAAAGTAAGTTTGCCCAAATACTGGATGGATGGATGGATGGATGGATGGATGGATGGATGGATGGATGGATGGATGGATGGATGGATGGATGGATGGATGGATGGATGGATGGATGGATGGATGGATGGATGGATGGATGGATGGCACTTATTATTTAACAACAAATACGTGGATATTAGTAGGACAAGGTGAACAACCATAAAGTAACAAACTGGACAGACTGCTTTGTTGCAATTGCATCACCATTCTCCCCATTCTGACATTCACACACAGTATGAATAAAACACACACGAAGCTAAAAACATTTCCACAAAGTTTTTTCTTTCGACAATTTATTAGTGGGGTAAAAGGCTTGGCCCAATCAAGACATCTTTAAAGTGGCACATTAAGTGACAATTTGAAGAGGCTACAATTCTTACTGCTGTGGGATAATTGAAGTAAGTTAAAGGTCCAAGAGCGTGATGACAAAGGCCTTTTCTAGGCTGTAATCAACTTTGCAGCCCACGCAGAGACTGAGGGGAGAGCAAGCTGAAAAGATGAATCTGTCTGGTCCTGATCACAGAACAACTCTTCCAGCGGGTCGAAGCCTAGCCAGTTTGGCAACAGGAAGACTGTGAAGATTAAACAGTGAGAGCTTTCTCTTGATCAGGCCCCTCAGTCTGCCCTCCCCACCAGCCCCGCACCTGCTAGTCTCACAACCCCTGATATGCTCTCTTTTCTTTTACTCTCTCTGTCTCTCAACTTTCACTGAGTGTCTTTCTTCTGCTTTCCCTTCACTACCACCCGCTCCCCCACCCCTCTTCACCGCTTTTGATTATCGACCCAGAACTCATGCGAGTGAATCTATCGGAATTTCATCTCAACTTTGCAAGCAATCACTTTCATATGAGCACAGTGACTCACAATCTTCTACGCGCATTTGTTCACTGGTCTTCATCTATCTGCTTACACCAAGACATATACTTTCTCACTTAAATTAGAGACTTTCTCTTGCTCTCTCATCAGCAAAATCATTTACATTAATCTTCACCCTGCCCCTTACTCATTTTAATTCCATTGAGATTGCACTCTGAGCTTTCAAGGCCAAAATAATACCACAATGAAATTTGAAGTCACAATCATTTTTACTCAATTATAGAAATTTCACACTCGCTGGAACAAGACAAATGATTTGTTCTGTAGAAACTTTGGAACAATAGATGTTTATCAAACAGGAAATGGAAGGAAGGATGGATGGATGGATGGATGGATGGATGGATTTAGGGATTTATGGATGGATGGATGATGGAAAAATAAAGTTTTGTTGAGGCAGTCTCAGTGGTGTTTATTTGAGAACTGTGGCATTCTGAGAATTTGGCAGTTTGCCCTTCGGCAAATTGCATGACTCCAAGTGTTCTGTATTTGTAGTAGTTTGAGCCCAGCGTAACAATATATCAAAGAAATAAGATCAAGGTGAAAAGATACAAAAAGATGAAACCTTGCTTACAGGCTAGGTCCTATTTCTTTTTCATTTGACTATGTTTACTAAATGCATTTCAAACATTTTTACAAGCAATAATAATTGATATATTAGTGAAATATGCAATTTGGTGCATTTATTAAATAAATATTAGCATATTATTATTAGCATGCGTTATATATATGTATATATATATATATATATATATACATATAAGTATATATATTTATTTGCAGAATTAGATGATGACAAAATCGAATATCATACAAACTACGAATGAAAAGCTTTTTAAACTTTTTGTTTGGTGAATTAATCCACTTTAAATCCATACATCTTAAAGAGCTTTTAATCCATCCATATTTATTTACATTACAAAATCCAACCGCCACACTGCCACTAGTGCCATTCTAAGGCCACTCTGATCCTTGCAGCAATTCATGTTTTAAAGAAAAACGACTTACTGTATAATACTAGTTTGCTGGAAAATCCTCTATTCAATGTCGCCTTGACAGACTCCCTCATGAGCTAATGTGTCACGCACCAGATGTTTGGAGCCAAGCTTCAACATTTCTAAACATGATTCAATCTATCAGTCAATCAATAAATCTTGCACAATTAAAATGGCCCAGTTTGAGTACATCCACATACGAGAAATTAAGGGCCCATTTAATTTTAGAATCCCCAAAACAGCTTTACAAAGATGATATAAAAGTATGTTTTACTTGATTTGCATAAATAAATTACTCAAAGTATTGGCAGTGTCAAAAGAGTGTAAAAAAAATGAACATCATTATCTTTGCAGAATGTTGTATGTAGCATTAATATTGGATAGAATTATTTTTTGTAAGTAGTCATTATGTTGTGTCTCTCATGGTCCATTTACTCTCTATATATTTCAATTTCTCTTTGAGACATGACGTCAGTGTCTCCAAAATGCTTTCTCTTATCCTCTTCCGTTTCCATGCTGGATTGTTAGCAACTGTATATAAAATTCTCATTTGTATCCTAAAAAAAACTCTTTCCACCTGTTTCTGAGAAGCCAGCATCAATGTTTAATGAAGGACAGTTCATTTCCCCTCTCTTCAGTCAATGTTCACTTGTAAATATTTCATTGACAATGCCTACAGCCCATTCAATGCTCTGCTGTTTTTCTAAAGCCTCGGTCCCAAATGTTTCCCTATTTTTGAGTTCCTTACAAATGAAGACAGAGTGAGAGAAATGGCAATTAATGGGACGCCACAGAGCTGCTTAAATATTAAATTGATGGGCTGTGGCAACACACACAAAAAACAATCTTCTCATGGATTTTCATCCAAATCCAAATGGCAATAATCGGGTCAACAAAATCGTCAAGGGATTTAAAGTTTCTAAGCTCCATGCAAATGTTCCAATTTCAATGAAGATTCACTTTGCATTGTTGGAAAATTTGCTTGTCAGAACAACACATATACAGTGAGTCCAAACAGAGAGTCCAAACAAAATATTTTTTCACTGGCACAATTGTTTAACTTTCAGAGGCAGAGTGCTCAAGTCAGCAATTATAGGACTTTGGACATGCATAAATACAACTTATACAAGACTCCACTTTAATATGGTATACATGAGACAAGTCTAGTCCACATTTCAAATATTTTATTTTTAAGAATGCCATTTGTTTTGCTTTTGAAAGAAAATATTTTTTATCATGTGCCTGTGAACCTGGCAACCCACTTGAATGCTATTATGTGGAGTGCATACGCCAACTCATGAACCAAGTATTACGAAGGGATCTCTGAAGATTATTATATTTAGATTCTAGGATTGTTTTTTGATGAAATGGAGAAAAGCATCACGCACGGTTTATCACAAAAGGACAACAGATAAAAACAAAACAAAACCCACGTACATCCACTTCACAACATTTTCAAGTAGGTTAAAGAGACACTGCTCCAGAGGGTGTTATATTCTTCTGAAAATTGGCTGATTGGAAGAGAACAGCATTTGAAAAGTAGCTATTCATTACAGCAAAAAACAACAACAACAACAACCCATAAAGTCCCAAATCCACGGGTTTAAATCACTTTAAATTAAATATAGTGGGCACATTCAATGAAATGAAAGCTAAACCTGTCCCAGTTGGTAACTTGCCAGTGCTTATGTTTTGTAAAAATTATACAGTATTTGCATAATAAAGCAATCATATTGTCTTTTGCAAATCAAACAAAAATTAAAAGTGATATTAACATTAACTATAGTGAACACTGTGGGCTCAAACTGAATCGTTTGCAATGCTTTGATTCAGCTATTTAGGCACTTTAATAATCAATTCCAATTCAACAATAATTGCCCCTCGGGATTGACATACGACCATGTGATTGGGAAAGGGGGGGGGGGGGGGGGGGGGGCATTTGTTTCGCACAACCTGAGAGCCCTCCGTTGCATCAGAGCCCCTCACTCACTCTCCTCCGCCAGGCTCCCTGCCTCCAACACAGGCAGGCTCCGAGAGAAGCTAAAAGGAGGCGAGAGAAAATAATCAAGCATCGGTGATGGCGCCTGCTAAAGCTAGATCGCTGCTACTAGGGTTGCTCTGGCTCCTTTTGACGGAAAATGTCCGGTGTCTTAACGGCGACGATGACCAGAACCAGGACACCGAGTGTAAGACGAAGAGCGTCACCGTATCCGCGTTGCCTTTTTTAAGGGAAAACGACCTGAGCATCATGCACAGCCCATCGGCCTCCGAACCGAAGCTTCTTTTTTCCGTTCGAAACGATTTTCCTGGAGATGTCGTGGTAGTGGATGATCTAGAAAACACCGAACTTCCATTTTTTGTCCTAGGTGAGTTCCTGCAACATACTTTGTGTAGCTCAGCGGCTGCTAATGGTATGAATGGATTGAAGCTTCGATGTAGCAGCGATGTTTTAAGCTCTGGCCCGCTAACAACAATACTGACAACCATTAAAAAAGAACACAGGACTTCAACAACACGCATAATCTAACGTAATTTGCCGCAACTGTGACGTCGCTAATAGCTGTTAATGGTTGAAGCTTGAGTGTTGTTAGCAATAACAATGGTGTGCTAAAATAAGAATAATGTTGCCCGCTTATGTCAATTACACTTAATATTTCAATACATATGAAAATGTCTTATTGTCTTTCATTGTTAATTCATTTGCGTAATGCATGTGGTTCATTGGTGGCACGTTCATTTGTTTGTTTACCTCACACGCACGTCAGTAAGATAGTGTAAGTGTTGAACGTTCAAGGGAAAATGATTTATATTGTTTAACTAAAACATTCGCCCTCTGTTGTTGACGCGAAGACTGATGGAGAGAAAGTTAGCTTGGCAAAAGTTTGCTAGCTGCTGTCCATGGTGCTGAAGTCATTTGACGTCATGTGCCGTCGTTGTCCATAGCAGCTGCCCAAAGCGTACACGTGTCATGCTTTCCACTAAGATGGAGTGTATTCCTTATTCTCATTGAAAAATAGTACTTTTATTTTTCAATATAAGGACACTTCTAAGTGACCCCAAACTTTTGAATGGTAGCGTAATCTAGACAATAACAACTTTAAGTTTAGGAATGAAAAACAGTATAACACTGTCAAAAATGTATTCATTTAACAAAATGGCAACGGTTATAATTGGAGATTTTGCGTGTTAAGTTATTTTTTTTTTTTTTTTTTTTTTACAGCTCTTGTATTAAATTTCTTTAGATTAATCAGGCATCTAATCAAAACAAACTGTCAGGGGTGCGTGACGATGAGGACCCAAATGAAAACTCTCCCACTGTGCCTCCACTGTCAACAGCAAAAATTGTTTGTGGTGGTTTTGTATTTTCAGAAATAAAGTGATATATGAAGTCTCAGACTTGTGTGCGAGCACCCTGGGATTGATTCCCGCTTATTGGTAGTATGCATGTGGGTGTGACTGGTTGTCTGTCTCTATATGTGCCTTGCGACTTGCTGCCGACCAGTTCAGGGTGTTGTCTGACTTTTGCCAGCTGGGATATGCTCCAGCACCCCCTGCTATCCTCAACAAGATAAGCGATGTTGAAAATGGATGGATCTCATATATATTGTTTACCTTGCACGAATGACACTTCCTTTTCAGTTTTAATTCTCAATTTGAGAGTGACAGAGAATTCTGAAAGAGGCCCTTTGACTGACGGTGCAATTCAGTTGCAATGCAGCTACATGTCAGGAAGACCCCAAGACTTCCTTCCATCATTTGTAATTTTATATAATACATGATAATGATCAATTAATCTACTGTACTGTAATGTTTTTTGGGGGGGGGGGGGGTGAGAGGACACTGCAACGTCTGTATTAAATGCACAAAGGACAGGTAAAACAAACAAACAAACAAACAAATAAACAAACAAACAAACCCCCCAGAAATACCTAAATTAAGATTCAAACCTCTTGCCTGTGACAAAGACGTACTAACCACTTATTCCCTGTTCTGTTCAATCTCCTTTATTCCAGACCAACTGAATTCTCATACCTATACGTGAAATGGTTTATTGATGAATAGTGAAGGACCTAGTTATTTTAATATTCATATTGTAATGTCAATGCGTGAATTGTTCTGGCCAAAATGTATTTGTAACATACTTGGAAGATTAGAAACTGCCTGGTATTAAAACAAATCAGGTTCATACTCCAAATATATAGACAGCAGGCTGTGCATTTTACAGAGATAGCTTTCGTGGTTGATTTGATAATTTAACTCATTCACGTCTATAGCTGCCAATGACATTGAATGAGTTAATGATTACGAACCAGTATACATAATTTGCCTGAAATTATGCAGATCATTATGAATTTGGGAAAGGAGTGATGTGATTTGTGACTAACACTTGACACAATGTGTGTAGTGGTGGAGGAACTCAGCATGGTAAGGAGATGCTTTGACATGGAGGGCTGGAAGACATGTCTCCGGAGTCCAAGAAATCGAATTACGGTAGTGGTGATGTGTTGCCAGGAGTCGGTGTGGGGATGGACCCGAGAATGTATTAGTACCTGTTTAGGTCATTGCTTTGTGCCCTGAACAACAGGATTTAGTTGTAAGTCTGGTTAGAGGTGATGAATGTCTCTGCAACAGGGTCTAAGGACAGGCCTGGAAATATTTTGACGTGGATGATTTACTGAAGGGTGTGATTTAGTTGTTAGACCATGTGGAGCCCGGAATTACATAGAGGTTGAAGATCCACTCAGTATTGTTTTTTTTAGTCCATCATAAAATTGAACTGAAGTGTATCTACTTCTCTACTGATTTTTTTTTAGACACATTGAACGACTGGTTTTGTTATTTTGTTGACTTAAGTATTTGAGATGCTAGAAACTGAATAATTTTTTCAGTAAGTTTAATATTTCGTTTTTATACACCGAATCAGAAAAGGCCTTCATTGTTGCTAAGGGCCAGAGAAGACATATGTAGCAGAGTCTAGCATCCTACATCAATTGCTTAGGATACTGGAGGTATTGTAGTCAGTGTACAGAAGACTGCAAAAACAACAACAAAGCTCAGTTTCACCTCAAAAAGATCCGCATTAGTGGATAAAACGCAAACGTAATTTATAACCTAAAATTTAGCTTCCTATTTAAAAGCCCATTTATCTTGCTCATGAATTAATTCTGCTTCATGTGTTTGCAGCCTCTCATCCCGCTGACCAAAGCTATAACATCACATTTTACAACATATCAGAAGTAGATCTAAACGGATTTTACTACATTTAAATTGCTTGTCACATGCTGATATTATATATATATATATATATATATATATATATATATATATATATATATATATATTGAATATATGTATTCAATTTCAATGCACGCTCAAAATGCATTGTTATGGGTCTGGCTATATTCTGCTTTGTGTGTTGAGTTTTCCAAAGAGCGGAGTTGCTGACCATCTTTTTTTATTCGTCTGTCAACCTACGGAGGATCAAAGCAAAAAAGTAAGCATAATCTGTATGCATGCTCACATGCTCCAGTGCTACAGACAAGGAGCTGGACAAACAGTCTGACACTGACTGAAAAAAAAGTATATTCTTACCTTTAAGATTTCAATCTCGTAATTTATGGTGCACCATGAACATGCTGCCTTTGAGAGTTTATAAAGTAAATAAGAGGGAAGATTGAGGAATCTCATTATTTTGTGCAATCGCAAGGGTATGGAAAATCTCTAGGGTTGAAAAATGGAGGGAAAGATGGCTATAGGTTGGTTCATTTAAAAGATGCATGCAGCAACATTCCCATTTTGAAAGCACTATACCAGTTAGTTAGTTTCTCCCTGTAATGCCCTTATTTCATCAGGCTGCAAAAAGCAATACATCTTAATTTTATACTGTCATCCCAGACTGGCCTCGATCTGTCAATTTGCCAACCTTGGGGAGAGGTGTTAGTGACAAAACAGCAGTTCAAAGGCAATGCAGGTCCATGGCCAATCATTGCTTCACTGACTTTATTTTCCTTTAATACGCAAATTCATATGCACGCGCACGTACATACGCACACACACAATTACACACTCGCACAGCCTAACCCTAGAGTATGCAGATCTTTCCTTTAACTGGCCTCACAGGAATGGGCAATCGAATGTGCAGGTACGGGGATGTGCGTAGTCGCGTTTGCTTACGAGATTTCTCCATTTAATTATGGCCTGAAAACTCAATGATACATGATATTGTGGGTCAACATTTGCTATAGGTTTCAACAAATATATAGAAACTTTAAAGAGGGAGCCGAACCACAAATTATCTTTGTAATAATACAATTGTTCTGATTGATGTTTTGTTTGTGGAATACGTATTAAACAGGCAACATCTACCTGTTTTTGTGCATCTCAGGGCGCGGCCATTTTACTACATGCTGTCGACTGAAAATGACATCACAGTTGCCAGGTCCCAGATCATGACCAATCACAATTCACCAAACCTGAGACCTGGCAAATGTGATGTCACCTTCAGTCGACAGCAAGAGCCAAAATGGCGACCCCCGGAGGTGGCGAAAGTTTGATGAATTTTGCTGCTTAACTCAATATATTCCTCAAATGTAATGTTGATCTGAATGCCATGTTTAGGCTAGTGGGATGACTAATTAACAGAATGTCAATCCTCATCATTTTTTCCCCAAAAGTTTGGCATCTTTTTTTTTTTTATATCTATAGCTACAGCTATATCTACAGCTACGTTGCTTTAATTTTCTCTGCTATACAGACCGTTGCACATTCTTTGATTAACTGACATGTTTCAGCTAAACATATCCTGTAATTATGTCACTCGGACTGAAATTTCGAGATTTTCTCAAAGTGGAGTCATTCTAATTGCTGTAATGTTTCAGTGTGTCACTTGCTCTAAAAACTTGCACAAATTAAACATGAGAGAGCCTGTCATGCCTGACCAGGTCTTTCTCAAGTAGAAGTGTACATTGTCAGAAAATATGAATGTCATATTTAAAATATATGATTTACTTTTATGTAGTCTCATTTACATATTCCAGTCTAGCCAAAAAATAAGATTTTTTCTCGGGTGTTGATTTTGCCGGCTTGATGTTTGGAAGACGCCTAAAGCAGCATATCAGTCTCCCTTCGGCAACTCATGACCTTGTTGTGTCAATCTAACATTCCAAATCAAGCAGAGCTCAAAATAGGTCATGTACTTCTTTTTTTCTTGACTTTATCTATCTATCTATCTATCTATCTATCTATCTATCTATCTATCTATCTATCTATCTATCTATCTATCTATCTATCTATCTATCTATCTATCTATCTATCTATCTATCTATCTATCTATCTATCTATCTATCTATCTATCTATCTATCTATCTATCTATCTATCTATCTATCTATCTATCTATCTATCTATCTATCTATCTATCTATCTATCTATCTATCTATCTATCTATCTATCTATCTATCTATCTATCTATCTATCTATCTATCTATCTATCTATCTATCTATCTATCTATCTATCTATCTATCTATCTATCTATCTATCTATCTATCTATCTATCTATCTATCTATCTATCTATCTATCTATCTATCTATCTATCTATCTATCTATCTATCTATCTATCTATCTATCTATCTATCTATCTATCTATCTATCTATCTATCTATCTATCTATCTATCTATCTATCTATCTATCTATCTATCTATCTATCTATCTATCTATCTATCTATCTATCTATCTATCTATCTATCTATCTATCTATCTATCTATCTATCTATCTATCTATCTATCTATCTATCTATCTATCTATGTGTGTGTATATATATATATATATATATATATATATATATATATATATATATCAGATCTCAAAATAGGTCATGTACTTTTTTTTTCTTTCTTGACTAAATTTTATAATTCTTGCCTTAACAAGAATACAAGAAGACAAGAATTTTTGTCTTAACAAGAATACAATTTAACGTTAAGGATAAAATTACACTAAAGCTTCTCATATATATATATTTGTCTAATCACAAATATGAATTATTTGAATTGTGTAGCTTCTGTAAATTGAATGTATGTAGATAAAAAGGATATTTTCTCTTTTAACACAATGTCAAGACTGGCCTAAGGCTGAAACATGGTCAGTGACAGGCAGCTGTGAAAGTGTCTTGTACATCAGCCCAACCCTACTAAAATATTTACGTGAGCACGAGTTTTAAACTTTTCGCAGTTTAGTTGCCTGAGGACCTTTTCGACAATAAATCAAGCAGGCTGTAAGAAAAGAGAGAAAAGAAAAATCATTAGCAAACATTTTAGAAGGAAGGCGTGGTACAATGTGAAAAGAGTTTACTGCATGATACATGCCTCCTGGTAGACAGCTACAATGCATCCCACTGGACATCTTTCAATTTTGTTTTTCATAGGTCTGTTTTGACCATTGATTGCATGGGATATGTTAGACCATGATATGATAGACTTCCACCACACAATGAAAAACATGGCAGTCAGTTTCATAAAAGCCTCTCAATTGCTCAAAGGTGTGAATGTGAAGGGTTGTCTAATACTATTTCAATAAGTCAATCTCTTTTAATTGACAAATTGGAGTCATCAACCATGGCAGCTGAACAGATGAAGTCTGCTGTTTTAATGGGCACATTTTCACTCCCTTTGGTCACGTCCATTCAATGACTGACATTTGGGAATAATGACTTAGATAACAGCAAATTACACAAAAACCAAATTAGCTAGACACTTCTAACCACTTTGGTCTGAATTAAATGCCCCTTGTGGTATCGGCCTCATATTGGATGTTTTGGATTTAACAGTAAACATGTCCCTTTCAGGTGAACATCTGCTGCTCACATGTAAAGACCATAACAGAATTGAGGGGGTGCATTATTTGTTGAGATATCACTCATAACACTGCAATCACTGAATGAATAAAAAGTATTTATTTGGGATTATTCTGATCCAGTCATCTTCAGAAACACCAGTATTTATTTAGTCAGTTATTCAGGGTATCAACTGTACTTCATTCTGATGTCTAATTTTGTAATGTTTGTACATATAGAAACCAATAGGTACCACATGCGTGTATTTCCACAAAAACAAAGTGTGAAAATTGGGTAATTAATGGCGGTTCAGAAAATGGATGGATGGATGATCAAACTAAATAATTAATTATTAATTAAACAATTAATTATTTTGTCAATGAATGGCTGTTCCAGGAGTTTCTGCTGTCTGGATGAAGTGTCACGTTGTGTTGGAATATGCATATCCATGATAGGGGATAGTCTTCAAACCCCTGAAGACAGAAACCAATGTCTCCCTTCAAAATGGCAACACAAGTTTCTTGAAGATTCTAAAGTTGTGTGCAGGGATGATTATTGTTACATGTGACAGTGTTAAAGATTGCCTGGGTGGGATTTTTGTCCTAAATTTGCCATTCCTGTTGTCATTGTTTCCGTTAGATTTACAAACCTACTGTTTCGATGTGCCACGTGCACTAACAGATGCTATCGTCTTGGCCCAGAGGAGGAAGACAGATGACCTGTCTTCTCATCTGAAGCTGAGAGATTGCTTTTTTTTTTTCTTCTCAAATCTGCACTTTCTACTCCAGTAGCTTGCACCTGAGCAAGACCTTTCTCGACGTACACTGTCGGGATTTTGGTATTTAAGGCAGAAAGGAAACATTTAAATGTCACTTCTAAGGAGGAACATATAGCCTTGCAGTAAGTAGTAAAACTCACTTCCCTAAAGTCAGGCCACATATTGCAAACTCAAATATTCCTTGAGGCAGAAGGAATTAACTTTCGGTGATCTCATTAGCAAACATAAGAAGGCACTTATAATTCCCTACAGAGCTCTAATAAAATGACACAATCTTCCAGCATTCTTTCTGGACATTATGCCAGCACTGCGATTAAAGTACAGCTTTTTTTTTATTTACAAGACCATCATATTTAATTAATGTGTCTACAATTTAGAAGCCCAAGCTCATCTCAAGAAAAGAACTGGTGTTCTGCTTAATTACTGCAGAAATGAAGTTTTAATAATGCCAACAGAAGAACTCGACACGCAATCAAGCCATTAAGTAGATGAAGGTAATCCAGCAGGACTGGAGTAAAATTAGAAATTGGTTGTGGGACCAAGAGGTAGAGGTCAAGTATTGTGAAATTAGCATCCTATTAAAGCTGGAAAAGATGCAAAGAACAGTCGCAACTTTTATTTTGTAAACATGATTGCGAAGGAAACGTTAAGATGTTTGTTTCTTTTTTTTTGTTTGTAGCTCGGCATCATGCCAACCAAAAGGGAATTATCTATGGGCTACGATTGTTTATGAAACATGGCTGCTTCGTATGCAGCATGCAGCTCTATAACCTGATGGAGCCTTGTCAGACCAAAATATATATGTGCACTCTGATTAAATACAAAAAAATAAGATGGATGTGTCGTCAGGTTTGGCTGGACTGTTGGTAAACAAATAGTCTTGAAAGCTTGAAAGCAAACATACATTTACATGTAACACTGAATTATTAGCTGTCTAGAGACAATTCATAATGATTCAAAATGTTCATTCTGTGTTGTATTCATTGAATCAATTATTAGAATTAAAATACCTTAAAATACTAAAATACCAAAATAATCTATTTGGAACTAAAAAAACAATTAAAAAAAAAACAGTTAGAAAATAATAGCAACAATTTGCTGATTATATGAATACGTTATCAATACACTGATACGTTTTTAAATAATTGGATGTCTGGCTTTTTATGACGTGTCCAGGCACTAATGGATGGATATCAGAATGAAACAAAACTCAGTTAGAGAACAAACTTTTTCTTTACACTAACAAACCCTTTGCTAGCATACGCACGCATGCACATTCAATGGCATATTACACATTGAGTAATTTTGTTTGTAGCAAGATCATCGTTGTCTTTTGTCGTCCCGCTTAATAAGCAATGCCGACACCAGCAGTCAGAATGTCTGATTATTAACACCAATTAGGCATCCTGATCTTGTTTTGAGCAGCTCTAATTGGCCCAAATAAGGGCATTTATAGAGCTTGCCTCGTGAGGTCATTGAAACATAAAGGCCAGTCAATGCTGTTGGTCAAATGATTAGACAAAATTTGATGGGTAATCATTCCAAGCGCATATAGTAGCGGAGAGAGTGCCAAATTAAATGAAGGAAAATCACAAGTAATTATATTCCAATGCAAAAGGGCTTGGTAAATAGACTAAAATACTTTGACACCATCAAAGTCTTGTTGTCCACTTAATGTCATGTTCTTGTTCTCTTGCAAGTGTTCATGCATACATAATTTCTTCAAAAAATAAAGGTCATTGTCAGGGTAGGTGCCAGAGACAAGCTCAGATGGAGTCTACCTGATGACACACCTCCAGGACCAAGTGGGGGATCAGTATCTTGTTTAAGGTTCCTTTAACATGGTCACTCAGGATCTGACGACGACCACAGCGCCGGGATGTAAATGTCTGTCTGCCTTTCTGGCCTGTGCAGGAGATTACTGCATGCATCACAGCTGGTTTCACTGCTGTTCCTTGATATTTAATCTGAAGTTTTGGTTATTATTCGATGCCATTCTCCACAGAGGTTTATTTGTGTATAAACAGATGTAGCATTTGCATAATTCATCTGCAGTTTGTTTTGTAGATGGATCAAAATAATTACTTGTTACAAGTAAATCTGTCTACCTGCACACAACGGAAGTTATTTCCATAATAAAGGCAACTTGCTGTTTTAAAAAAAAAAAGGCCTTTTCCGTTCAGATTTTCTATGCATTTGTGAAGTTTAATGTAAATAAGTTTAGGCGGAGAAAGTTGAGTGAAGCTCGTGAATTTCTTGCTGAGGTACTTTATCTCAAGGTGCGGTTATTTCTTCAAACTAGTCAAGTCAAAACTTTTCCTGGCATTATGTTTTATGTGCCCTCACTAGATTAAACATGGTATTCTGATTAATATTTGGTTTGTGGAGTATGAATTATGCAAAGAAAAGGGAGGGCTGCCTTTTTAGCCCGTGCTGACACCTGATTGCCACTGAAATTGTTGTCACATTGCCTCCAGGATCAGCTTGCAGAAGTCACATGACCAAACCCAGCTCACAGATGAGCTGTGACATTTGCGAGCTTAGGCACTGTTACATCAATTTTCATCACCAACAGTTATGAGTACAGGGAAAAACGACAGCCCCCTGCAATGACTATAAACTTAACTAAAAAGTTGGACGGAGGCATATTGTTATTATTATTAAAAAGCAAATTTTGGACATTTGCTATAAACACCTTCTTCCACATCTGGAAAAATGTTGTAAAGTGATACCGAAATGACATTTCTAGATCTTATCTTTTCACATTTGCAGTTATTAATAAAGACGCAGCCTTCATTTCACCCCAATCTCAATCATCTGTCTATTTATCAAGCAAATATAGAAACAAACAGCATGTGGATTATAGAAGGGATTTTCACATTAGAGAAATCCATCCAACCATTTTCTGAACCGCTTATCAGTTTGTTAAATGTAGAACAAGATTTTGTCCATTTTTGGGAGGAAAAAACAAAAGGGAGTATACAGTATGATTTTGACAGAGTGGGTGGTATCTATTTTGAAGGCATTAGTGTTGGAGCTTTTGTCAATACTGTCAAAAGCATGACACTGTACTGGCCAACACCAGTGAAATAAAACACAGACCAAACACCAAATACAAGGTTGTTGACATTTTGCAGTGTGCTTGTGATCTAATTGTTTGCTTAATATGTTTAGATATGGTGGGTCTGTGTTTGAGCCTTGGTATATTTTACCATGAGATGGGATTAGTACTTCCACAATTAGTCACAATCTTTGTTTCAATATGCTGCTGAAATTCATTCAGTGTAATTCTAAAGCTAATCAGTGAACAGTTGAGATGGCTTTTTTTTTTCCCCCGGGAAGAATATCCTCATGCCACCATTTGTTACTAAGCCAAGGTTGTTAATTTTAGGGGGATTTGCTGTATTTCGGTTTATATTCACCACCTTTGGCAAGAAAAACATCTCCTCATGAATGACTTTGCTTTTGAAAATAAACCACAATTTACAGACCGTTATGTTAAATCCATGATGCAATTCAGTTTTTTAAATAGCAACGTATACCTTGCTAAAAAAATCTCAAACTATTCGGCTCTTATGTCATATATGGAAATTTTATCTTATTTTGCTCAGTGCTCACTGACCCGCTCTCGTTTTAGGCAGTATTGTAAAACATATCTATTTCAGCACATGTATCTCTACAGAAAATAATTTGGGTAGACGGCCCATTTTTAAACAGGATCACTCTGCCTTTTAACTGATGGTTGCTTGTCTACAACTGTAGACAATTGTTAATCCTGGTACCATTATATTTAAAGAAAAAATCAATTTTATTTGAAATGAAAGTGAAATGAAAAGCCTAAAGACATTATTTCATTTTTCTTTGGAACTTTGTTACATTATAATGAAAGCTAAAATATGCTCGGAGTTGTCAGGCTCAAATAGACTGAATTAAAATGAAACACAAAAGCGATTGCAAATAGACAATTTCTGTCTAACAAGCTGGCTATGGTCCAGTTAGGGCACAGTATGTTCGATCGTCTCATTTATTACAGCCTGTCATTTGGTGAGAATGGAAACTTGGATTTGCCTTTTGCTGCTTGTCAGTGCAGTTATTGAAAATCACCTTCAATTTGCACCAGATTGCGAGGTCCAAGACACTTTGTTCCGTCAGATGTGGTGCCCACGCCCCGATCCATTCAAGATAATGCGATGAAAAGTGGACTGAATAAGGCAGTGTATCGGAAAAAGGTATTACAACACCCTCATCAAATAAGGACTGCTCTTTTTTCTTATCTGATTCCAGGCATAGACACAGAAAAGTTTGCTCTCCAAAAGTGCTTTATTCTGGGTTTATAAGGCTTTGATATTTTTTCTTCCACAGCCCGAATGATTTATTTGTTCTGTCTGCACTACCCATGAAATATCTAATATCAGTGAGAGTCACGCATCTGTTTTGCGACTAAGGTCACGTTCCTCTTTTGTCTCGATCCATGTCAAATCACAATCCACGCTTTAGAAATTGCCCATATGGAAAGATCCTTCTTCATCGTGACCGCGACACGTATCTTTCAAAAGGGCAACTTTCACAAAACAGGCTGAGAATTCGTCTTTAGTCTTTATTTTGTTTTCACAGCCTATACGTGAGTGAAAATGATCAAAGCGAACCTATTTCAATGGTCCAAATGATTTAGACACATGAAATAAGAATGGAAATATCACTTCTTCAACCTGCTTTGCCATGCCTTAGCAGTCTCCAGGGCTGGATTTGTGTAGCTGACCCCCGCCCTGAGAAAAAAAGGATAAAAAAGAAAGCATAACAAGAAATTTGACACAGTTTTGATGCACAGTGTTTGTTTTCTTCATCGCGGCTATCATAAGACCCTTGAGAGTTTCTCCAAAAAGTTTTGTCTTGAGCCTCCCACTTAAATTTGTTAGTATACTCCAGTGTCAGGATAACCGATTTGCCAACAAAGCAAAAGGAAGAAAAAGAAAAGCTCCGCTGCAGGCTCGAGCAAAGCTTCAATCAACATCCTGGGAGCTAGTTGACATGCAGGGTGTAGAGGTCCTTGCAAAGTTATTGAACTTTTCTCTCCAACCATTTTCCCTTTTCACCAGCAGCCTTTTATATTACACGCCTAACTTCATTCTTTCCTTACCTGCCCTTTCTCTTTTCAATACACGGAGCTCAAGTTTGAAAGACCCACTGTCCTTTAATTGGGTTTTGCCGGTGTGCATCGCTAACGAACCCGAGCCGCTATACAGTGGCAGCAACATGACTGGGATTCGGTTATATCCACCGCCAAAAGGCTGAATGATGATAAGTTCATTGCTGTGCCTCCTGTGTGCCCCAGATAAACCCCCCTAGTTGTCAGGGGCTCGTCACAGCAAATACGACATCGGCAACGCGGGCATAAGCTTGTTACGCTGGACAGGAATAGCGCACCCGCCGAGCCACTCCCATTTCCCAGAGTATTAGTTATTATTTACCAGCCTGATTACGAAGGCTGCAGTTAACATACTTGTTTTACACACTGGTTTTATGCACCTGTGTGAAACTTATTTCCCACTTTAAAAAGTTTATACACTATAAGCAGAAACTTGGCAGATAGAATTCTGCGGTTGCTAGAAAAGTAGATGGCAAATCCTTCCCTTTTTAAACTTCTAATGCTGAACTATTTCATTTAAACTACTATTGGTGATTGTAGCCTTCTAAAGTATTGATGCTGGTACTTGAAGTACCCCCAATATACTAGCAATTGATGATTATGCCTTTCCGTTGTACGCTAGGAGACAAATTCATGCCATTAACAAGAGCATAGCAAGAGTGTGCATTTGCTGTTTGTTTACTGTCGTGAATGTGGCTTTAAGATTGCGTATCTTTTTTTTTTTTTTTAATTTGTTGAAGTTCTCCATACTGTCTACAAATGGCTGGTAATATGTTGTCGACATTGAAGTTACTGGCATTGTCTAAGATGCAAGTTGGATTTGATGATACTGTATTCCCTTTTATTGTGAAATAGCTGTCACTCAGCTAGTATAAAGCAATAGTCCCGTGGAAGTTTATTTTTTTATTATTCTCATCTTCCCTCAGCCAAGTCAGTGAATAATTCTGTTGATGTTGTTTATGCCCTGGTGGATGTTATAGCAGTCAATGTGAAAGGGGCTGTTATTCACTTGCTGCTTTTTTGCCAATGTGTGTGCCTCCTGGCTTTGTTTTTCTCACTTTCATCAATTCTGTGGAAAAAAAAGGAAAACTCACGGTAAGTGATGTTACTGTGCAGGGTTTTAAAGCGTCAATATTAGAATATACATTTACTTTAAATCTTGGTTTGGGCTTAATTGGAAATAGATTTAGTTACAAACTGCATCGAAACTGAGTATGGAATCTGTTGCGGATTTTGGTCCCGTCGCTGATATTATTGGAAATGTCAAAACAACATATTTATTTGGGTCTTTGACTGTGTACTGCTTACACATAAGAAAAATGAATATGTGCCGTGCATAAATCTTTAGGTAAAACTAAGGGCCAGTTAAATTATATTCTAAATGTAATTATTCAGTGGGTTGAGAGAATACCGTATTGGCCCGAATATAAGACGACCCTGATTATAAGACGACCCCTTCTTTTTCAAGACTCAAGTTTGAAAAAGGACTTTTTGAACACCAAATTTAATTTTTATACAGAAAATAATTACAGTACATCTGAAAAAAATGATTATAAAAATATGTTCAAGAAAAAAAGCATGCTATTTTGCCTCATTCAAATCATGCAAAAACTGTCTATCAAATCTTAATATCTGAACATTTAAATATGTAAACTAAAGTGCAATCACATAGGTACCGCTATTTTTATTTTTATTCTTCCTGACAGGGGTTCGCTTTGGCCTGGGGAGTTAAGTTCAGCATTCGCTTTAAATATATCTGGCGCCATCCAGCGTTGTGAATGGGTATAATGTCTGACCCGAATGTAAGACGACCCCCACTTTTTCACTTATTTCAATGCAAAAAACACCGTTTTGTATTCGGGCCGATACGGTATCTCTCTGAATGTTGTCATATTTTTGATGCCAGTATTTTATTAAAATGATGCTCAGAGGAGAGTTGTGCTTCAGGGAAGGTCAGCGTGGATGGAGCTCAAGTTCTCAAATTATTTTTCTTCACACCACAAATGATATTGTGATACCCATGACTGCTGGATGCAGTGAAATAATGCTCCTTGTTTAGCCTCATTTGCATCAAGAAACAATTAACCATCAATCAGTTCCACACAAGGTACAAAATTCTCAATGCTCAATTAATCTATTCATCCATTTTATATGCTGTAACTGGTTTTCCTATTTAATATTATGGGATGCTGACTTTTAAATTAGTTCTATACCATGCACTGGGTAAAAGTCATTCACAAGGCAATAACGAGACATCATATTTCCAGTGATTAAACTATAAAGTGTACATGATATAATAACGTGATTATAAAACTAAAACTAAAACTATAAAACAAATGTATAATTGAATAAAGTACAATAATGATAAAAAAGTAAGACTCGAAACACGAAAGCCAAATTCACGAAAAGATTGAATGGCTTGACAAAAAAAAAGAGCTTTTTTCATAACAATGTCTTTACTCAGACCAAAATCATTGGAAATTAAAGTCCACAATGTAAATTCTTGGTAAAGCAACATTGTCAGTGGAGCAGTACGGAGTGGGCGGAGTCTGTCCTTATGCAATCACTATTTAAACACTGGCACCATCATATCAAAACATCTGGTGTGCGATACAAAAGTAATTTTGTATGATCCCGAACCCGTGATTCGAGTCTTAGTGCTACTGGTTTACAGTAGCAGATTATAGTCGCATCAAATCAAATATGTTTTCTTCATTACATTTGGAGAAGGAAACATTCCAGAAACAGATTCAGAATGTATAACCTTCCCATTGAGTCATGGCTTTTTCAATATAATGAGAAGTTAAGAGTAGTTTCTAGTGGAGTACTTGTGCTTCTTGGCTCGCATGCTAAATTGCCTTTTCTGAATGTCAGTCAGCAGGGTCACCTTGATGCTTTTCTCTCAACTGCTAAGCTTTTTCCTCACTTAAATGGACTTCAAAGCCTTTTATCGTTTTGCCTGATGAAAAATTGACAAGCAAAGTGGCCGAGTAAGTGCCTAGAAATTATCCCAACTCAAGTGGATTTATTTTGTCCCTTTAAAATTGTGTAATATAAATTGATGAACTCAATAAATGTATTCACAGACAGCAATTATATATTACAAAGGAGCTCAAATAATATGTAACCCTGCTTTATTTTCAAGCATGTCCGTGACATATTGGAATCCTTGTCACATCTGTTGGACAGGAATATATGCATAACATATTAAACACTTTAGGAAGATACTGGGATGAAAGTGGAAAAGGGATTAACATTTTTCCCACCCTCAATGTACATTTATTCTCCAAACACATTGATTCGATTATTTTTTCATATGCGCGGCTCCACAGAAGAACAAATGGGTGAAGCAATGGAACACAACAGAAATAGTAATTGCTATTCGTTGCTGAATAGTAAAAAGCTTTGGTGTTTGTTTGGTTCATTGCACCAAGCGTGCTGTTTTTTGCGAGAGCTGACGTGGATGTTGTATTAAGTCAACATCAAAATGAGACAGAAGAGCAGCAGTGCTCTTTGAATAGTTGCTTTGTTAATCCCATTCTATATGGGAGCAATGCCCAAATGGGTGAAACAAGTTGCTGCGGAGGTTTAGCGTTCATGGAAGAGAAAAAAAATATATATATTTAAGACTAAACATCAAGGTATCTGGCACAGCAAAGATTTTGCATGAAATAAATTACTACATGTCACGCTGTGAAAAAATAAACAAACAAAAACTGAATTACCTCGTCACACATTAGGTTTTTAAAATGGCACCTGTTTGAACCGGTTTTGATTCTGCTCATCTTCAAGCCATGCAGTCCAACTGCTCTCACTGTTTTCTTGTCGGGATTCATGCGCGTAATCGCATTTACAGAAACTCGGCAGGATGCAGACTTTACTCGAGTGGAATTTCTAATCACAGTCAGTAGGGTCAGTCTCGTTGAATCTCATCAAACAGAATCCTCCATGCATTCCACAGCAGCTGCTTGCACAATCTCCTCTGATCTAAACTCACCTTGAAGTGGACCACTCCTCCTTTCCCTATGTGGTCACTTCCCATATATAATCATCCAATTTGGAAAATCCTTTAGTCATAAATTATCATTTGCAATATCACTGCAAATGGTGGTTAAATCTGGTTCTAGCTTGAAAGAAATCCGATCGACATCCAGGCACATTTAATTTGTGCTGCCCTGCGTGGGGAGATGCTCTTCAGACCTTGTCTGGATGTGCTTTCATTCCAGGGGAGTTTTTGTGTGAGAGGTTTTCATTTCACGTGCAAAATTATCATTTATATTGTCAATATATATCAAATATAACACCAAGTGGCCCTGCTTTTTCATTAGTGCAATTTTTGTGCACCACACTACATTTTGTTTTGCGAGCAGTTGCCGTCCCCCCCCCCCCCCCCTTCTCTCACATAGAGACATTAAATTCCCTGTAAAGAAGCGTCTGATGAACTTTTCCCCCCAGGGATGTCATCAATGATCGACCGTCCATAAGTCTGACTCAGGCCAGCTACTCCACCTCAGCCAAAGGTTTAGGGGGGGGGGGGGGGGGGGTGCCTCCTCCTATATTACGGGCCTCTGCCCTTGTTCTGTTGGCAACTCAGATGTTACCAAAAACAAATATGAATCAAGCTTAGGAAGCGCACAATTACTGCCAAGTAAAATGTAATTTTCTCTTAAAGTCCTATTTCCTCGACAGGCTGGTTTGTAACTGTCTAGCGCTAACCACAAAATGGCACTCCCGGTGCATCACATGCAAGTCCGCACATTATCAATCAATTACTAACATGGCATGCCCAATCAAATGAGTTTACAAATGATGACTCATTCGTGCACAGCAATAATGTGCAGACAAACACACACACGCACACACACACGCACACACACAATAGTTAAATTAAATTTATTATGCTACTACAACACAGTAGATTAGTGCTTCAATCAACGTCTGTTTAAACACGCTTGGCTCTAGTTCATATTTTTCTCGGTTATGACTTCTACTGGTGTAGTTAAGACAGTTGTTTTTGTCTAAATTAGAGCTGTCTCACTGGGCAGAACATTTATTAATTATAGGGTGACATCCATGTACCATTTGGCAACATGCATTGTGTGGTATAATCAACAAAAAAAAATATATGTTTATCATTTGAGTCTCCATTGAGGTTCAAATTACAAAAAGAATCAAATCACTCCTATTTTTGACGTATTGCAATATGAGGGCATCCATTTGTGTTCTTGACTAGCATTAATTTAGATGGCTTTATGACCAGAGCCTTCTGCCTCATTCCTTTGTCAGCTCACGTTTTAGATAATAGTTTTCTTTTACGTAATTCAGGAACAGCTCTGAAGTCAATTTAGCTTATCGCCATGCCCTCTGGTGACCGAGGGCTACGTCAGTTCTTATCTTTGTCTAAAAGTAACAGAGTTTACAGAGGGAATACATTTGAGGAATGACAAAGACATTTTGGTATCTGGCTTTTTTTCCCAATATTTTTTGACGCAATCTATTAGGTATTGTGCCCACAAAATTAAGTTGACCTGCACGGCAATGTTTTGAATTTTTACTTCTTATCCGAACTGTATTAAATATTTGTTTACTTATTGCTGTGGCGTAAAAATGTTTATCTGAAATGCCTGACACATATTGACACCAATGAGATGCACCCACATACCAGGAATGTATAGATTTTTGAAAAATATTAAATTCACCAAAATGTGACATATAAGGTTTTGGGCCAGTGCCAGCAATATGTAACATTGATGTCAGCGCAAAAATTCACGCCATTAAAAGGATGTGTAGGGAATTTTCACAACATTGAGGACACTGAATCATGCATAACAATGCCATCATATTCAACCACAGTCACGTTAGGATAGACACCTCTTCCTGGGAAGAAGGGACAAGCAGATTTATAACCCATTATCTCATGGAAGTGGGGTCACCTGACTTCTTGCTCTCATATGAGACATATGCACGGCCCAGCATTGATGTTTTTACTCAACCACAGTGCTGACAAGCAGGGGTGAATTGAAGACTGGCGCAGAGATGAATTGGCCATGTGGGTAGAGATTTTTTTAACAAAAGAAAAAGCCAACATACTAATTAAAAAACAAACATGAGGCCCTCCTAAAAATGCTTAAAGAGTCTACTTCTATAACAAAAAATAAATAAATAAATAACTTATCCACAAAATTCAGACACATTTGGTGCATGGGGTGGGGCCGGCCACCTGAGTGGTGGCACCTGAGGTGTTAAATTGTTTGTGCTGTGCTCATTCACTCTCTCTGCTCTTTCCCACAACAGGTAACGCTTTTGGGTTTGTGATCACTTCATCTTGTGTTCTAGTTATCTTTGATTTATACGTGGCAACACCTTCACACCCACCCAGTCATTCACATTCATGCACTGATTCTTACTTTGGCTTCCCGTTTTATTTCATTTTAGGGTTAGGTTTTTTATTTTTTTTCAATTTCAGTTTTTTTTTAATTTTCTTAGTTTTCTTAGCACACACGCGCACACACACCAATAGTATAGTTCTTTGTTTGTAAACAGCGTCTAATCTATATAAGCCTTACTGCTATTATCCAAGAGACCACTGTCCTTTGCCAGTAATCAGTATAATGGGTACTCCGACAAAGGAGACTAAGGAGATAGGGCACACATTTCCTGTGTGGAATAAAGTAAATTATGTTTATGCAAAAATTTGTAATCTTGATGTTATCAGCTTTCACTCCGAATACCTTCAGCCACACGTCACAGTAGATCTTTACCTTTTTTAATATAGGCCCAATGCACTTAAACCCCACACACACCCACACACATTTTTTCACCTTACTGTGCAGATGACACCTTGCTTACTTTTGTCATGCACAAGTATTGTTTTTGTAGTACTTGGTTTCAAGCGGATTTATACACTATATCAATTACCGTTTTTTTTCATGTATAATGCGCACAATTTAACTAATTTATTGTCCTAAAATCTGGGGTGCGCATTATACATGGGTACAATTAAATGTTTTATTTTTTTTTTGACACGTCAGCTAGCGCGAGTTCAGTTCTCTACCAAAATGCGTATTACAGGTAATGTTTTATTTCACAACACTTTGCCTTGTTCCTTTCTTCTCTGCTGTTCACTTCAAACACGCTCCATACAAACACAATGCTCTCGTATCAGACGTTTGCTCGATCACCTGCTCGTTTGCTGTCACAATGTACCCTACACAAATCCGAAACATTTCTTCGCTATCGCGTTCGCTAGCGGATGCGCAGTGATACTGACCGGCAGAATAACAACCGGTTGTTCCCAAAGATGATCTTTTTTCTGAAATAATTTTACGTTTACGGACTTAAGTAGGAGTCAAAATTTGGGTGCGTATTATACATGGGTACAGGCTTTTTTCCAGCATCGACATGCCATTTTTAGGGTGCGTATTATACATAGGGGTGCATTATACATGGAAAAAAACGGTAATTGCACTTTACATAAATTAAGATGGAAACATCTAACATTTACAACAAATTGTGCTCATCGTTATACTGCATGTTGTCAGATAGTGCACTTCACTAGACTTGATCGCAGTCAGCATCAAAGGATGTTTTGCCTCGTGCTATACTTTTTTAATGAAAGAACCATCAAGGGATATTCAGACTAGAAGAACAAGAAAAAGGAAATGCACCAAAAAAAGCTGACGTGAACTAAGCAGTTCCTCATTCAAGGCAGTACAGACGCTGCTGATGTCAATTATTTTTGTCTGACATTACAGAATTGTTTGTGCCTTGCCGGTAGATGCATACGGACGAACGACATCAGGCAATGTTTACCAAAATTACTATTACTTATTTTATTTTGATACATTTTTGGCTTCCTGTTTTTCTCCATTTTATGTTTCCTTGCTTGGTGTCTCTGTTGGTATAACCAGATTTGTGCTAATTGGTGATTTGATTTGGATCTAGCATGAATATTCAAGTATCAAAGATGTGGTACAGTTTGAAGAGTTACACTTTGCTTCTTGCGGTACAAGCTACCCACTTGCACCAATAGGTAGGCGGTTACAAGTGCCTGCTGTGTTTTAAATTCATACATCAAACAGTGTTCCAATTAATTACCCATATGCACTTGTGTTCACATAAAAAAAAAAAAAGGTCATCAGAGATGTAAAATGTATTAGTCCACTTAATTTGCCATTCAAATCAAGAGTATATTTTTTTAATTATTACCGTTTTTTTCCGTGTATAGTGCGCAATATTTTACTAATTTATTGTCCTAAAATCTGGGGTGCGTATTATACATGGGTACAAAGAATTTTTTTTTTTTTTTTTTTTTTAAATTTATTATTATTATTATTATTATTTTTAAATAAAGTCATGGTACAACAAAACCAACAACAGGACTGACCGACAAAGTCATGGAACAAAAAGACAGGGTGACATTACCAAAGACAGGAACAGAATGACAGTAACACATGCAATGATCCAACGGTGAGCGAGGGGCAGACAGGACTTAAATACAAAACACGTTACATCGATTGAGGTGACACAGGAAGAGCGGGGTGACACGAACAGAAACTATGGCAACCTAGACATAGCAAAACTGGGGACGAGACATGACAAATCTCCCCCGAAATAAAACTCACCTTTCTTCTTGTTTGTTGTCAATCGCGCATCGCATTCAGCCATCCTGCCCAACACACTTAGTAAAATTCATAATTGACGACACATCGTTTGATGCGATGGTGCAATCCTCGATGGTGTGTTATTGTCAAATATTGTTTGTTTTTTAATCTCCATCGCGGACCGGACGTCATACGGAGGCCGCCATTACAGATGCGCAGAACGGTTGCGCAAGACACGTCAGCTATATAAAGAGCGAGAGTTCAGTTCTCCACCTATTAGTTTCAATTCACAGTTTAATTAGCAGTTTCAATCAGCAAATAACAAAATGCGTATTACAGGTAATATTTTATTTCACAACACTTTGCCTTGTTCCTTTCGTCTCTGCTGTTCATTTCAAACACCATACGACCGCTTGTATCAGACGCTCGCTCGATCACCTGCGAGTTTGCCGTCTGTCACAATGTACCCTACACAAATCCGAAACATTTGTTGCGGCTCCGAGTCACGACGAAGGGCAAGTTTTGGTTTCCAAGGTTGTTTTTATTCCTCTTCAACGTCTCTCCCATACAGAGCCGCCTCTTCCCCTGCGCACGGAGCGCGGTGGTGCGTTTAGGGGCAGTTGGAGAAATCAACGCCAACAAAAAAAATGACATCCAGCCTAGTTAAGACCATACCAAAGACTTTAAAAATGGGACCCATTGCCTCCCTGCGTGTGTGACGATCTTTGGGACTTAAAAAAAAAAAAAAAAAAAATTTTTTAAATTCATAAAAATTGGGTGCGTATTATACATGGGTACAAGCTTTTTTCCAGCATCAGCATGCCATTGTTAGTGGTGCGTACTATACATGGGGGCGCACTATACACGGAAAAAAACGGTAATTGATTATTTTTAAATAATAGGATCGGTGGACACCGGGTAGCACGTCCGCCTCACAGTTAGGAGGGTGCTGGTTCGATTCCACCTCCGGCCCTCCCTGTGTGGAGTTTGCATGTTCTCCCCGGGCCCACGTGGGTTTTCTCCGGGCACTCCGGTTTCCTCCCACATCTCAAAAACATGCTTGGTAGGTTGATTGAGCACTCCGAATTGTCCCTAGGTGTGAGTGCGAGTGCAAATGGTTGTTTGTCTCTGCGATTGGCTGGCAACCGGTTCAGGGTGGCCCCTGCCTACTGCCCGATGACTGGGATAGGCTCCAGCACACCCACGATATTTTTAAACTTAGTTGTCATGGTACTGCATGGGTCAGTGCATTGACAATGCATTGACCTGAGCAACATACTTCAGCCCTCAGCTCAGACACACATGATGCATCACTCTAAAGATTTGTGGGACCTCAATTATTTATTTACCCCCTCAAAATATTTTCTGAATTGTAACATCTGATGGACATTTATGTTTTTGGTGCAAATCTCCCACTTTTTTTCAGGCCATGTCAAGAATTTAGAATTTAAAATTAAAATGTATTCAACAATGCAGTTCGAGTCCCACCAACAGCAGAAATATATCTTCAGTAGCTGTCTTTTGAAGCGACGAGAGGATTCATTGTGGACTTCTGATTGCACTCTGTGTAATCCCTGTTTGTATTCATGGCTTCCAGTCAACTGCTCTTGAAGTGTGAGCTTGATAAAGCTTTGCATGCAAGTCTCTATGTGTGCACACCCGACAATTTTTCACAAAGCTTTGGCATGCATTTGATTTTCTTTTTTTTTTTATGGCAGCATGCATCACAATATGGTGTGCTAAGGTAGGGTATTTGAAATATTGTGTTTATCCGTACTTTAAGTTGAACTATTCCATCATAGTTTGTCTGTCATTTAGTCAAACCCTTGATGAGATGGGGAAGGAGCACAACATCATCTTGGCCTAGCCTGAAATAGATGTTTGCATGAAGTATTGGGGTCGGGGGGGGGGGGGAGTACTGTTTGAGGTGGGAGCTGCAGGATGAAAGTAACTAACTCCCCTCTTTCAATTTTCTTAAAGTAAACTGTATGTCTTTAATGTCCCCTTCTTGCCAATGCAGGTTGCTCTCAAGGGCATTGTTAGCACACAACGTGGCCTATATAACATGACACTGATTGATTGATTGATAGGCTCTTGCAGATGTGCATCAGTAAGACATTTTCTATTCATAATGCAACACTGAAATCCACTTATCTTTTGTGCACCACAGAGATTTCTGGGAACTCAGAGGACATCCCCTTGGTGCGATGGAGGCAGCAGTGGCTGGAGAATGGTACTTTGCTCTTTCACATACACCATCAGGATGGCAGCCTAAGCCTCCCTGAACCAACTGAAGATCCAGCAAACACTTCTGCAAAGGAGGAGCTCCGCATCCTGCATATCTCAGTGATGGTAAGTTGTGGCTTCACGACAACAACGTGGTGATAGATCTTCTACTGGGTAGAGACTATTTTTCCAGACGTTGCATGCGTATTTTCATGGAGATTAAGAAATTGCATGAGCTAGGTGGGAAGTTGGGCGTCGACATTCGAGGTAGATTCAGTATATTTCAAAATAAAACCGTTTTGGAAACTCTTTCACATACAGCTCAGTTAAAATGAGTCTATGACGTCTATAGCTGTCCATGGCAGTGAATGAGTTAATTCGCATCCGTTCCGCAGTCAGTAGAAATCTGGCCAAACATACTTTTTTTTAACTGTCACTCACCACAGTGTGCCAGGCGCTCGCTGGGCAAAAGGGGCTGCCTTAAATTTGTAGATTGATTAATGCTTCTCTGCAGGAGGTTTTCAAACTTCTCTCTGTTCATCGTAAAAGTACGAAAGAGAAAAAAAAGGGGGTCAAAGGGTTGTTTGAACTCTCCAAGTTGCCGCTGAGCCATTAGTGGGGAATAGACCCATTTCCTTTTCCCCCCCGATGTTGCTTGTGTCCTCCTCCTCAAAATGATCCAAACCACGGCTTTCTGTTTTTCCTCTCGCCAAAGTTAGATACTTTGAGTTGCACACACAATTGAATATAATGAAATGTATCAATCTTGATGACACAGAAAAACAAACTACACACAAAAAACAAATTTAAAAATAGTCAGAAAGCAGTAGCAACACAAGGTGAAGTAACTAATTCTAAGACCAACTCACAAAGCACGTGCGAATGATTTTCTGGTTGATTTCAAAGTATTTGTGGACTTTCCCCGCCCCTCACGACATAAACATGGAATAAGTTTGACGACGGTGCGCCGTGCGCCGCTCAATGCGGTGTAAAAGGGTCTTCACACTTTGTTTGCAGTAAATATTTGTTGGATATATATGTCATATCAAACTCAAAGTAGGAAGGAAAATATGTTCTGAATGCTTTACAGTCTACACAGTAAATATTTCCTGTATATATATATGTTATATCAAACTTAAAGTAGGGAAAGAATATGTTCCTCAGTTGTTTGTTTGAACACATTTTGTGAGCGTGGTGTGAAATCTATCCTGCTGTTTTGCCACCTGCCACAGAAGATGAACTAAAAACATTTTTTTTATCCTGTCTGACTGTGTATGATTTGTACCCCTTTGCCTGAGGTGTGTCTATGAAAACATGCATTTATATATGCAGTTCACAAGGTAGATTTTGTAGGCCTGCTCTGTATCAAGCCTTATCTGTTATGTCGACAATGTACAAAATGAATCCTGAGATTGCATAGCTTTCTGCTCTTGCCCAGGGAAATGTATATTTATTAGATCTTAGATATGCCACATCTAGTCCCAATGCCCTTTTCCAGACCAAAGACATTGGAGTAGTGCTTTGATGGATGATCTGTATTTGCAGACATTGAAAGCAAATTATAGCTGCATATAAATATGATTAGTCAGCTTGAAGAGAATTTCGCCAGGAGCCACGTCGCCTGAAGAGAGGTATGGAAATCATGCTTTGACACATGTTGACCTTGTGACAATCACTTGACTTTGAGTAGAATGTTGTAGGTGAACAACTTAATGAACTGAAATGGTGGCAAAGGTTTAAATGAGGTTCCTTCATTGCCGATTGTGCTTCTTACTGTGTTACATGATTTTTTTTTCTCTCCTCTGCTCCCGTTTATTGTCCACGTTCCATTGACCTCAAGCCAGTGTCATTCTGCCCCCTGTTTTAGTAATTCCTCATCCAGAAACTCCTGCCATTCTGCCGGCAGGGTGTTTTCATAAAGGTGTGGACCGAGAAGGATTAGTATGCAAATAAGAGCAAACCGTGACAACAGATGGAAGCAATGTTGTTGCGCTGGCCAGAACCCTGTGCAGCCTGCCGCCCTACTGGAGGCCCTGACCTATAAATCCCTATTCATGTTGTGTTAAAGCTCCTTGTGGATTAAAAAATCTCCTGCAAAGGCTGTTTCATGGGTCTTTTACCTGAAGATCACACCTGCCACGCACAATGCATTGACCTGAGCAACAGCCTTGACTGTCTGTCTGTCCGCCCGACTGTTCATCGGCCTTCGTTGGGGACCGCTCACGTCGGTTAGCTTTTTACAGAAGGGCTTAAATCACTCAAGGTTTGCATGTGCAAAAAAAAAAAAAAAAAGGCTGCATTGAGCTCCTCTGCCCGTATAAACCTTTTCAAATGCCTGAAATAAAAAATGATAGCAAAATTTCATCTATTAAGCAATGTAATTATTGTAGCTTTCTGAATGATTTAAGGGCTGATTTGGAAACCAGCCACAATTTGTGCTAGCCCTCTCGGAGCAGTTTCTCTCCCCCCATGTCCTACCCAAACCAGTTTCTCTCCCCCCATGTCCTACCCAAACATTTGGGCAAACGCATACCATTTCTCACACGCTCATGAATTCAAAAAAAGAAAATACCATTGCTGTCTACACCAAAAATCTCATAGCCTTTTTTACAGTCTCTGACTTTTATAACTGTCGGACGAAGAGAAAAAGCAAATTGTCCTTTATCTTTAAATATTGATGATCCAAAGCCATCCCTTTTCTCTCATCATCATGGTGATCACATTATCACTTCTGGCCATAACAGATCATCCACGATACTTGATTAACCCTGTCCCAAACCCAGTCAAAAGATTGGCAGTTCAAAAAATGATCCTCAACTTCAACTCAGATCCCGCATATGACGGAGAGATGTTAATCCCAAGCCTCTGGCCACACAAATAGCAACTTAAACCGTTTATATGCCACTAATTAGATTTTGTAGCTCAATTCTGTAATCACATCTACCATGAATTTATGTCTGAATTGTCTTTTCTCTTACTTTACTCATGTAGCTAAGATTAGATTCTATCACCCTTAGCCAAAAGAAGAAAAAAGGTGATAACTCACGAAAAAATCAATCAACATAATGTACACTCAAGGCGTCAAAGCGGCTGTTTTCCCCTATAATTACAATTAAATTGTAATTTTTCGGAGATTGTACATAGTCTTGGCTGTTTTAATCATTTTGTTCATTGTGCGGAAACCCTTAAAGGGGCGGTCGAGCCGTGACAGTCTATTTTTTTGGTAACAAGCTCATTTTAATCAGGAAAATGAAAACCGTTTCCATTTTCTATTTTATCCATTTATTTTGGAGAAATAATGAAATGACTAATGCCTTGAAAAACACCTACTTTTAATCAAGAATACGATCATGCCCCCCTTCCCTCTGAGAGTTGTTTTTAATTTTAGGAGTAGAGCCTCCAAGCATTTTAGGAGTGCCCTATGTTTCCTTTTTTAGGTTAGTAACCCTATTTGGAGTCCCTCTAGTTTGTTTCTTAGTCATTGTTTTCCCCCCTCATTATGTATGAAGTGTTTTTTCTTCTGCTGAATAAATCTTTGCCATGATGGCCAATTTATCTCTGCGCTAGAGTCCTGACTTCACCCCTGCTTGTCAGCACTATGGTTGAGTAAAAACATCAATGCTGGGTCGTGCGTACGTCTCATATGAGAGCAGGAAGTTATGTGACCCCACTTCCATGAGGTAATGGGTTTATAAATCAGTGCTAGTCTCTTCTTCCCAGGAAGAGGTTTCTATCCTAACGTGAATGTGACTGAATAGGATTGCATTGTTATTGCATTATTTAGTGTCATTAGTGTTCCCAAAACAGATGTGTGTGTGTGTCTGTGTCGTATATACTAGAATTAATAAATAGACTATCGTATTTTCCGGACTATAAGGCGCACCGGACTATAAGGCGCACCTTCAATGAATGGGCCATTTTAAAACTTTGTCCTTATATAAGGCACACTGGACTATAAGGCGCACCAAAAATGCATCATGTCAGAATTTTAATCCAAATCAAATCATTCTCCATTTTATCTTTTTTATTTCAACTACAGGCACAACAAATTACTTTATAATCACAAAATAATGATCCATAGTCTTTTTGATTCATGATTCATAGTCTTCAGCGGGCCACTTATGATTGATTTCGTGACACAATGCTTTGGGCCAGTTTAAATTTAGGAATTTGCTCCATATATAAGGCGCACCTGACTATAAAGCACGCTGTCGGCTTTTGAGAAAATTTTAGGTTTTTAGGTGCGCCTTATAGTCCGTAAAATACGGTAATTATCGCACTGGAAAAAAACATCCAACCATGTTGGAGATCATCTCTGGTCTCTTGATGGTGGAGTGGTCACCAGATTTAAATAAATTTAACCTCAAATCACAAATATCACGTAAACCTTAATTTCATTGTTATGAACAGTGCTTTTGTCTGTCAGCCACAGAGGCTCCCAATGCACAGAATTTCACTTGTGACCTACTTACACAAAGTTATCGATCTATTTCTTCCAGACCTGCTTTGCGGCTGAATTGTCACTGAGGTCATTGAAGCAGGTGTCTGGAGTCTGCTTTATGCTCCAATTGTGAGAGTGCTGGAAAGCAGCAGGGAAATGTTGCTGCATGTTATATATAGCCTCGAAAGAATACGTTGTTCTTTTTTGTAGACAAAACAACTACATTACAGCTAACATAATAGTCATTTAAGGAAACAATACACCATGAGGTAAAACAATGAATTCTCATTTTGATAAAGAACAAAACAATTGCAAGACCTCCATGAGAACATACAAGTTGATACTAAGAATGATCTTCTGTTTTCAGTAAGAGGGATTAAAATGTGCTGTGCCTATTGAAATTATTGCCACCGCCTCGCTCTCCTTATGGCTTGTTAATGCTGTGCACATAATAGGAGTAAAACCCAAGCATTCATGCATGCACACACACACACACACACACACACATGGAGCAGTAATAAGCATGAGTTCACATGAAAGGGATGGTCACTGTGACACAGCTCAACTCATGATATTGATATTGATGTTGCGATGCTCCTAAAACCGCCGTTGATAACATTGATCGCGTAAATCTTAAATCAATGTGACCCTGGACACTTGTAAAGCAGTCGCCCGAATCTCTTCTGCTACAGCAGCTCCATTTTTAAAAAGCCAGCCGACCGAGACACACCAATCCATAGCCTCCCCAGCTTTTCCCATGGGCTGCGAGTTAAGGTTGACAGCCTAAAACTTTTTGTTTTTTAAATAGTTTGGCTATATCTGTGCTGCAGTCACAGCAATATTTCATCCCTAAAGTGACAACTAAAATCGGAATCTCATAGTTACCGCAGCCAAAGACGTTTTCTTTTAAAGGGATTACGGCGAATATATTTTGCCGATAGCAGGTGTTTCTTGATGCAAATGAGGCTATATGTGCATCAACGTAGCAGTTTAGAATAGGCGGGATTTATCAACGCACTTATTCACTGGTACACCAGGATCGGATTTGCTAAATCCGCACTGTTTTTTTTATTTACGAACAATTTTCTCAGTGTTGTCAATTGATTGACAGGAGATGTGATTTTCCACAGCACTCGACAGGCATGCTCGATAGTGACATAGATGAATTGACAGCATATGTAGCTTTTTATGCCCACCAAACGAGTGGGGGCGCTGTTGAGCCATGTTTAATCACTCTAGCACCAAAAGCCAAATCCCCCATCATTACAATTGAAAAAGAAATTAATTACACTTGAGTGCAAAAAAGTATTCTACATTTAATTTGTTTCCTTTTCTTGGAATGTTATTACTCTGCGGATGTGTGCGTGTACGATTAGAGTATTTGTTCTGCTTTGTTCCTTTTCTATTATGTACAGCATTTTGTCCTGCGTCGCCCAGGCATGAAAAGTGCTATGCAAGTAAATATTTGATTTGTGTATGTTTGAATAAATATATAAATATGTAAATAAATAAATAACACAATAAGTAATGCCATTTACTGTATAATGCCATTACTCCAATCACCGGGTCCAACGATGGCCTCTTGTGGCTGGAGCTGAAGGGATTTTGGAACTTTTAATGGTGTAGAACTTTTCCATATTGTACAGGGACAGGATGGTAGATTGTCCATGCAATTAGTAATTATATCAGTTGTGCTTCATTTTCTCCTTGAGTTACAAATCCATCAATTTTCTATACTGTTTGTCTTTATTATCGTGGAAATGTGAATAGGAGCCTCGCAAAGGGGGAACTTTTGACTTTGCTGCCTTCCATTTTGTATTTTCTTGCTCTATATTACTGAATACTAGTTACATCAGAATGTTATTCTGTTCCCCCTGGATTTTTTATGACATGAAAAAAAAAAGAACCATTTGGAAAGCCCACTTTGTTTACAAGCCCATTAAGTGATTTGGACCAGTGTGACCTACTAAAAGCACCCTTACTTTGTTGACTGGATGTTTTTTTCCAAAGGGGTTTGGAACTTCTGGGGCTTCATAGCTGATTGGGTGCTCTCAGTCTTTTGTTTGTCCTTCAAACCTTGTGTCAGTGAACACAGAAAGTAACCTGATGTAGGTAATACTTATATACGCTATGTTAGGTGTTAAGCAGGCTGGTGTCCCGTAAAGTAGACAATACATCAAACCTGCTTAGGGGATGAAAGGGTATGTGCTGGTTGGCTGCCTTAGTGTCCTTTTCTAAATTTGAAAGGTGTCACACTGACCACATAGTGACAGAAAGAATATGAGCATTGGACTTCACTTGAATCGAATTTGTGAGACAGGAACCGCCGAAAAGAAAAGGCTAAGAAACTTGAAATATGGCCATTGTTTTGCACTTCTGTAAAATGTTTGAATTTTGTATTTATTCCCACAATTTAAAACTGTTCCGAGCTTTTGAATGTGAAATCATTAATGCTCCACCCACCACCAACTTACTATAACCTATAACAAATTATTGTCAGAAACTAACAGAAATCTGTAATATATATATATATATATATATATATATATATATATATATATATATATATATATATATATATATATATATATATATATATATATATATATATATATATATATATATACGATTAGAGTATTTGTATATATATATGGCTAGTTTCTCAATCAAATGATGCAATAATACAATAATAGATAATAGTCATCAACTTCCCTATGGTAATTGAATATCATGGCTTGATGCAAAAAAAACAAATTATTTTCCTTGCAGTGTCCCATACATTTATAATTGTTCTGAAGTACTGCATTTGTCGAAACATGATGAATTACTACTGCACATTCTATGCCACAAAGTGCATTAGTCACACCTAAACGACTCCAAAAATGAGTTTTGCAGTTGTGCAACTTGTTGTGGAACTTTAGAAATGAAAGCAATGTGAAACCAGGAACATTTGTGCAGTGTAGGGCTCCAAATATGAAAATATATGCATGAACCAACCAACTGTTTAGAATGCATTTTGGACTTCTACTTTCAGCAAAATAAAGTGGCTGGATGGCCCAGTGGGTAGCACCCATGACCGGGGACAGGGGATCAAATCTAAGTCAGGACTACTGGTAGCTTCCAGTTTGATCTCTTGGCAAGATCCTTTACGCTATTTGCTGTTTTCCTATCACAGTTGTGCGTGGGTTGCAAAAGAAAGGCCATTCGGTGTAAAAACTGTGCCCCACAGGTCATACAAATAACTTTAAGGTATTAGAGAGAAACTTTTGAACGGTAGTGCAAATATTATTATAATAAAATATTATGAATTAAATATTATAAATTATATTTTATATATGTATAAGATTATATATAATCTATGAATATAAGTATACATATATATTATAAGATTTTTTACACAGATTATATATATAATCTATAAATAATTATCTAAATAAATATATACACTACCGTTCAAAGGTTTGGGGTCACCCAAACAATTTTGTGACCCCAAACTTTTGAACGGTAGTGTACAACTGACGGACTGTTAAATAGGTCGTCTTATATAGTATAATAATAGTACTGTATTTTTCGCACTATAAGGCGCACCTAAAAACCTAAAATTTTCTCAAAAGCCGACAAAACCTCAACCAATCTTTGTTGGCGTGAATAATGGCAACATTGGTCAGTTAACTTGTCAATCAATCTGTTTTCCGTGTTTTATTTTCTTTATCCATTTATTTCTGCCATTAATCATAATTAATTTTATCCATACATTCTTACGAGATAGGGTAATTGGGCTAATAATAATAATTCAGTGAAATTTACATTCATTTGTAGATGTAAAAATTCATACCTTGACAACCATGTGATTAAGCATTGAGTGTATGTAGGACCTCTGACAGTAAAACACAGGAAAATTATGGAAGATGAAGTCAGTCTGCAGCTTCATAATGAAAAGAACTATGATCTCAAAAAGTAACCATTTTCTGTCGATTTCTTTGCAAGGGCAGAGTCTTTGGAAGGAAGAACAATTTGAGCTAAGTGACAGATTGATAGTTCAGCTCTAATACAATGCTTGCTCTGTCAGACTGAGAAAGGCCACGTGTCCTCTTTTCAGCAGTGTTAGTCATAAGGAGCCCTTGTATCATTAAAACACCATCCTCATCCGTTAGTAAGTAGATTATGGGGCTGGAGCAATGGCAAAGCTTGATGCGTGTTAGACTTTTATTGCCTCTATTAGAGGATACAAACCACTTAGTCTTCACTTTGATTTCAAGTAATGTCAGACATTAAACCTTTTTCCTCACGTCACCTATTTTAGGCCTCTTCAAGGATGAGTGGTCATTTTGGTTGATGGGGGTGAATCACTTTTGGCAATTTTCATTTATAATCATTTAAAATGTATGACATTTGGATGTAATTCAAGTTTAGTTGTGGATGACTGGAACATTGAGTTCATTCATATTGGTCTAGCGTGCTGTACGTTTTAAAATATGCACAGAAAAATATACAACCTGACCGATAATATAATACTATTTGGGAAAAAAATGCACACAGAATGCATTCAAAAATATTTTATTACATGCTGACGCTGAAACCGACGCTAAAATTTAAAAACTCATTATGTGGTTAAGGTATAGCAGTGCACAGGAAGCATGAAGAGAAAAATAAAATCTGCTCAAGTTGTTGAATTTCTCATTAGGCTCCATCTAATGATCACTCCAGATTTGGGACTAAAAACTGCTCAACTCTTGGTTGTCATGATAACACACACACACACGCATACACACTTCACACTGCTGTAATTCTTGATCCTTCAGGCCTAGGTGGCTAAATTAGCAAGGCACTGGGAGGGCCCACTGAGCACTGATTCGCCACTCCCCCCCCCCCCCCCCCCAACATTCCTCCACAACTTGTTCCGCCACCTCTTCTGCATTATATGTCTCCTCTTAGTGTTCATGCCTAAAGCATTCTGTAAATACTGTATATAGGTTCCTTTTTTAATCCTGGATCCCCCAATAGCAAATAAAATGAAAATGAAGCTGCTCAACTGTTAGTAGGAGGAAGAGATTTGATCAAAAACTAACTGTGTCAGAAATAATTAGCCAAGTCAGACCACAAAACACAACTAAAATTGCATTACCATTTATTGAATCAATTAACTTAACAATGGCTATGAACAATAATCGGCCTAACATTGTAAAATGTTTCGCCCTCACACGATTCAGTAATTTATCAACAGATCGATGCGCCAGGCATTGAACAAATGAAATGTGGTTATACTGTTCTACAGAAAAATATTCACTTTTTACTCGGACTGATTGTACTCAAGAGCTCAGACAGCAGTCAAAGCAGTTAAACAAGGAATCAAACCAAACTGTGGGCCTGCATGGAACATGGAATGCTTTGGAGAAAAAATGCAAACAACACCTTTAATATCTAACAATCCAGTTTTCTGCAGCCTTAATTTCTTATTTCCTTGCTGTATCACCGTCTGCATTATTTATGCTGTATGTTTCTTTGCCACCTCTACCATAATAAAGCAAACAATCATATGTCATATGCCAAATTAGCTCCCATGCTTATTACTCTCCAGTTGTTTTGATCTTACATCACAGGCAATCCAGGCTCAACAATTACAAATATTCTCATTTTCAAAATTTCTATGCAGTTGCTCACACATATCCTTGTGTGGAACATCTTTGTCTTTCAAAGTGCTTCGTAATAATTATAGCCCAAATTACTTTTGGCTTCTGAGCATGTAGATTCACAGCATACATGTCATGTGTTATCTCCTTGAATATGCAGATGAAACAAACAATTTATGCAAATAGGCCAGTAGCTTTTGTCATTATAAATGAGTCACCCACTGAAATCTCAAGCTTTCTAAATAATATAGCAATGTTGCAAATTATTTTATCACTCTACAATCGTAACTTAATAAACTCACATTTCACATTGGACATTTTATTCGTATGTTTATTATTCCCAATTTTTGTATCCGTCAAAGATCTTCCCATCTAGTATTGCCATTGCAATTTCTTCCCACTTGTGTGGAACAGTAGCAGATCTTTCAGCTCTAAAAAACGCCTTATGCCGCACAGATCAGCAAGACTATGAGACAAAATGAATCCGACCATGTGACCTGACCCAATCATCAAGTATCAGCGCTTACCGAAATACATGTGTGAGCGAATTATCATCACAGTTGACTTCTGTCTCTTATTTCCTCTTGCTCTAAATTGAGCAGTATTGCATGTGACTTCCCGCCCCCATGTTTTTTGTGTTCTTGATATTCGTTGTCCATCATGCTGCACAATTGTGCCACATGTCTTTTTGATTTAACAGGGATTTGAAAATATAAAAAAATATCCCATGATTTAAAACAACTGACAGCTAACAGAAATGTTACTGCAAGATAAGCATAATTCCCTAGGGAATCAGTTTCTGTAGAAATAGTGTGTGAATGCTGAGGCTGACAGAATGTTCATTCATTCATCAATTATATATATTTTTTACTTTCAGAAACTCAGACTTGCGCTCACATTCAGAAAACATTAAATTGAGGTTCGTCTATATTCGCTGCGACTGAATGCAGACCAATCCAGGCTCATCTGGTCAGATAGGGTTAGTCTCTTTCACGTGATCTCAACAGGATTAAGTGGTTAAAAAAATATAGATGGACAGTTACATATTTCTATGGCACATTTTTGAAATGACACATGAAGTGGGGTTAACCATTACATAACTCAAAGAATAAGAATGAAATCTGGGCTCACCAAAAGAACAAGGTTTTCTCAGCGCGGCTTAAGGGTTTCAAAGTTTTTGGTGATCTGACGCTGTTTAATTCAACTCTTCAAAATATCCAGATATAAAAGACATAATATATTCCCTGGGAAGGAATCACACCTATAACAATGTGATGGATTGACTTCAAAACTTTGAGTCAAGGTACAGCTTGGAGAATGAACAATGGATGAGGGATAAGTAGTTGAATGATATCCTCTTGACACCTGGCTGAGAACGTCTCATAAATTCATAGACTTCCTCTTTTTAGCATTCGTATATTTCCCTCTTAAGGTGAAATGGCCAAATTGTGTAGGTAGAGTAGAATGTGTAGAAACATTGAAAACCAGGCAATGTTACGAGCCACCTACATTCCCCATTGCATTTCAAATCGTACTTCTGGTGACATTGCTTTGACTTTGATATAGATTTCAATTGACAACATTCCCTGACTTTTCCTGTCCTGACCCTCTGTTTTCTGTCTCTTCTTATGTCTCCACTGTCATTTTTCTTTTTCTCCCTCAGGGTGGAATGATTGCCCTTCTGCTGTCCATCCTGTGTCTGGTCCTCATTCTCTACACCCGCCGACGCTGGTGTAAACGCCGCCGGATCCCTCAGCCTCAGAAGAGTGCCAGCGCTGAGGCAGCTAATGAGATCCATTATATCCCCTCAGTGCTGATGGGAGGCCAGGCCCGAGAGAGCTTGAGGAATTCCCGGGGTCAGGGGCCAAACTCCAGTGGTACCCTCAGTATCCGAGAGACTCCAATTCTGGATGGGTACAAGTAGGGTTTAGAGTCTAAAAGATGGCATAATGTTCATAATTTAATAAGTTACACTTATGTTGAACTAAATTGCTTAACACTCATTGAATGCTATGATATTGCCAGGTACGAGTATGACATCACAGACCTGCGTCACCATCTGCAGCGAGAGTGTATGAATGGGGGCGAGGAATTTGCAAGTCAAGTCAGCCGTACCCTGGATTCACTGCAGGGTTGCAATGACAAGAATAATATGGACATGACTCCTGGTAAGTTGATCAGAACTGTTGAAATAAAACGAATATCGAGTCTACTTACCGGTACAAAGTAGATGAACAGTTAAGAACATATTTCCAATAATTAACGTATTTTCCGCACTATAAGGCACACCTAAAAACCTCCAATTTTCTCAAAAGCCTTATAATCAGGTGTGCCTTATATATGGACCAATATTGAGCAATTACAGCAGGTGTGTCCAAAGTCCGGCCGGCGGGCCAAATGTATATATCTTATACATGGACAAAATTTAAAAATGGGCCATTCATTGAAGGTGCACTTTATAATCCGGTGCGCCTTATATATGGACAACGTTTTAAAATGTGCCATTCATTGAAGGTGCGCCTTATAATCCGGTGCGCCTTATAAATGGACAAAGTTTTAGAATGTGCCTTTCATTGAGGTGCGCCTTATAATCTGGTGCGCCTTATAGTGCGGAAAATACGGTAATACATGAAGTGATCCCATACAAGTCTCCGTTGTGAGCTGTAGCAAACTAGCTCAATATGAACTGCTAATCGGGGCTATCAAGCATGTTCCTCTCTCGAAGCGAGGAAAAGTTGGTGGTGCTGAACAGTCTAAATGGCTTCTGTGCTGTAGCTACGTCTCAAAACGTTATGTAAATGGCTGCAGTGCAGTGGGTAATTCCCCAAGTACAGGGCTTTTCCAGATAAGTGGTGCACTTTAATCGGTGTTTAAAAAAAAAAAAAGGGACCATTAACACACTAATTTCGACACCCCCAATATCACTTTTGTCCTGGCTCAAGTGGTAACCTTGGAATATTATTATAAAGGGTTAATACGAACCTAGGTAATTTTGGTCAGTAATTATCTAGTTATCTTTGTTGTATGCGTGTTTTTTGGTGTGTGAGTGCGTTATATGCATGATGTCATAAGAGTTCACTCCCTCACAACAATAAGGTTGCGATGTCAAATCTTTTCTGGTCCCATCTACAGACCATAGAACA
Organism: Syngnathus typhle; assembly: GCF_033458585.1. Classification (NCBI taxonomy): domain Eukaryota; kingdom Metazoa; phylum Chordata; class Actinopteri; order Syngnathiformes; family Syngnathidae; genus Syngnathus; species Syngnathus typhle. Next base: position 5,377,443 of record NC_083750.1, on the reverse strand, counting down.
TGGATGGAAGATGAGTGAAAGTGTGTGTTTTATGTTAATGTCTACTCTGTGACTAACAGATGATCCATACCAGGGGTGTCAAACTAATTTTTGTCGCAGGCCGCATCGTAGTCACCTTTTCCTTGGGAGGCCCATTATGACTGTCAACCCAAATAAATGGATGAACGTCTCATATTATATACAATAGAAGCTACAAAAAAAAAAAAAATCCGACAATTAGTTTTCAAATCAGACTAGTGGAAACTTTTCAAATATTTGAAAAATATGATTTGCAGACAATTTGCAATTTAATAATTCGGTTTTACTTACAAAATATTGGGAATTTGAATCAACTGATGCCTCTATGCTGTCTACATTCATTTATTTTCAGTTTTTACATTTCTTCCCTCCACAGTGAGTGATAACAAGCTGCCTCTATGCTGTGTACATTAATTTATTCTCAGTTTTTACATTTCTTCCCTCCACAGTGAGTGATAACAAGCTGGCTCTAATGAACAAATATAAGGACAATATCATTGCCACCAGTCCAATCGACAGTAACCACCAGCAGAACACCTTGCTTCCACACAACACCTCCACCAGCCAACGCAAACGTCTCTCCAGCAACAATCGCAGTGAGTCACTCTCTCCCACAGCTCTACCATTTTGACAGAGAGAAAATATTTTTAACACCCCCATTCCACCCATAAACAATGTGTTTGCGCTGCTACATTTTTTTTATTGCTCCTCTGATAGTGTGCATTTTGTCAAAAAAAAAAAAAAGGTTTGTACAGTATCCCGTCCAATGCAAAACGTACATTTTGTTGTAGTAGAGAGGCATCCTTCATTATGCATTGTTTTCACAATTACCGTGTCCCGTCATGTTAATGTTTCTGACATCCTTTTGTCAAAACAACCCAAGGCTCGTGAATTACAGCAGCAAAAGAAATAAATTAGGGAAAGGAAATAAAATGCCATCCCTGCGTGTTTTTCCTCCGGGCACTTCGGTTTCTTTCCACATTCCAAAGACGTAAATAATGGGCTGATTGAGCACTCCAAATTGTCCGTAGGAGTGAGTTTAAGTGTGAATGGTCTCTGTGTGCCTTGTGATTGATTGGCAACCAGTTCAGGGTGTACCAGATGAATTGATGGATGGTTTTTTTAAGTGCGCTATAAATGAAATGAGTCAAATCTGGATACTGAACGTAAAACCCAAACAAAAATACAGTCTAAAAAGACAACCGAAACATTTTCATATGGTTGGAAATGCAGTGTAAGAAAAGAACCAAGACATTCTCAAATTCCTTATTTTTGTTTCTTATGTTTCCCATTCTCCTACTCATCTTTCCCTCTGTAAGATTTATTTGCTTTGCTTAGGTGTGCTCAGTTTCAAACCCCATAGTGTGAACCTATGTTTCAAGCTCATTTATTTATTTATTTTTGTTCACAAGATAATAGCTCTCCCAGGCTCTTGTAATGAACCAACTTCTCTTGGCTCCCTACAGTTCTTCTTGCAAACTGTGTCTCACTAAAAATATAAGACAGATGGAGTATTATTGAAGAGAACTTTCTGCCTCAGTAACCATTAAAAGTGCTTAACTGTTTTAATAGTTCTACTGCTTTCCCATTGTTTTGAATTAGAAATATACTTTGACCTAGCATTTTAAACCTTTTTAAAGTAGCCCTCCATTATAATCCATTTTTGCTATATATATATATATATATATGTATCAAAATGAGCCTGCGACATGATTTAAAGTTGACATTTATGCAGTTTGCCATTTGCATGCAAATACCTTTGAGAGGCCAAATCATGCAGAAATGAGCAGGTTTAAATTTGGTGCCAATGCTATTAAAGTACGTGCCCACTTCTGAGTTGCTGCCCGCTCAACTCGGAAAAATTGACTGAAGGTGACAACACATAGCATCTAAGTTGTTGCATCTGTTGCCTATTTCCGAGGAGTTGAGGAATAAACTGCGTCAGTTTATTTTTGGAGAAACTCCAAAGCACTTTGGAAGCAGAATTTTGCTGTGTTCAGCACATTTCATGTAGGATGGCTTGCTCTGTCAAGTCAACGTTACTTTCACACATGCTTCAAATGCATTTTTTGGTTCTAAGTGAGACAGCAAAACACACACACCGTTCAGAATGAATACATCTGAGAGTATTTTGAGAATCAGCCGGGGAAAGGCCTTGCTCAGTCCCCTTCCGAGTGCTCGCTGGGTGACCATAAGATTGCCAGAAAATTATTCCTCCAGGGAGACTGGAACGTTGCCCTGCCATGGCCACAATTCTGTCCACAGTGACCTTATGGTATGGCAAAAAATATAAAGGTTATTCACCACACTGTATTTCATAGAAGACACTAGTTTCCACAATTGAACTTATAGACACATTGTTTTCATCAATTATTTGATGTAATTATGAGGACAGATTCCAGATGTCAAATGAGGTTTGTCGTGGTCATCCCACATGGATGGCTTTTACGATGGACTCCACAGAGTTGCAAAGACCAGACATGAGGTCTTAGAAGACCAGCTGAGCCTGCAGCACATGCACTGCCGGAGCAAAGTCAAACAACAGACAGGTTGGATAACGGCTGCAGGACATGCACTGTTGGAGCTGATGATTCAATCGGCGACCGCAGGAGCTGAGCCAACTTTACCAGTGGCAGATGGTGGCTACAGGATGTGGAAAAGGGTCGAAAGACCATCACTGGACGTGCCCTGCTGTAGCAGGGAGAGATGACAGTTGTAGAATATGGCTACTGGAGCAGGTTGTGAGACCTGTGACTAAAAAGGTCTACCACATGGATGCAATTCTGAACTGATACTGTATGTTTTGAGCTTACAAGCGAGGGGAGCGGGTACAGATCCCTAAAAAAATGTATTTTTCCAATGTCAGGTATGGCATACTTGGTGTACGCTTTAATCAACTTGATTTTTACATATGAATGGATGGTTAGTTATATAGATAGACCCTTTAAAACTCTAAGGTTCCTTTTAAAACTCTTGTCATGAGGCAACATCAGCTTGAATTTTATTTCCCTTCACATTTATCTCGCTGATTCAGCAAATCATTGCCGCTTTTGAAAGAGCCCCCAAATAACTACATACTCTCTCTCTCTCACTCTTTCTCTCACACATATTATGAAATGCAATCCGTTAACTCTTCTAAAACAAGCCTCAGGACACAATCTCTAAATATAGAGAAAGCCTCGGGCAAAAGACTTTCAGTTGAATTGTATTATGCAAATACGGAAAGAGCAGTTTAATCATCATAACATACTCTACTCTATCAAAGTTTATCCTTAAGATCATAGTTAAGCATTAAAATATTTGCTTAGGCCGTCATCCTACTTGGAGAGACAAGGAAAATATTCTCACATCAGTATAAACTCATAATCTTCCAAATAGGATTAAAATTGAAAACATAGCTCTGGATTATTCAGTAGTTGATCTTGTACTTCTCCTTGGCATTACAATAAGATTCTCACAAGGTCATTATAGTGATTTTTTGTGAAGTTAAACAAAGCTTCTTCTCTCTACAGGGCTATTTTCAACTTTTTGTATTTATTTTTATTTTTTTTGTGAATCCAACAGCAGGTTCAAGTTTCTTGAACCCAGACGGAGACTCTGGCACTGAGGCTGACAGTGAGCCTCAGCTGGCTTTTTACACCGACCCAAACCGCAGTCGACGCCGAAGTCGAGGTATGAGAAATGGTAACGCCAACAGCGCATGGGGCTCAGGGGGTAAGAAGGACTTACACTTCAATTTCTCTCGCCGCTTGATGGTGTCACCTCCCCAACGCATGACAAGTAATATCAATGGTGATTGTAGCAGGTTGTTGGTTACAGTGTTGTCTGCTCATGATTCTGACTTATTATAGCTATAATAAATTAAATACATACATTGGTGTTAACGGTATGAAACAGAATGGTTGTGAGCATGTACAATTGATATTATTGCATCTGCTAATACAGTTGTTTAGAAAAAAAAAAGCAAGACAAGATCAGTGATTAACTTTTTAATACATTGCATTTCAAGATGTTGAAACACCACATTTTGAAATATTACCCATCAATATTATGTCTTGCAGCACGCTTTATCTTTTTGCATGCCATGTTCTTGCAACTTTGATCATGTGCTCTAATGATGCGTGTAAGCAGGCTGTAATATATGTATGTGAGGCAAAGAAGAAAATAAATGACAATTTCCGTAAAATAAACCGCTGTCAAAAAAATTTACAAAGCTTTTGGCTCCAAGCCAATTATTCCAAGGTCATTTGCACAGCTATCGCAAATATAGCGAAGCTTTTATAGATGTGCAGCTATCATCTTTAATTAAAGCTGGGTTGAAGGAGAATATACAGTAAACAGCTCACCGCATGCATTTTATTAGATCCTGAGAAAGAATATTTATTTACAAGGAAGGATAACATTGACTGAAAACACTGAGGGCTCTATTTTTGCACTCAGAGCAAGTCTAGTGCAAAGCGCGGTCAAAGTGTGTGTATGGGTGTAGTTTTCTTTTTGGCATTTTTGGAAATGAGCCTAGTTAGAAATGAGCATTTGCACCGTTATGTGCATTAACACAGCTGACTAGCTTCTCGGCCAATAGAAGAGGCGCCTCTCATTTCCTTTAAAATCACCTCGCGAAAAGTGACATTGCACAAGCTGAAATAGACTCGCTGGAGACCATGCAGAAGATTGACTTTTTTTTAAGGACTGCAACAAGATCACCACTTGCAGATGTAATGTTGGCCATGGCGGTCACATATCACTGCTGTGAAGCGGGCCCCACCTTCCACCCCGATCATTTGTGAGTGTATTTTCTCAGGGTGGCTCGAAACAGAAACGCAAAATGAACAGCTTTTAAAAAAATATAGAAAAATAAAAACCATTCCCAATCTTAACAGTTTTAGACTCAAAGCCATGAATTATTTTTATCTCTGCATCCTTCCTTGGATGGTAATACTCTAAAATAGTTATTTCAGCCCCACCGTGTCTCATTTCAACCTCCCAAAGGCCTTGTATATTCGCCCAACAGCCCTTTTTATTGGTGGCAATTGTTTTGGCTTCCTTGTATAATTACTTGGTTTATGTTGCATGTGTGATGGGATGTGGGAGCAATAAAATGAAATCAGCACTTCATATGTCAATGTCTATCTGTCCCCATTCCTCTGTGCTTCTTCCCAGCAGCAGGTTCCCCAAGGAGCCCCATCAATAAGACCACTCTGACTCTAATCAGTGTCATCAGCTGCGTGATGAGCCTGGTATACTGCTCTCACATATCCTGCAGCCTCTCAGTACGTGTAATCCTGCATGTGCCGGAGCACCTCATTGCTGACGGTAAGGCTTTCAAAGCAACCTAAGATCGAGGATGCATTTGCCTCTGCCGTGCTTAAAATCCATCTGGGGGCGGGGTATTGGGCTGAGGTGATATTTTTGTGCAACTCCACAGAGAGTTCAACTCACTGGGTTACTAACCGAGTGCAGGTGTTTGAGAGGTGAGCCGCTGATTTGCTTTGCGCTCTGTCAGACAAAGGTAAATGCCAGGTCAGCACCCCCATCCTCCCCACCCCACCCCTGTGTTTTTCATGTGAGACAAGACAACAGATGTGCTCTCAAAGTATCACAGCAGTTTGAGGCCAGGTCACAGAGAACACGCATAGGCAGTCCATCTTACTTCCACTTGCGGTGTTGTTACTTTGGAGTAGAGTCAATGTCAAAGACCCACCTGCGCAGTCACATCGCTCAGTTTTTTGCTTAACAAATGCATTAGTGAGGTTTCAAAGTAAAACGATCGACAATGTGTCCATGTATCACATACAAAGTGTGCAGTGTTACATCTGCAAGTAAAAATTCTGATCATTTCCTTATTTTTAGCTAATGGCACTTGGTTGTTTTCCTCATTCAGGGCCCAGCTTGCCTACAGGGAAAATGCAGCTCATTGGCTGTCATTTTAGTGAAAGCCAGGATTACCCCTTGCCTAGCAGAATATTTAGCTGTAAGGAGGCCGGCTCACCGCATGACACAGATCTGCCTCTAAAATGAGCTCATACCAGTAAGACTGGTAAAAGGTACCGTATTTTCCGCACTATAAAGCGCACCGGATTATAAAGCGCACCTTCAATGAATGGCCCATTTTAAAACTTTGTCCATATATAAGGCACACTGGATTATAAGGTGCACCTTCAATGAATGGCCAATTTTAAAACTTTGTCCAAATATAAATCCATATATTTGGACACGCTTGCCGTAGTGGCTCAATATTGGTCCATATATAAGGCGGCAAATATGGTAAATGGGCAGTCACTTTGAATAGCACTTTTCTACATTTAGTACTCAAAGCGGTTCCTCGTTCATCTACTAATGACATACTATCAGGAGCAACTGGGGGTCCAGTGTCTTCCTCAAGGAGACTTCGACAAAGTCTCAATGAGATTTAATCCCCAGCCTCTGAGAGACGACTACTCTTTACACTCTACACTATATTAATCTTTGGAATATTTAGATCTAAAAATGCCCCAGACATGTTAATAAGACAACAGTTTGAAAATGTGAAGATTGTACATTTCCTTAAATAAATAAAGATTCCCTCATATTCCCCGTGCCCTACAATCATATCACCAGGGGCGCCACTACTGAGGATTAAGGTTATTATTATTTTTGAATCATGTATCTGTGGCCAAGGGTGAGGTGCTTGCTCATTGGCATTTTTCAACAGCCACACGAGCTGGCAGTGTCGATATATTATAGACTTACGAGCCTCGGTCATCTATCATGCGGAGGTCTGATTTGATTCAGGGAGCTGCTGCTTGCCAATGTTACACACTAGCCCGCCAGGGAGACATTAAAATTCAAGGGAGTTGTCCATGGAGGAAACTTTGAAAGGAGAGATGAAAGATGGCGAATTTGCCTGTTGAATTACAAAACCAGGATCGATTTAGAATGTTTCCATAAATGTCTCCACAATCTTATCAGACTTGATTTGATGTCACGGTGAATCAAATGAAAGTCTGTATTCTTCTACTGGAGGAGAAAGCTATTAATGCCAACAGCTACGGTCTTTACAAAAATGAAGAGATAATCGTTGACCACAATGTGGAAAATTGTCTTTTATTTCAAGTACAAAAGAAAACAAAACAAACACGAAATCATCATAAATGCAAAAACAGGACAACTGTGACATGCCTTAATAGGCTGGCTGTCAGTGACTGTAATTTTGTGATATAACAAATTTGAATGCTAACTGATGTGAAGTCAGATGCAGATTGTTCTAGCAGACAGACTTGTGCTGCAAGATCATCACAGGTTGTGGTAAATCAAAATGAGGAAAAGGTTTGATAGATACTCAATCCCAAATGATACTCTGGTATCTGCTAGGAGCAATTGTAGTACCAAAACATTATTTACTGGTTAAACAGTCAGAGACAACTTCGCGATACATAATAGTCGCTTATCACAGATCTTATTTGCAATGAAACATAACAATTCAGCAAAAGTTCAGATCGGTCCGTAACAGAATTTCTGACTTCATCGATGTCCCACTCGACATGAATCATGTGTGCCGTTGTGTGGAGACAATCTTTCACGAATCTTCTCTGCCTCAGGGGACAAGATCAAGTAATGGTGGGTTGCCTTCTTACCCAAGGCTTATAGTGTGGCTGGAGAAGTAAACACAACACACAGTGGCTTGTGAGAACTCCTTGGGCATATACTGAGCTTTGAAGACTTTCTGTAAGGTCTAAGATTCACTGCTAAAAGTTCAGTGTCCCGTCTGCTTTACATTCCGTCAAAGTCTGTTCTCAAGTTGGATTTCCATTTCTCTAGAATGCAAAAGTGTGGTCAGCACAGGGTCTTATTTTTATTATTTAATATTTTAACATTGATTTATGTAGAATGACTTTACCAGAAGTCATATCTGCAGTTTCTCATTATTAATCTGTATAGGGGTTTTTTCTCTATCAACATTGTCCTTTTTGATCTGTGCCCAACCACCCCCCCACCCCGGCTTTAGGGTCAAGGTTTATCTTGCTGCAAGGAAGTCAATTGGATGCCTCTGACTGGTTGAACCCAGCGCAGATCTTGCTGTACTATCAGCAGAATGCCAGTGGGCCGTGGGTGAATGAACTGTGTGGACGACGCCTGCTGGACCCCTGTGAGCACCAGTGTGATCAAGAGACAGGTAAGCCTTACAACAGTCAACACTAGGGAAGCATTATTTATGCTTTGGGAATGTTTTTCGTCACCTGGAACTGTAGCCAGAATTTAAACTCAGAATTCAAAGCTTATATTTCATGATAAAAAGATTTCACTCATATAAAATGACCTTTAAAATGTTCCAGCCAAAGCTCCGAGGTAAATCTATAGGCGGCTTGGCCGCCAAGCTGCATGGAAACTTGAGTGCGGCTTCTAAGTCATATGACAGTCTGATTTTTAATAAATAATAATACCTCGAAGAAAAACGTCTTAAAGGATTTACAGTTGAGTGAAAACGGTTTCTAGGTGTTTGACGCATGTGACATGCATGCAACCTTAATTCCCTCGAAGATTAATTGTGAAACATTTTTCAATCTAGCTGAAAAATAATTGAGCCACTGCTCACCCTTTTAATTTCGAGTGGTTGTGTAGCCAACTTTGTGGTTATATTCAGAACCCTTAAGCGAGTGTATTTTCCAAAAAAATGCCACATCGCCATACACAAATATGAACAAAAAATGACTGCCTGTTTGTGTGATTTCACTCCATACACTCAACAATTTGTACATTTAAAAGGTAGATGTTCAATATTAAGCCCCATTTGATGTTTATTCATGTTTTATAGTATTTCCATTTCCTTCCTAAAATTAAACCAATTCTATCAAAGTGTGATTGATTATAAAACTTTTGGGCGTATTCCATGGGCCATGCAGATCACAGAAACAACTCTTCTATGCAAGCTTGCACTGCAAGCTGTTCAGCGTTTTCCAGCACTCCTGTGGGAATTATACAAATTGAGTCGGGGAAACTTGTAGCATAGCACAAATGCAAAAAGGAGCAGAGGAGTATTTATCGAATGAATGGTATGTTTGTGCTCTTTTTGCTATGCCAGACTGTCCTTACTATGGAGTTTTAGGATCCAAACTGTTGCGTTGGGCGCGAATCCGCTCATGCATTGAATTGTCACGTCCTCGGTGTAATCCACGAGTGAAAATAGAGTCATTGAATTTAATCTTTTTATTTGAGTGGGCTTGGTTCCCATTGGGTGCTGTACAACTAAAACGCTGTTATATTTTTTCAATAGACAGACACACAGACACTTGGCTTAAAAACTGCCCTATGTTTTTGCACTAGGTTTAAGATGGGCATGTCACACCACAGCATCAGCAGCTTTAAAATGTGCTTTTATGTTTCTATTTCTTATGATGGAGAATTAATCTCTGAGAATTACACTATATATTTGAAGTATTTCAGTGACATACCGTGCTGTCATTTAAGTTTAAAATCAATGCTATTGAAAGAAAACAAGGTTTATTTCCAATTTGTGGAATTTAGTCTCTTCAAAATATTCTAACTCTTCCATTGTTCTGCAAAATATACTTGCAATTTAACGTCGTTTTACATGTCATCGTGGAATTCAAGGCCTTCGAGCAAAATCGTGCGAAAGGCGATAGACACTTTGTTAGCAAAAAACAAAACAAATATGACACCGATGTGCGATGTGAGCAAGACTGCATAATTTTGCTGTAATGGCATGACAGAGATTAATGAGTGTGATGCACAGTGTATTGAATGAAATTCTCTAATTTGATGCAGAATAAATGTTGCTAGGCTGCTACGGAGTATCTTGCCTTTGAATTGCCGATAATCAACCAACAGCCATAGGAAAGAAAATCAACTTAACCCGACATTATACCCCACATCAGATGTGATATACTCATGTGAAGTTACTGTACATCATGATTTATTCAAGCCAGCCACCACATTCAACATCCAAATAATGAGAACAGTGTGCTGATGAAACAGAATTGTAGAATATTGTGTTGTTTAATGAGCTCATCATCCCGCTGTGCCTGTGTTTATATTTTGATCTTTACTTCCACTAAATCAACTGTGCTCCCTTTAAAACAGAATATCTATGACCTATCTATTATACATCTATTAAGTACTAGTACCGGTCGACAAAATATTTTTGTGTTAATGCCGATTATTCTGCCAGTACATTTAAAGATAGAAGATTTCATAGACTGCTATTGATTTAGTTATTAATGATCTTCGTTCACCAAGATGATTGTTTAATTCTTAATGAATTATTCATGTTTTAAGCAATGTATGATTTTCTTTTCTGAGAAGGGCTCAAAAACTGGAGTCAATCAAAGTACACCGGGTTTCAAAATACTAATTTTGACATTACAGACACTTATTTTCATGCAAAAACATGTAAATGTCTTCACTATATGCAGTTTGTGTCAAACAAAGAAGAAACGTTTCAGTAGTATAGGCCGCGTAAGCTAATATTGTACAAACTGTGACAAATTTTGAAAATATGTTTTGTTCTAAACTGCAATATGGCTCAGTTTAGCTTTATATACTGGTGTTCCGTTCAAGTTCAAGGCAACGGAAAACATGGACATTAACTTATCTCGATGTTTTGTTGCCATTCAAGGCAATGGTCATTAACTTAGCATCACTAAACCCATGCAGCTCAAAAGGGCGTGTCATATCTATCAATTTGTATCTACGACTGTTGTTAGTCATATTCACCGCCCCCCAAAAAAGAAATAAAAACACTTTTTTTTTTATTTTAATTTTTTTTCTAAGACAGTCAAAAGAAAAACATTGTGCTTGACTTCACATGCTGTTCGTGCCCTTGAACACTGATATCATGACCATCTTAAACGGAAGACAGTATATTGTTTTGTTTTTTAAATTCATTTTACGTGATACAGTGGCTGTAAAAGGTAAACACATCCTCATTCAAATATTTCTACGAATCAATCAAATGAGGAAACTCCGGCTATTGCGGCCCAGGTAGCAGGCTGTGGGTTTCTTTTCCTATGGGCTTATTAAGGTCACCTTGTAATTAAAAGAAATTCCATTGGCAAATACAAGACTAGACACAAAAGAGGTAATACCAGATATTTATCAAGCTTTATATTACTGCTCCCTGTTCCCATCAAGACCTAAATGTGGGATCTTTGGAGGTAAACTTAAATAGTTGAGGACTTTTTAGTGGCTGTCAATCTTTTATTTGAAGTCTCTCCCTGTGCATTTTTCAAAATTAAATTGCGACTCTCATTCTATCAAAATCCTGTTTCTTGCTTCTATTGGGTTGCATTTTCCTCATGACAGCCATCATTAAGAATACTGTTTTTATATTTCACACTTTTCCCCAACATATATCCGTGCTGAAACCATTGTGTGTCTGTGTATGCGTGCTTACTTGTCTGGATGGTTGCATGTACGTGTGTGGAGGCGCTGCAGGGAGAATGCTGCGTTGCTATAGATAGCTTAAGTCCAATCCTCTTTTCTGCAAGAAAAGATACCGATGAGAGCTGAGATGCACTGTGGCAACATCTGTGCTGCTTCTGCAATCCATTAAAGGAGAAGAGGGACGCTTTAACACATGGGCCCTCCTTCGCCCCAGAACCTGAAACCAAGTTATTTGGGTGTACCAATGCTATTTGGACTCACTCCCACCCTTTCTATAGTTTGGTGTGTGTGTGTGGATGTGTGTGTGTTTGATGTTTGTGCTATTAGACTTTAAACAAAGCTGCATAATGGTTATGTTTGTGCACATTTCCAAAGCCATTCATCAGTTGTAACAAGCAAAGAAAATGCAGTACTTTGTTCTGCATTTCCTATACTTACAAGCCAGTTATGGATGATCTATTTTTTTTGTGTGAAAGTAATGTTTTAATTCGGCCACTATCCATCAAGCTCTGTCTGTGGGAAAAATGATTTTAGAATGAAAGTTATAGTCTCATTGGAACCGTTGTATGAAGTGGTTTAGAAAATGGATGGATGCATGTCTTAATTTATCCTATTTTGTGAATAGCACCAACAAAAACGTTCATCCTAATTTATTCATTTCCACAAAAGTCAAATCTATTGTGTCATGAAAATCAAAAAATATTACGGAAGTGTACTGTATGTGTTTGCCTTTTCTTTTCGCTAGTAGTTTTAGAGAGGACACTCCTTTAAGTAGTATGTGGAGGCATATATTGGTCATCATGAGTAGGCACACTAAACACTATACAGCAGAAAGAGCACACAAACCAAAACTTCACTTCTAATGTGTTGTTGTCAAATGTTCAAATTTACCCAAGATAATGCTTAGCTGTAGTAGATTGAGTCAGTATTTTTTTTTTTTACAGGAGAATGCATTTGCCTGAATGGCTACATGAAGGACCCGGTCCACAAGCACCTCTGCATCCGTAGTGAGTGGGGGCCCAATCAGGGGTAAGGACACATTCTCACATCATTTGGGTTACTGCTCAATCCTAGGGGCATGCAAAGGGTGGGGATGATGAGGTGGTAGCCACGGGCACCCCTTGGGAGCGGGGGTCATCCGTAGAACCCCATTGACTGGCACCAAATGATATAAACAGGCATATGTGATTGAAGAGTGATAACGTTTTTAAAATCTGCCGTCACTGATTCTGTATATGTATGTATTTATTTATTTATTTTTGGGGGGGTGCCTGGTATGCTATAGTGGGAATTTAATGTTTCTATTTTAGTTTGATGCATAAAAAGAAAATTGTAATACTTTGTATATCAGTAGAGAAGATTTTTTTTTCCGTTTTCATTTTAGATTTGCTAAACACTAATAGCAACAAAATATACTACACCACCTGTCGACTTTATTTATCAACTAGACGTACGCAACATACCGATGGGAGTATGGATAGATACAGTCAGACATTTGTAACATTACATCGCTCGCATACCATATACAAATTACTATCAGCCCTCTTGATTTCATTTCAGGTTGATTTCATTCCTTTCTTTTTCACTCTTATGATCTCTCTCTAATGACTTCTTATGTTTTTTTTCATCATAGGCCTTGGCCTTACACCATTTTCCAGCGTGGTTTTGATCTTGTGATGGGAGAGCAACCCTCTGATCGTATTTTCAGGTATGATGACCCTTAAAAAAAATGATAATAATAAAACTGATAGCGTATTTCATCATCAATTGATATATGAAAGGTTTTATGTAGTGGCTGAAAAATCTTCATTATAACTTCAAAAGGTGTGACGACTATATGTTTGGAACGAGATTTCATATTTTCTTAGGTTAGGGTCCCTTGTGTTCTCAGATGACTCAAGAAACAACTGAAGACTTAAGAACTTTTAGCAAGCATTATTATAATTCGGTAGCTAACAAGGCATTTTCTGTAAGAGCTCGAGTTTGAAACCAATTCACACCACTGCTGGTGGACTACTTAGCGAACTGACACTAACGTCCCGATCATCACACAGCAACAGGTGATTAAGGAACATTACACAAAACAAAATAGTGTGATGAAAACAGACTATGCCTTGACTTGATATATATGTAGTATATGAAAGACTACTATCACGTTTGATCAAATTTTGTTTTCTTGTCATTAAAATAATTCCTTTTGTTACATTGTATTCGGGTTACATTTGAAAGACATGAACACTATTTGTTATGCTGTCATCTGCAGATTCACGTACACTTTAGGAGAAGGGATGTGGCTGCCTTTGAGTAAAAGCTTTGTCATCCCACCTGCAGAGCTTGCCATCAACCCTTCTGCAAAATGCAAGACTGATATGACAGTTATGGAGGATGCTGTAGATGTAAGGTGAGAAAAAAGGAGATGGAAAATTCTTGTAATGTTGACAATGCCTCTTCAGCAATTTTAAGCTTTCATTTTTTCAACAATCCGATTACAATCTTTTACCTATTCATAGTATTTTTATTATCAAGCTACTAAGAATTGTATCTTGTGTATTTTTCATTTTTATTCAAAGTGCTATGTTTGTAATGCTGCATGCTAATTGCTGTTTACACTAGTTGATGGAAAGAGTCAAATCTTTCTGTTATTTATCACAGAATGATAATGGACAAGTAAATGACGCATAATTTATTCTAGATGCAATTACCGTATTTTCCAGACTATAAGGCGCATCTTCAATGAATGGCCCATTTTAAAACTTTGTCCTTGTATAAGGTGCACTGGACACATTAATGCATCATGTCAGATTTTTAATCCAAATCAAATCATTCTTCATTTTATCTTTTTTATTTCAACTTCAGATGCAACAAATTACTTTACAATCACAAAATAATGATCCGTAGTCTTTTTTTATTCATGATTCATAGTCTTCAGCGGGCCACTCATGATTGATTTCATGACACAATGCTTCAGGCCAGTTTAAATTTAGGAATTTGGTCCATATATAAGGTGCACCGGACTATAAGGTGCACTGTCGGCTTTTGAGAAACCTTTTGGTTTTTAGGTGCGCCTTATAGTCCAGAAAAAATACGGTAAGACTTTTAACTTGTACTACACATTAGAATTTTTTTATTTCCATTCTTCCACTTCCTTACTGCAATTGTTATCATTGCCTTTAAACCTGAACAGCATGGTCGCCTGGTGGTTGAGAGATTGACTGGTGACTAGTCGAGAGTGTAGATTGGATCCCGCCGTTTGAACTGACAGTGTTCATTTGGTTGTATTGATATGCTGTTCAAACCCAATTTTACTTATCTTTGGGGGAGCAGGCATGTTTTATACATTACAATTAACGGATCCAAATGGGATTATTGACTCACGGCACACTGAATGATTTAACGTGACTGCTGTTTTGAGAGCATTATGTTTTTGCATAAAGTATGTGTGAACAGGATGAGATTAAGATGAAGCAGAAGATGTTGGATAATGTTGCCAGTGAGAATTGACTTTAAAGTGTATGCTAGAACATGCTTCGTAAACAATTTAGCGTGCACAGCCGTGTCAAATCCTGTCCTAATTTGCATTGTTATTTGCCCTGTGAAAATTATGCCAGGTAAAATTAGCCATGCTTAAATGAATACCCCCACATCACTTTATTTTAATGAGCATTGAACTCTGCACCAAGGACTATTTTTTCCCCTTTATCATAGTTTCGAGAGCTTAATCCAGTATAACTAGGGCAAGTGGTCCCAAGACAAACTGAAATCGGAAATACAAAGATGGATGTCGAGTCGGTACTAAATGTCTTCAATTGACATATTTCTTAGGAAATGCGTTAAAGCAAAGATGTCAAACTCAAGGACCGCGGGCCAGTTACGGCCCACCACATCATTTTATGTGGCCCGGGAAGACAAATTGTGCATCAAATTTGTGTGTCATAACTAGAATTGCAAATTGTCTTCACTTTTAATAATATCTTTTTTTTTAAATATTTGACCAGTTTTTACTCGTCTGATTTGAAAACCAGTTATGTGTCAGTTTGTTTTGTAGCTTTTCCTGTATATAATATGAGGTGCTCATACATTTATTTGTGTTGACAGTCATAATGGCCCTCCGAAAGAAGCTATGACTACAATGCGGCCCGCGACAAAAATTCGTTTGACACCCCTGCGTTAAAGGATAGTTAGTCTGTTATTATTGTAAAAAGCCTGACTACAAGCTAGCGAGATAGTGTGATGCATCAAAAAGTTCATCATAGAAATAGTTCTCATTATCACCCACAGCCCTTTCAGATCAAAAATTAAAACCGTTTTAAATATATTATGTGTCAGAAGGTAGAAACTGGAATCTGTAATCAGAATTCTTTTTCCTTTGTGGAAAAAAACAAGGGTGAATCAGGGTCCAGAAAGTAATGATGATGTATAAAAGGACGTTTATGTTAAGGGCCTGTTAACTAATAATAACAGTAATAATAATAATAATACATTTTATTTATAAGGCCCCTTTCAAGGCACTCAAGGTCACTGTACGAACATAAAATAGCATACACACTTAAAAGAAAAACAAAAATGTTTAAAAAAATGACCGGAGAGCAGCGGCATCAAGTCGCGCCAGCGTTCACTCGCATCCGGTAGACAGGTCAATCGCTACAACAGGCTCAACTTTGACATTCGTTGCAAAAGAATTTTGAATACATAAGATTGTGTAACTCACAAGTAAAGGTGGATGGGAATAAATGACTCCAATACCACAGTGTTAACTAGTCTGATGAGAAATTTGCATTTTTGATTCCCAATGTTCATTTATAGTAATTTCTCAGTAATAACACACACTCAGAAATTATACATCCATTTACATGTGCACTAAAATTGTTGACAAAAAATTATATGTTATCTAATTATTGTATTTCATGTTGCCATTGGACATTTAATTATTTACACCAATGAGTGCGTGTGCGTGCGTGACTTTGTGCGTGAGTGTGTGTATGTGTGTGTGTGTATATGTGTGTGCGGGCGTGCATGTACGTGCATGTGTGTGTGCGTGAACTGTATGCCTGTTTAATGTCCGTTAAATGCAGAGGGATGCAGTATGACATTGAAGCCTTCGAAAAATAGTAAATGAACTGGTTCTTAAACTGCTATTTTTGCATATACCGTAATTTTCGGACTATAAGTCGCACCGGAGTATAAGTCGCACCAGCCATAAAATGCCCAAAAAAGTGAAAAAAAAACCATATACATGTATACGTATAAGTTGCTCCTGAGTATAAGTCGCCCCCCCCACCCAAACAATGAAAAAAAGCGGGACTTATAGTCCGAAAATTACGGTACTTTTGATTTTCCCATTTTGCAATGGGCTTACATTTTGCTGGGCTGCTTTCATCTTCAAACAGCTGTGCCAATTAATGTTGTAATTAGAAGGTTGCAAAACTTGCTTTCTTTAATCTCCCAATCATATGTGCTTGTTACATGATCGACATTTGTATACTTTTTTCCAATATGAGGTTTCATCGTTCTTTTCAGGATCATGTCTACCTTCAGTACATTTCAATGAGAGCTTCCAACTTGCACTTCCTGCAGATTTGGTTGCATGCGGTGATTTATATTTGGCGCAATGGGCTAAAAAAAAATTAGCTGTCAAGAGACATACTGTTATTTGCATGCTAAGTTGATTTTAATTAGACTTTACATGATCAGGATTTTGGAGCCAATTATCCAGTTGGAAAAAAAAAACATTCACAAATCTGATCAAAACATAGACCAATCCTATCAATCTATTGAAGCAACTTTTTAATTTGCTGTATTGTTGAGCTCTGCTCTTCTCAGGGGATTGTGACTGGCCCAGCCCACAGATAGCCAAAATATTTACTTAATTGACACCTTTTATGTATTAGGAAGATAAAGTTAATAACAAATCAGTAGAATTCAACGTGTGTGCATGTGTGTGTACATTGTTTGAATGTCAGTGTTAAGATTTTAAGAATTTGGTGATTTTGTGTGTGTGTGTGTGTATATGTGTGTGTGTACATATATATGTATATTTTTATTTATTTATTTATTTCCCCAAAGCCTTCTCTGTATGTCAGTATACTATCAGATATCAAAAGCACAGCCCTACATTCTCAACAATTTATTTATAACAGTCTTTTCTCTTCATTTTATAGCGTGTGCCTTGGCTGTGTGTGAGGCATCTAGTCCTTTGTGGGTCCACATAATTATTTACCCAACACAATTTTTGTCCCCCTCCACACACACACGCACACACACGCACACACTATTCACCTTCGGAAGCCCATCCCAAAGGGCCTTGTGTCGAGCGAGTTTCTCTATTTTCTCATTGGATACACTACAATCATTTCTCATTGGCTCTATGTGGATTGAGCCTCGATTCACGATAATAATAAAAAGTCACTGTGAAGGTGCACTTTTTAAGAAAAAAAAAAGAAGAATGTTTGATTAGTTAATATGAAGTGGGCTTTTAAATTCACACAACAGAGATTGCTCTCTGGTTTAAGAATATAATGAGATAATGAGAGTGTCCCCCTTTCCTCTGTAATAATACTTACAAAATAATTTAGTATTGATACTTGCTGTGCGTTTCATCATCTGCAGACACCCTGCTTAATAGGTCCCCCCTGCACTAGTGTCAACAAAGCAAAAAGCAATTATAATAGAAAAATTGGTTTCACAGAGATAATTTTTTTCAATGAAATAAAAAGAAGCAACCTATTGTCTTTTCACAGAGGGAAACTAAGAGAATGTGGCTTTAGCTAGCAGACTACAGTATATACTGGATTTCCAAGAGTATGTGAAAAGGCATAATCTGATACAGCATGTGATCTTTGCCATGGATACATCGTGCATTTGCAGAAATAGCTGACGCATCTGTTAGGAGAACAAGGAATTTTGCATTTTTTGTTGTCATCGCAAGGATTGCAGTACCGTTAATTGAATTTGAATTCCATTGGATGAATTATTCATTGCCGATTTACACAAAACATTGATGAGAAACATAATACAAAAAGATACATAAGGACGAATGATTGAACTATTTAGTGTAGAATGTTCATGCAACACACATACTTTTAGCAATTTCATACATGATCCTTAAAATATGATATTTTAATCCGATTTAACAAGAGCATATTGCTCTCATCATAATTAAATTTATTGCAATTGTATTTCTTAACCTAAGGATGATAGATCATTCATTCTGCTATTATTTTGGACCATTACTAGATATTTGATTTTATTAAACTAAGATGTTGGATGGATTCAGCAAGTCAATGGAGAATAACTTTCCGGATGACTTTGAGAAGATTTGTGTCCTCTATTCTTGTCTCAAGTAGGGGAAGAAGTGCACCGATGAAATAATATAGTGAAGATGTGGTAGTGCTTCAACTAGGTCAGTGGGAAAAAGATTTCCATTCTCAAGTCTGCTACCTTTCAATCATGTAGGAGAGTCTGGATCATACGCAGCCTTCCTTTCTTTGGAGTCATGGTCAGGAATATGTTCAAAATGTTTCTCAATAGCAGGACTCCAGGGCTTGATGAGCCTCTGGATTGGCAGACAGGCGGGCCAAAGAGGAAATGGACCATCCACATTATGAGCACAAAATTAAAGTCAGCATATGCGATGGTATGGCTTTGTGTTATTGCCCAGGGCATGGCTAATTTGCATATCTGTGAAGGGACCGTCAATGCTGAAAGGTGCATGCAGTTTTTGGAGCAACATATGTTCCTATCCAAGCGGCGTAGCATCCCTGTTAATTTCAGGAAGACAAGGCACATTCTAATTGTGGCTTCGTAATGCCGAGTCCTCGAGTGGCCCACCATCAATCCAGACCTGTCTCCCACTGATAATTATAAAGCACAAAACACAACACGGGAGACGCCATACTGTTGAGCAACTTAGGTTTTACACCAAATTCTATTTTAAGTGTTGTCATAAGCAAAGCTGATGCAACACTGTGCAAAACATGATGGATAAACATCTACAAAAAATGTTAATAGTTATACGGTCCATTTACATGCAAGAAAACATACATTGCCATAATGTATTGTTGTTTACAGAGAAGAATTGATGATCAGCTCATCCTTTGACTCTTTGGAGGTTCTCCTGGACTCATTCGGACCCGTCAGAGACTGTACCAAAGACAACGGCGGCTGTAGCCGCAATTTCCGCTGCATATCTGATAGAAAACTGGACTCCACTGGATGTGTGGTAAGTCATTTTTTGTCAGGAAAGTATGGCATAAGTAGGATTACTTACCGTAATTTTCGGACTATAAGTCGCGTTTCTTTTCATAGTTTGGGTGGGGGGGGTGACTTATACTCAGGAGCAACTTATATACATATATATGTTTTTTTTTCACTTTTTTGGGCATTTTATGGCTGGTGCGATTTATACTCCGGTGCGATTTATAGTCCGAAAATTACGGTAATAAAGTTTGATTTTAATACTACAGTAATCCCTCGTTTATCGCGGATAATTGGTTCCAAAAAAGTGAAATCCGCGAAGTACGGTCACCAACAAGAAGTACTGGGCAGGCTAACAAGTTAGCGGAAAGATGCTAATTCGCGATCGTGCGAACACGCGAAAACGGACTTCTAAAGTAATGTAAACGAACATTTGGAGCAATACTACATTGTCCTAAAGGTTAGACACATGTTTCCTCAATTTAGTAGTTTTATTTTGACTTTTAAATTGTTTTTTAATTTGGAAAAAAAAATCTGCAATAAATGAAACGCGAAGTAGCGAGGGATCACTGTACATCTGCATAAACTACATCAATACTGGTACCAAAATGTATGTATGTAATTACAGCATACGTCAATCACTGTATATAAATGAGAACAAAACATTGCCTTTGGTGATTTAGATGCCTTTTATGGTTCCATAATGAAACATATCCCATTTTCACATGTAGTAAATACTAGTCTACCATGGCCAGCCACCTCTGCCTTAAGGCAAATTAAAACAATAAATCTTTCATTGATTGATGCTGATTTTATCAACCTGTAATACAGAACAAATACATTGAACGTCCATCCGACATTTTCTTGCAATGAGCTTTTACATTACATGCCATATTAACCTATTTGACTGCATTTGATGTTATTCATTATTGGTACTGACGATACATTTGCACCGTTACTGTCAAGCAAATATGTTCATTTAAATGCTAATGACCTAACGTAACATTGCTCTGAGTGCCTGTGTGTGTGCTCTTCTCTAATTCATTCTCAGAATTTGACGGGGGTGAATAGAATGCCCCGTCAAATTCTACAAATTGGGAACAAAATATATTCTGTACTTTTTTAGGGGAGTGCAGTATAGTGCAACACAACCTGTGGCTCTTTAAACCGGTGATATAACTGTGGATGCCGGTCAGCAAGGTACTGGGCCAGATTTGATGTGTTCCCACCATGAGCAATAGTAATTTTATAGCAAGCCTTGCAGACAGGCTTTGCCTGTCAGTTGGCCAAATAAATGATTACCCAAGGCAGATCCTCAAGCACTTTCTTAATAAAGGTACCATGAATACTGGAAGACCTTTTCACTCCTCTACAGCTATGATAACTGTTCAGAGCTTCAAATATAAAAAAAAAATATTATAGTTTTAGTAAGTGGGAAAAAAAAGTCCACACTGGTGATGGCTGTGGCAAAAAAGTAATGCACCATCCGGGACTTTTATCGACGCTTGTTTATTTCAGCAAGACAATACTAAATCAGATTTTGCACGTGTTACAGCATTCCCATTGAAAATGTGTGTTGCATTATTAAACAAAATTCGATAACAGAGCACTGTTGAACATCTGAAGCTGTACATCGAGCAAGAATGGGAAAGAATTCCTCCGACAAAGCTTCAGCAACGAGTGTCCCCAGTTGCCAAACGTTTATTGAATGTTGTAAAAAGAGATGATGGTGATGCAACGCAGTGGTAAATATAACTTGGGATTTTATGGAGCATGCTGCTGCCATAAAATTCCAAGTTAATGATTATTTGCCAAAACAATCATGTTTGTCAGTTTGAACATCAAATATCTTGCCTTTGGAGTTTATTCAATTAAATATAAGTCAAACATGAATTTCAAATCATTGTATTCCGATTTTATATTTGACACCATTATAATTGGGTTGTTGGAATACAGTAGCACTAATTACAAAATACACACACTCACTCAGAGAACGTATTTATGGACTGGGGCTCCGTGCATATTACTTTTTGGAATAGGTTTTGCACAATATGAAATCACTTTTGAAAGTTGCACTGGAATATGGCACTGAAAGTTCAGAGAAACATCCTTCCCTTTTTATATTAAGCAATGACGTGGTTGAACTCTCTGGCCACCACTTTGAAGTACTTTAGCTATTCCAACACGTCTCAACATCTAAATGTGAAGTGGAAACTTGCACCCCAATTTACTTTTAGTCAAATAAATATGTAAATTATTTTTTATTATTTCCTTAATATCCACTAACTGTATGCATACTGGACAAATCAAAGTAATCTAGTCAGAAAAGAGGAGCATTCCCCAAATTCTCTTGAGAACTGGCAGCCCTGTTGTAGGCAGTAATGATTCTCTTCCTCCCAGATGTCACAAATTTGAGATGGGTTATCACAGTTTAAAAAAAATGTTGAGTGGGGGAAAAAAATATTTTTCTGGCAATATAACACAGAGATTCATCATGTACATTTAATATTTGAAATAATATATATATATATATATATATATATATATATATATATATATTAATAAGTAAATCAAGAACTAAAAGTAAACGCTTCATAGCCAACCAATGCAGTATAACGGTGACCTTAATGAAAGTTTTGAAGCCTTTCATGTCATCACCCTCCATTTCATCTAGTTTTTGATGATGTCATCCCAGCTGAGTTATCCTTTTCCAGAGCTTATCTTCATTTACAGGATCTGCCTGAAAGCCATCCCCAGGTGCAACAGCTGCCACTTTAGGCAGTCAGCCTCCAATTACGCGCAGATTGCATGCACAAATTGAATGAAACCGGCAGCACACGTTTGCCTTTCTACTTTTATAAAAACACAGAATATACGCAATTAGCATTTCTAAATTACACATGAATAAAAAGGGGAAGGTGAGACATTTGTCTTCCTTATGTACGTAAAGTCGTCGTTATATAGCCATTTCCCAATTAATACAATTACAATCTCTATAAACAGCTTTGATATGTAGTAATTAAAATAAGTTTTGATGATTTCAAGTTGCAACAAACTGAACATTGCAGCTACCTTTCCTTCCCTGTTGGAGGTAATGTTTTGAATTATACATCCAGTCTGTTGTAGTATAGTGGAAGATACATACCGTATTTTCCGCACTATAAGGCGCCGGATTAGAAAGCGCACCTTCAATGAATGGCCCATTTTAAAACTTTGTCCATATATAAGGTGCACCTGATTATGAAGTGCATAGAATAAATAACTCAACGTTGCTCAAACGTTAAGGCAATCACAATATAGTAACACTCGAAATAGTGAAAACAATAACAATATATCAATAACTCAACGTTGCTCAAAGGTTAATATCACACAACACACAAAATAAACACGTAAAGCTTACTTTAATTAATTAGTCCTCATCCACAATCCATATTGGTCCATATATACGCCAAACCGGATTCGAAGGCGCACTGTCGGCTTTTGAGAAAATTGGAGGTTTTTAGGTGCGCCTTATAGTGCGGAAAATACGGTATATATAAGTAATAAGATTGTTTTATATTTGAGCATGAAAATAATTACATACTACATGTATATAAAAGCAGAATGATTTCAGGAGCAATTGAGTCATCTCCTTGTCTTCGTCCTCGATCCATGCACTTTTCATTGATCTGCCAATCAGACAACTTGGAAAAGTGTTTAGCTTATCCAACTCCTCTTATGGGGATTTATTGGTGTTTAGCAGTGGCACAGTGCTGATTTCCTTAAGCCCCAAAAGCACTGTTGGAATTTATCTCCATTTAAAAAGAGGATTAAAAGGCATGGTGTTTCAAGAGGCTTTCTGAGTGCTGATTTAAGGTTTCTAACTTGCGCTACAGACCATACACTTCATACACTGTCCAGCTTTTAAACAATCACATACAATGGGGATTTGTTTTCATTTTACATACACAGTGTACTATGTATACAGCGGGGACATGAGAAATGAGTGGAATTTTTTTTCATGACAATGCTCCTATCTCCAAACACAAATAAAATGAATAGTAATCCAACTAATTCTTTCCAGCCCTCAAAAATTGGTTATCTCATTTTTTTTTTTCCTAAGGACAAGTTGCACTCAACATAGTATACTATAAAAACAGTGTACACATTTGCTCCCCACGTTACTTGTAGAATACAAGCACAAAACTGTACTTCACCTAATGTATTGTCCGCCCTTCTTCTTCTGTGGTGTCCTTGGCCTGGGACTCGTGATTTGGAACCATTTTGTATTTGTCTCATATGCCAGTAGAGAGGAACAAATGAAAACAAATCTAAAGAATTTTTTTCACTGCTTCTCATAGTGCCCCCCAGGATTGAGTCCTATGAAGGATGGGAGTGGGTGCTATGACCACCACATTGGCATTGATTGCTCTGATGGGTTCAATGGAGGGTGTGAGCAACTGTGTCTCCAGCAACTGGCTCCTCTGGAAGATGATCCCACTCTCTATAACATCCAGATGTTCTGTGGGTAAGTTAATCGTTCAACAGTTTAATGCTGATAATTGTAATCTTCACATATACACACAGGTCAACATATGGTAAATACACTCACACACACGTGCGTGTGTGCTTGTGGGTGTGTACTCACAGGAGGAGCTGCAACAATCATCATCACCATTATTATTATTATTACGATAAAACTGTTTTCTAGCTGTATTGAAGACTACAAGCGAGGGCCAGATGGAAGATCATGCCTGCCATTATCTGATGCCTGCTCAGAAGGGATCGACTGTGGGGAAGCTACAGACATTCCAGCTAACCAAACTGTGTTTGGAGATCTTTTTTATGGCTACAACAATCACACCAAAGAGAGCACCTCTGGACAAATTCTGAAGGCCACGTTCAGGTAAGATTTTTGTGAAGAGCACAACCACTACTACTAATTACTAATACTACTACTACTGCACCCGCAAAAAATGAAATTCCGTGAAGTAGAAATGGTATATACATTATTTTGAAATTTAAACACTACTGTGTCGAAAGTCTGTAGGTCGGCGATCAAACTTATTTTTGCAGCGGGCTATTTTCTAGATACGACTGTCCTCGGAGGGCCGTTATGACAGTGAAAACATAAATGTTCAATTGTCGCATCATATTGTCACATATTGCACAAAAATATGATAGATTACAAGCTTTGAAATCACATGTCAAGCATAGCAGTTTTCAATTATTGTTCAAGTTAATGTAAAAATGGTAAAACCCAAAAACATCTTAATATTTATTACACATGACAAATATTTTGGTAGAGATTTTAGCCAGGGTCATTGTAGTTGACAGACATAATTTGCTTTTACAAAGTCAAAAGTCAAAGTCAGTTTTATTGTCAATCTCTTCACATGTCAAGACACACAAAGAAACGGAAATTACGTTTTCTCTATCCCACGGTGACGAGACATATTACACGATAGACATACAAGTAAACGACACAATATAAAAACAAGAAGGCACAAACAATAAATAATAAGAATGATGAATAAATAATAAATAAACAGATAACACAATAAATAAGAGGAGCAAAACAGAGCCAGTGTGCATACAGCAGACAGTAAGCGTAGCGCAAAAGTACAGGACGCTACGCAGAAAGGGGAAGCGAGTTCAGGATCCTAACAGCCTGGAGTATAAAGCTGTTGTTGAGTCTGGTGGTGCGGGAGCGCAGGCTCCTATACCTCTTCTCAGAGGGCAGAAGCTCAAACAAAGAGTGAGCGGGGTGACTCACATCACTCACAATCGTGGTCCCCTTGCGGGTGAGATGGGAGATGTAAATGTCCTTCAAGGAGGGGAGCGAAGCACCAATAATCTTACCAGCCGTGTTCACTATGCGCTGCAGGGCCTTCAAGTTGTAGTCAGTGCACCCGCCACCCCAAACAGCAATACAGCTGGAGAGGACGCTCTCAATGGTGCCGCGGGAAAATGTAGTCATGACGGCTCGCCTGAGTTTCCGCAGGAAGTACAGGCGGCGCTGGGCTTTCTTTGCCAGTGATGCGGTGTTGGTGGACCAGGAGAGATCCTCACTGATGTGCACCCCCAGGAACCTGGCGCTGCTCACTCTCTCCACCACAGCACCGTCGATGGTCAGCGGCAGGTGTTGGGTGTGACCCTTCCGGAAGTCAACAACAACCTCCTCGGTCTTGTCGACGTTCAGCAGGAGGTTGTTGTCCCTGCACCACGTGGTCAGAAGGTCAACCTCCACCCTGTACTCAGTCCTGTCTCCCTTGGTGATGAGACCCACCAGAGTCGTGTCGTAAGCAAACTTTACTATGCGGTTGTCGCTGTGGGTTGCAATGCAGTCATGCGTCAGGAGGGTGAAGAGGAGCGGATTGAGCACGCAGCCTTGGGGGGCCCCTGTGCTCAGCGTGATGCTGGCGGAGATCTTGTCGCCAACACGTACCACCTGTGGCCTCTGACAGAGGAAGTCCAGTAGCCAGTTGCAGAGATAGGTACTGAGGCCCAGCTTGTCAAGTTTGCTGATGAGACGTTGTGGCACAATGGTGTTGAAGGCAGAACTGAAGTCCACAAACAGCAATCTCACATACGAGTCCATTCTCTCCTGGTGGGTGAGGGCCGAGTGGAGGGCAGAGCAGATGGCATCCTCAGAGGACCGCTTGGCTCGGTACGCAAACTGGAAGGGCTCAATGGTGGGAGGGAGAACGGAACGGATGTGCTCCATGACAAGCCTCTCAAAGCACTTCATGATGATGGGCGTAAGTGCCACGGGGCGGTAGTCATTGAAGCAGGATGGAGCAGATTTCTTCGGCACAGGTACGATGGTGGCAGCTTTGGCTTTACGGGCCACATAGAATGATTTGGCGGGCCAGATCTGTCCCCTGGGCCTTGACATTGAGACCCAAGCTGTAGGGCTGGGGTGCCAAACTCATTTTTGTCACGGGCCGCATCATACTTAGCCGCATAGAGGGCCAAAATGGTTAAAATATTTAAAATAATGACTGGATGCTATCAATTACTCGATGCGGCGGGCCATATCTGACCACCGGGCCTTGAGTTTGACACCTATGCTGTAGGGGCTGTCAATAAATTCAAGTACTAAAATACAAATAGATGATACACCTGCTGCATCAAATCGGGCTTATCATACGAACTTTTAAAAAGAAAAGTCAGTGCAAGAATGATTCAAAATACTTCGTCGGAACCTACTTGTCTGCAAGTAATGACAAGAATTTTAATGACACCTGAGTCAGAGCTCTAAACCTAATCAGTCGCAAGTACTCTCATGTTAAAATGTTATTATAGTTGATTGAGAAAAAAACAACCTGCTCTTGTAAGTACCGTATTTTCCGCCCTATAAGGCGCACCTAAAAACCTAAAATTTTCTCAAAAACCAACAGTGCGCCTTATAGTCCGTTGCGCCTTATATATGGACCAAATTCCTAAATTTAAACTGGCCCAAAGCATTGTGTCATGAAATCAATCATAAGTGGCCCGCTAAAGACTATGAATCATGACTCAAAAAGACTATGGATCATTATTTTATGATTATAAAGTAATTTGTTCCGTCTGAAGTTGAAATAAAAGATAAAATGGAGAATGATTTGATTTGGATTAAAAATCTGACATGATGCATTAATGGTGCGCCTTATAGTCCAGTGCGCCTTATATAAGGATAAAGTTTTAAAATGGGCCATTCATTGAAGGTGCGCCTTATAGTCCGGTGCGCCTTATAGGCCGGAAAATACGGTAATGACCTTGTGGAAATGATAACAAATATTTTTTGTACATATAGACCTGTAGTTTTTCTCTCACAAAAATGAATACACTGAAAATCCAAAAAAAAACGTCATTAAATCTCTGGGGTTGATATTAAGTCAAGCAAGGGTATGGTGTTGTCCCTCTTTGGATGATATACTATGTTTACTATGTGAGTCATTTTGGGGGAGCTCATTATTATTATTTGCATACTGCAATCACTTACACAGGAGACAAAAAAGTCAGCAAAGTCATGGTCTACCAAAGTCATGGGCTGTTTACACTCTTTACCACAAATCAGCTCACAGAGTTGAGGAAGGAGAGAGTGCGTGAACACAAGAGTGAGCGACTTCGAAGTTATAAGTAATGTCAAAATATTTAACCTAGCACAGGGACCCAATGGCTTATTTCAACCACTTCCCTTAGAAACTGAGAAAAAAAAACAATGGGAGCTACAAAACCCTTTAGAGAAGTTAGAATAACACTGCTTGTGTTGTTTGGTCATCTTTGTAGGGAAAAACACACAGTGTGTTGCTTTTATGAAATCAATTAAAGACTGCAGGGTTTTTGAACAAAAACATTTCGAACTCTAAAAAATACGCTTCATTGAAGGATACTTTGAAAAGAAATAAGTCAATGTCTCTTTGGGTCCTTCTCATATTCATGAAATTAAAACCAAGTTTAAGTGATTAAATGCAATGAACCAAAAATGTTGTCTACTTCAGTGTTCCTTCATCATTTTATCATGTGTGGGGTGTGCAGTCAGCTATCAAATTGAATTAAAAGTGATTATTTCACTGACTGATATTAAAATATGATTTCTGAAATATAGTTTACAGCATCACTACATCAGTGCTGTAGACGTCACTTTCATTTTCACATACAAATATAAACGTTCATTTGTTTGGCGTGAGTGGTGTCCCTTTAATAATTCATGTCGGATGTAGCATTTAATATTGTTTTTTTCCGAAAGTTTTTATTTCTTGAATTTATCTATGGGTTTCCTACCAGTGGTTGATTTACATTTCACATCTTTTTGTCTCTGTCATGTTTTTTTACCGAGATTGCAGGATAATTTGAGTTGCAAATGAGCAGGACACACTTGTTCAAGATATTTCTGTTGGTCACCTGTGATTTGAATTGAATGAGCGGTTTTCTCGTTAATATTGAAAAATATTCGCTGCGGAAATAACATGTTTTGTTCTGTATGGCTTACTGTTCTTTCATTTATAATAGAAAACCTCTAATTGCTTAGCTCCTGATGTGTGGGCGTATCTTGACCGCAATATCCCTTTGTTGTGTTGGTCTAGTGGAAATTTAGCGGGCCGGAGGTCAATGTTTGACCTGACACAGTGCACTCTGAGGCGGACACAATTCTGCCGACGGCCCGCTGAAAGGGAATTGTTCCTTTTTTTTTTTCTACATTTACATTTAGGGTGATACTGCCCTGCAAGCGCTCCGACCATCACAAAACCACAGTTCTAGCAGGATCTCATGTGTGTCATATGTTTTTTATAGTTAATGTACATGTTCTGACATCTTTACAGCCTAAGCTACTGTCCTAAAGCTCTTTTCAAACTCTCCAAAATGAATCATTTCTTTTCCATTCAACTCAATCGGAATGAAAGGGAGTATATATGAGAGTCGTACTGAACATGTGAAAAGCGTAAACAATAGTGAGACACTGATACGCTGATCATCTAACACCAGGCTTTGCTCAATCAATAGATGGACTAATTACTCCTCCTGGACAAACTCTTTGGATATTTCTATGTCCGTTTGTTCTTTTACAGCCAAGCAAACCTGCTGCACTGTTTGTGGAGCATCAACCACAACTACATGTCTAAATGATGAAAAGCCCGATGGTCTAAAGCGACATGTATAACTCCAGCAAAACTGATAACTTTTAATAAGAAACACAAAATAGTATACTGACAGTTATTTTGTTTTTCAGTTTCAACTCAGACAACAAGTCTGCTGTCACACACTTGAATTTTAATTCACACCATTCAGTAACTCTGCATTCACTTGCCGACTCAAATCCTCATCAGGCAGCGCAAGAAAGAGCGAGAAAGCGAGAGAACGAGCCACGGAGAGAGAGAATAAGGGTTGAAAAAGTAAAGTTGATATCAAGTACATCTAAATCTCAAATGCACCGATCTTATTTGAAAGTGCTTGAGGATGGCACGTTACATACTTTGAAGACTGCCAAATGCTTCCTTTGTGATGAAAGAGGAAGGCAGACTTATTGAAAGGAATTCTAATGGAAGGGCTAATTTATAAGACATGACAGTGAATGAATTAAATCCACCCAGGATTCATTGTGCTAAAAATGTACTGGGGCAGCTGAATTTTTAAATTAACACATTATTACATTTTGTTTATCCAAAATACAATCAAATACAACTTTATTTATATAGTAGCACATTTAACAACAGCAGTAACAAAGTGCCTCACATATAGCAATGGGACAAAGACAATGAAAACACATAAACATGTACAGTAGCGGAATAATAACAGTCAGAAGTCAGTTTAAAGCCAAAGAAAAAAAAATGGGGCTGATGGGTATATCCATCCAGTCACGTTAAATTTTCATTCAGGCTGGGAATAAGCAAAATTGTTCTCAAAAACCTTATAATAGATTGTAGGCTATTCATAAGAAAAGAATGACAGCAAAGGTGCATGCCATTTCATTATTGTAAATTGTTCATGAGAATTGCATCCACAGATTATATCATAACAAATTATATAATATATAATAATAATAATAATAATAATATATAATATAATAGGCGGCTCGGTGGCGCACTTGGGTAGCACGTCCGCCTCACAGTTAGGAGGGTGCGGGTTCGATTCCACCTCCGGCCCTCCCTGTGTGGAGTTTGCATGTTCTCCCCGGGCCCGCGTGGGTTTTCTCCGGGCACTCCGGTTTCCTCCCACATCCCAAAAACATGCTTGGTAGGCTGATTGAACACTCCAAATTGTCCCTAGGTGTGAGTGTGAGTGCAAATGGTTGTTTGTCTCTGTGTGCCCTGCGATTGGCTGGCAACCGGTTCAGGGTGTCCCCCGCCTACTGCCCGATGACGGCTGGGATAGGCTCCAGCACGCCCGCGACCCCAGTGGGGACTAAGCGGTACAGAAAATGGATGGATGGATGGATATATAATATAATAATAATAATTAATAATAATAAAAATTTGCTGTTTCATAAGTATGCAAAAAAAATAGAAGTATGTCCTTCAATTCAGGCCAATGGTTACAAATATTTAACAGCATTGTGTCCTTATTGAAATGAGCTGTTAGCCCTTGAGATAAATTGTTTAAGAAATTTGACAGATGGAAGGATAGCAAGAAAAGCTCTCTGTGATGTTTGCTGGCATCTTTTCAAAGGCCAATCCCCCTGTGTTCTGGAGTTGCACAAAACATCTGTCTCCATCATTCAATGATGATCAAACGATGATATCTATATTTTACATTATGATGTAACTTTTCATAAAGTAGAGTCGTGGATCTACGTTTTCATGTCATCTTTTCTGCATGTTGCTATGAAAAAGCATTGAACCAATCTTTCACTTTTGAATTCATGTATGCTTGTCAATATTACACATTTTTGTGAACACTATCGTAAAGTAGATTTTTACGTTAACGCAAATGGCTTTTGGAGCAAGGATGGATTTGCTGTGTCCCCTACCAAGTATTTCCATTCGACTGTCAAGAGCAACAAGAAAATGAAAGTGGAAAAAACAACAACCACCACACCAATTGTGAGCATTTCGGTACAGCAAACACGTATCGTCGGGGCAATTTGGCCCATGAGGAAATCAAATCTATGATTCAGGTGGAACAGTGTGCTTTTCATTACGGCCATGGAATTGTGGACCTGCTCTACAGGCGTCACGGAGGCTGCATGAGAGTTTGCACAATCACTCTACATGTGTTTTGTGCACTCTAAGAAAGCGTTGAGCAGTGTCCCTTGGCCTGTGCTGTTTTGCCTTCTTGAGGATGACCTGTGATAAAGGCTATTATGTCCCTGTCCCCTAGTCGTTTCTCAAATGATTTCCATGGCAATCAATAAAAAGACATACACCATAATATGACCCCAGCATGAAATTGAGTAGTACACTCTGAAGTGGTCACACACACATTTTCACACTCACAATTACACCAAAGGACAATTTTGACTGGTCAATTAAAGAACAGTAGAACGATATAATCCACAGGACCAGATGACCTCATTCCACGATGGCCACATTTAATTTGGATCCCTACACTCTTGCTTGGATATCTGACGCTGTAATTTCTACTGGTTTTTGTTCTGGGATATTTCTGTGCTTTTTTTTTTTGTTACTCCGCCAGCCATTGGGCGTTGATTTTGTGTCGCAGTTTCTTCTTCCAGTTGCTCTTCTAGCATTGCTGTTTCAGTTGTACATGAGTCTGTTTTGGTCTAGCCACTGAGAGTGGACCTTAGCTCGGTTGCTGGAGAACATTGGGTTTATTCTCCTGGCCTCTACCAAGCGAGTTGCCAAGGCTGTGAATATTTGCTTAGCAGTCTCAAGTGCCTCACTTGTGGCCATCTTGTATTTTTTGGGAAGTTCTTTTAGAAGCTCCACACATTTGATTTGCTCTGTTAGGAGCTTATCTTCTGTCTGGGTTGCCCTTACTTTTGCCTCTAGCCTTGTCTTCCATGGAGGTGGCCCATGCTCCTTTCGGTTCTCATCGCCAAGCATCTCTAAGATACTGTTGCATAGATCAGCTGAATGGTCTCTGACATCATTCAGTAGTGATTGTGATGGCAATTCTTTCTTTAGCCTTGGCAAAGAGGAGGTAGTTGAGTCCCTCAAAGGGACTTAATGACCTTCTCTCTCAGGTCAATCACTCTTGTATTGACCTGTTCTGCTTTGTGCCTCATCCATCTCCAAGTGGGATAGCAACTTCCTATTGCTGATGTTCAAACACTGAGCCCGTAGTTGTTACTTGTTCAATGTGGATGTGGGGTACTGAAGAGTCCATGCCTCCCACATTCTGTGAAAGTATTCTCCCTCTCACTGGGGTTACTACACTCTATTCGCACTAAGCTTGTTTTGCACCCTGCTCCATAAATGCCTCACTCCAGCAGTAACATGGCTTAATTTGTGCTACATAGCCGCGAGCTCGCGTGACATCACTACCAGCTGTTTCCACATCAGGATACATTGTGGCTGGTCACAATTTAACAAAAGGACCAATCCCACAGGAGGAAAAAAACGTTCATGCCAAGCAACCTCTACACAGCCTATCAGCCATTCTGAGGCTGACTGAGCACTGCAGCGCAAACAATTTGCTGTCAATGTAAACTATATTCATTTAGTTTCCCTTCAAAAGTCCCGCCTCCCTGAACAGAAAAAGTGAAATACGTACTGCTGTGTGGACATTTCATTGACCCAATAAGCACCTTCATCTTTTGTTCAGAATCATCAAATTCCTCTGTACATATTTGTCCCAATAATCAGATATCCTATTTAGTGCTAATTTATAATTTAATTTAATGGCTCAGTATTACTGGGTTTTCTTTTTTCCAATGCCATTATTCTATGCCTTGGTCTATACCCACTCATATTGTGATGCAGTATATAGTATGCTCTAAAAATGACGACCTCTCCCCTCCCACTCCCTTTCCAGACAGAAAAATTTTGCTCGAGGTATTGAGCAGCAGCTACCAGATGGCATGGTGGTAGCATCTGTACCAACAGAAGTTCAGTGTCACGAGGAACTTTTAGACCCTGTGCCCGACTCAGAATACCTCACAGGTAAGAATTTTCTTACTAAGCAAGACATTATATGTGGTCATTTATAGAAGAAGGTAATTCTACTAGAATTGTCTCACAATCCCTCCAAAGAAGAGTAAGGGAAAGAAGCAAGACTAAGGTTTAGGGTTAAGAGGAAGCAATGGCATTGGGCCCAAGTCTGCCTAGATGCTCAACTCTCAATGTTCTCTGTGTATTGTAGCCTAAGCGAAACAAAGACAAGTACAAGGACTAGCCTACAGACAGAAAAATAAAACATAAATCATGACTGTGTACAATCTTTTAGACATTTGCCTTTGGAGGCGCCACCGTCTTACAAGATAGTGTACAAGTAATAGTTATCATCACTTTTGGTTTGGTACTCTTGACCTCAAGATGACCTCAGTGTATTGAAAGCTGGAAAGCTGCAGAGTACATTATGAGTTTATCTCATGATAATGTCCAATCCAATAACCAGCCCCAAGCTACTCTAAGTCCCCCAACCCACCCATCAGAACATGAAGCTAAACAATATTGCCATTTAAATTGGCAGTTTTGTTTCGAGGAAGAAAAGCGCCAGAAAATATCACAATATCTTAAACCTACTCTATGCTTCAGCTACAGTTGGCTTTATTAGACTACCGTAGAGAAATGTCCACTATGTAGTAGGGTATCGATCGCCAAATTAAATGCTACAGAAACAAACATGTAATGGTCTGGTCTAACCACGCAATTCTGATAAGTAATTAAAATTACAGTAAAAAAATATTTATAAAAGTTGCGGAAAAAGAAGGCACTAGCCCAGGGGTGGGCAAACTTTTTGACTCGCGGGCCGAACTGGGTTCTAAATTTGGACCGGAGGGCCGGACCAGGAGCAGATGGTATAGGCGTTGTGTGAAGTCATATAAGCGACCTGTAAAGGTCATTGCATAGAAGATCTTGGCCTTTAGTAGGTAGTAAAGCATGGATATTCCAAACAAGTTTTTTGAAAACAAATGCATTTATTAACAGCATTAAAAAAAATAATAATTCACTAAAAAACTGCTATCAGTGATTCTCATAAAATACGACACTGTTATTATGAATAACAATCTCCATCACTTCAGTGCCTGCAGGTCAGATTAATGAAAGATGTTTATCTTATGGGATCACATCAAACGGCAAACATTCTGACCAAATATATCATCTTGAAGAATCGGTGAAAGCATACATCCAAATAAAGTAATCAAAACAGCAACACGGTGAGGGGTATCTGAAAATCAGAGCAGAGTTTTAACTCGCAAACACCTGGTAACAGAGGTGAGGAAACGGGAAACACTTGCTTAAAGTAAGCCTTAAGAACTTTACAGGTTAAGATTAGTCGCAAATAGGTGGTGCATCAATGTCCTTGAGCATCCTGCATTGTTTGAAAATGAGAATGGTCGCTAGTTTCAATCCCTGCTATGTGTACAAATCATATTCAAAATGCATTTTTTTACAATAAACTTGAGCGCCTCCCGTTCATTTTCAGTGGGAACAGTGTTGTTGGTGTCCCTTTTTTGCTAGTGCGTCATAGTCTGGAGTAAAATTTGTTGTGGCAATTCTTAGGCGAGATCCGAGGTGTTGGTCCGT
Organism: Syngnathus typhle; assembly: GCF_033458585.1. Taxonomy (NCBI): domain Eukaryota; kingdom Metazoa; phylum Chordata; class Actinopteri; order Syngnathiformes; family Syngnathidae; genus Syngnathus; species Syngnathus typhle. Next base: position 5,342,740 of record NC_083750.1, on the reverse strand, counting down.
TTACCTTGATCTGTGACGGGTTGATGTTGATGTGGCTGAACGTCACGTCGCGTACGTCGAGCCAAATTGGCCACTCTTTTTTTAAACACTCGGCACTCACTTCTTTTTTTCGGGCCACTCATTTTAATGGAAGGATTCCAGGGGAAGGTTTGTGGGTGGCTTTAGCGCAAAACTGCATCTGAAAGCTCAGCGCGCGAATTATAAGAATGCTGTCGTCAAAGCCCACGCTCTAAATTCGGGACTGATACGAATAGAGCGAGAGTGCGCCAAGTCCGTACTACTGAATACGTACACGCACTTGTGAGTGTGCACCGAGCTTTCTGACACGGCTTCCGGTAGTAAATGCGCAGGCGAGCGCTTCGCCATCTACTGGGGAAACGCAGTCATTGCAGGCAAAATGACAAAAAAAAAAAGTTTAATAATACAATTTGTTCAGGGTTGGCGGGCCGGATTAAACGGTCCCGTGGGCCGGATGTGGCCCGCGGGCCGTAGTTTGCCCACCCCTGCACTAGCCCCAAGCTCTTTTATAGTTTGGTTTCTAAATAAGCGTCATGCTTTTCCACCACCTTGTCAGAAATGATCCAAGTATCACATAAATGTCTCATGAAAGCTGACAAGCGTTCACTCTATGAATGCGCCCAGTGGTGCCTCGGGCATAGCACATGCATTAGTTGAGTTCATAGCCTGGCCATTTTAACACAACACATTGTAAGACAATTGTTATGACAATGATTAGTAAGGGATTTTTACTGATGGAAAGAGACAGTGTTAATGATTGCAAACAACCTTTCCTGTATGGAGTCTAGAATACATAAGCAATGGTTTCCTAGTAGTGAGTAGTGATAAGAAATCAATCTTCTGTTTATAGTTATCAGGAGTTTGATATTTCATATTAAAATCAGCATAATTAATGGCCTTAACACCTTATTACAACTTTGTTCATCAAAGTCTAATAAAATAATAGTCACAGATGACAGTGGGATGAGACTGGATTGGGTCATATAATTAAATAGATTTTTCATTTTTTTAAATTAATATTCATTCTATTTTTATTGCTGCAATCATCACTTTGAGATTTGACATTAATTGTAAAGTTCATTATGTATAAAATAAGTAAGGAATAAATAACAGTTTAGAAATATTAACTTTCATAAAAATAGTAGTTAGCCAGATTGTTAAAAAAGCAATATGCTATTTGAACACACTTTTAAATAGGTGATGCCTATCGCATCTATTTTATTAAAATGAAATGGAAAATCAGCCACAAATACCATGCAAAAGGATGAAAGCCCTCCATTGTTAGATGTTACATCCCAAGCATATCGTACTGAGCCAGTCAATGTAACATACTTACAGTCTACAGTTTTATTCCACTCACTGCTCCCTGTCAACCAACGTGAGCTGATGGGATTTAAGTGTGCAATACCAGTTACAACAGATCCAAATCAATATTCTTTGGTCAAAAAAAAAAAAAGAAAAAAAAAGGTACCCGATGGGCTCTATTTTTGTAGACAGTGCACATGTGCTCAGCGCAAAAACTGGCACATATTGATTTTTGCCCTAGGGCAAGTCGACTTTACAGTGTATGGGAATTTGGTAGACGGCGCCGCACCACACTGGGCATTCCGTTGGACCAAGTGTGTTTTCGTTCACACGCCCCCGGCACACCTCACGAATTGGTGACTGAAAGTAAATGAGACTTGAGAATTTGATCGCGGTGCAGGTAGACCGAATCTTCAGGAATATGATAACAGTGTGGATCAAACCTTCTGAATGAGTGTGAACATCAATTCAGTGATTGCGTTTGTTTTCTCATCATCTTTATAATGTTTTTTTCAAAACGACCCACTGGGTAACAGCTTGGAGATGCAGGGAATGTGTCACAAGTACATGAACAATCGGAATGAAAGGAAGTCTCCAACTTCCCACTTCACAGCAAGGCTCAGCCCATTGAAGTGCGCTTGCATTTCCTTGAATATACTTTGCAAGTTTCGATATCCTGCATGAACACCAGAAAGTATTTTGCTTCTTCTGCCATGTCAAAGGCATGTGCCTCTCCTGGGCTCAATTTACAGGGAATGAGAGGAGCCTCTTTCATTGCCCAGAAAAAAGGTCGGCTGTGTTCACTCCCACAATGGCGCAAATGCCCCTCTCAAACTGCGGCCCGTCTTCGAAAATACTACCGTAATTTTCGGACTATAAGTCGCGTTTTTTTTCATAGTTTGGGTGGGGGGGGGGGGGGGGCGACTTATACTCAGGATATGGTTTTTTTTTCACTTTTTTGGGCATTTTATGGCTGGTGCGACTTATAGTCCGAAAATTACGGTAATTGAAAGAAAATTTAGGCCAGGCAAGAAGGATGGTATGACACTGAAGCAATCGGAAAGGCTGGATAAAATACTACAATTTGTCTCGTCCACTTTGGGGACTAGTTCATTTAAGAGCTACAGAAAGTCAGAAGAAAAATCAAAACACATGCACAAATGAATCATTTGATCCTAATTGACTTGATGTTTGCTGTTCTTGTTTGGCATACGAACGTCATACATAAAAGGTCCCGTAGATGCATTGTCAACCTGTTCTGTGGAACATTAATAGTATAAACGCATTTCGCAGATGGCCCTGACATTTGTATCTTGCTACCTTTATTGAGCCAAGGAACTCATTTTATATTAAATTTAGTTCATAAACATTGGCTATGACATATGAGATATCATCCATGAGATTTATCTCAGGCAATTGCCTTTCTGTACCTGACCTTACCTTCTATTAACTTACCTTACACCTGCCCTCTTGTCCACCTGCCTCCCACAGTAGTCTCAAACTTCAGCAAGCTTGCGACAATCTGCCACCACTGAATTTCCGGCTGGCTGTCAAGCATTGTCACTTTGCCCGCAGTTAATTGCAAGATTCACGTTATTGTCCATCGAGCGCAGAGGCTGTGTCAAAAAGTCTAACATCTTTTTAGTCACATTAAAAGCTTGCCACACCTCAATCCCATGTTGATTTAGCCAGGGTTGGTTGCTCTGGTCAGTATATTTGTCACAATGTCAGCAGTCCTTGTTCCAGCTCTCCCCGGTCACCACAGGGGTGAAATCATTCATCTTCCTATTCATCTCAAGGCTTTAAAGCCATTCATCGTGAGGCCAGAGACCTCCATCAATTATTCCACAGGGGGGAAAAAGAGTGAGGATAGGGAAGCTTTTGAAAGGCAAATACATCTTGATTTAATTGGAAAGCAAGCATGCTCTGGGCTGCTAAGCAGATTTCCCGTAAGATGGCGCTTGAGCAATAACTGATCGGTATAGAAAAGATAGACAAAGAAAAAGCATACAAAAAGGAAACAATAGTGAATAGAAGAATGGCAAAAATTACAATTAAAATTTGAGCACCACATACACAGGCAGCACAGAACAAAAGCCTTAAAGAGCAGCCAAAAAAATGAAGGGGAAGAGACTTGTCTCCAGAGCAGTGATAAACAGACCATCGGCTGGGAGATAAATGCAGCAAAAGAAAAGTGATGCCAGAAGCAGGTTACAGGATCTCATGCCATTTGCTTGTCTGTGAGCAACAATATCATTTCACTGCCACTACTATCTGTAAAACATACATCACATACTATATGGCTTTCAGTGTAAAATAGAGCAAAGAATGCCAAAGGTGAAATATTTTTGCCTGACAGAAACCACAGCTCTCTCGCCAATCCCCTGTCATTACTTATCAGAGCTGAGGATGATGCTTATAGTTTAGGAAAAAAAATGGCTGACACAAGCCCTTTTGTGCTGAAAGAAAGTGTGTTCGAACAGACAGGGATAAACATTTTTATCATAAGTTGATGCATTTTAATAAAAACTACATTTTGAATGAACAGAGTATAATAATGGAAATGCACGTCATGGGTCAATTAACCGGATTTAAAGATAAAAGGCTACAAAGAAATACCAAGAGAAAGAAAATGCCTCCATGCCCACAGTTCAACTGCACTTTGCGTTATACTTGCGCTGGGCATGAAATTGTAAGTTTAATTATTCAATAAATAATCACAGTGAGAAAAGACCAATTTACATTGAAGATGCATCGATTCATAGTCAAATAATTGTAGCCCTATATTATGTGGTAAAATTACATGCACTGTTCAGGTATCAAATCCACGTCATCAGCGTGCACCACTACACTATGAGCAATCACATTTAATGAGTGAATTTACAGCCTGCTCCCTTTTTTTCTAACGCAGAATTTAGTTATGTGAAGATGAAAGCAACTGGATGCAGTTAATGTGAGTTTGAACATCTACGGGATGACAGAAGATAATAGTAATGTCAAGGTTACATGACTGAAGCAAGAGAGTACCTTTGATCAAACAAGTAACACACTATGGAAATTAGCAATTCTAACAAGGGCTGCATTTGTAGGTGCACTGTCAGTGGTGATCTGTCACAACAGAATATGAGAGCAAAGGGTCGTGTGACAGGTCTCATCTAATTTCCAGAGATCTGTATTGGAATACCCCTACACCAAGTACCGTGTTTTCCGCACTATAAAGCGCACCTTCAATGAATGGCCCGTTTTAAAACTTTGTCCATGTATAAAACGTACCGGATTATAAAGCACATAGAATAAATAACTCAACGTTGCTCAAACGTTAAGGCAATCACAATATAGTAACACTTGAAATAGTGAAAACAATTGCAATATATCAATAACTCAACGTTGCTCAAACGTTAATATCAAACAACACACAAAATAAACACGTAAAGCTTACTTTAATGAATTAGTCCTCATCCACAAATCCATATTGGTCCATAAATAAAGCGCACCGGATTATAAGGCGCACTGTCGACTTTTGAGAAAATTGGAGGTTTTTAGGTGCACCTTATAGTGCGGAAAATACGGTAGTAATGGTATACATAAGAGTATTTTAATTTCTTGTGTATGACATATGTACCTAAACAACTCAAACTTATTTTTCTGGGATTCCGCATTGGGTCCAAAAGTACTTTTTCTGTAATGTATTAAATTGAAATTGGGGGAAGAGTTTTATTTCGCTGTATGCTTCTAACATCCAATTGCCCCTCTGTCGATTAATAAAACAACTTGCGCCACATTGCAGTTTAGATTAATGAATACTATTGCAATCGGTGTGTTTCAATATGTAGCCCCTTGATTAAAATCAAATTGATCAGAGTCTACTCAGGAGGTCAACCTGCATATTTATTGTTTTTTTTGTAATTACAATATGCAGGATTGTCTTAATCAAGGCCGTGATCAGCAACACTATACTAGATTCCTCTGATCTTATCCTATTGAATCTGCCTTCCCTCGGGTTTTGCACATTGCTTCTTTGCACGCTCCCGATGGTATGAGCCTTCACACGTGTCAGCACAGAGATGGCACATAATCTATATTTCATAAGGCCTATGTATAATTGGTCACACTATGGGAAGGTCATTGTCATAAAGGTCCCCTGAGTTTTCTCCAAATTCTTTCAAGACACAATCCATTTAAAATAGCGCACCATTCAATTATATTTTCTATAAAGGAGTAGTTAGCACCTTTTCAATTTCGTGCTTGCTCCAATGCTCCCTAAAATCTCGCACAGGGGTATGTTTTCATCACTGATAGTTTTCACAACACTCAATAAGTGTTTGGGAACTGAGGACACTATCTGTGGGTGGAATTGTTTCCCCAACTATCCATTATCAGAACCGCTTTTCCTCAGGAGGGTTGCGGGCATGCTAAAGCCCATCCCAGCTGACTCTGGGCAGTAAGTGGAGGATACCCTGAACAAGTTGCCAGCAAATCGCAGGGCACACTTTGAAACATCCATTCACACTTATTTCGACACCTACGGAAAATCCGGAGTGGTCAATTGGCAGGATTTTTGGAATGTGGGAGGAAAGGGAAGAATGTGCTCATACCTGCTCCTGCGTGTGGTGATTTCTGAACATGCATAATTCGTTCGGAATTTCTGGAGTCCTCTTCATTATCTAGAATCCTCTTGTGCTGTTTGCTGTGTAAATAAGTTGTTACCTCTATTCCAATGCTCTTTCGGGCATAACTCAAATATCAGGAAACTCTATTGAAATTCAATAATTAACTACACACCCACAGTGAATTGAGAAAAATTCCAATTCATTCCTCAAACGATAATTAATTGGATGGATTTTCCGCATTTTGCATGTTAAATGTCAGGTAATTAGCTGACAAAATCAGACAGGATAATAATTACAGTTCGTTCTCACACCATGGCACCAAAGGGTGAGGCTCGGAGGGATTGGAGCTTCTGCTGACATAGACGTTCATGCCTGTTAGTTTCCAGCTGGTAATGTTAGCAGGGGGCTTGATTTTAAATTTAATGAAACTTGAGCTATGAGTGCGAATGCTCAGTGGAACAGTGCTCAGTTGGAGTTGATAGAGTATATGACCTCTGTATTTGACATTAGAACATGTCTATTTATCAAACCTGGAAAAGGAGTTGCTTTTTTTTTTTTTATACGTACATGAAGGACATCAAGACCTCATCACTTATATCAGTTTGTCCCTATGCCAACACCTACTTTCCCTGAACTCAAACATTATGGCGATATAGTGTAGTGCAGATTTTTCCATTATACCTTAAAGGCTCACTTTCACACAAATGGCATGATTTCGTGAGTCAGTAACTAGTTTATTCACTCACTGATGACACTAAATTAGGAGAAACTGCAAGCTTATCTGAATTTGAGTAACAGAGATTGAACCTTCAACATTTTGCGCTTGAACAATGCCATGCATTTCAGAAAATAGAATTGTTGAATAAAATGTATAATGACATTTATTAAGATATACCGTATTTTCCGCACTGTAAGGCGTACCTAAAAACCTCCAATTTTCTCAAAAGCCGACAGTGCGGCTTATAATCACGTGCGCCTTATATATGGACCAATATTGAGCCACTACAGCAGGCGTGTCCAAAGTCCGGCCCGCGGGCCAAATGTATATATCTTATATATGGACAAAGTTTTAAAATTGGCCATCCATTGAAGGTGTGCCTTATATATGGACAAAGTTTTAAAATGGGCCATTCATTAAAGGTGCGCCTTATAATCTGGTGCGCCTTATAGTGTAGAAAATACGGTAGTTTGAAAGGTATATCCTCTACTGTACTGTTACTATTCTAGTAAGTTGATTGCAATTTCTTACTGACCAAAATGGAAACACATTTGTACTTTTCCTTATGCAAATTTATGGATGTTTTGATCGGTGACTTACAAAATGTCAGTTGGCCACGTACAGAATGAGTACCGGTAGTATGCAAGATTATCTTTCTTTCCTTACAGCCACTGCTGACCAGAAAGTTTTTAATGTTATAGACACAATTGGGTTTGAAATCAGGTGAAATTGAAAAAAAAAAAGTGATGTCAGCTGTCATTACACGCACTGGGACATGTTCTAGTTAATTAAAGGAAAACTTGTGGACAGTTTTGAAACCAGTAGATCGGGCCTTTGGAGGCAGCCAGAGTGGCAGTGATTCATAGTTCAACCCAGAGTCCCTCTCTCCCTAAGTCCCTCATAATTAAAGTTGAAGCATATGGCCTCATGACCACACAAGCTCAGAGGTATCTGCTGAACTTTTTTTTGGCATCTTATTTCAAATTGCTGACAAAAATGGTCCCCCTCGCCTTTCTTCAGCGCAGCAGAAAAGGAAAATGTGTCACCTTGAGTGGTTACAAGCCACATCTGCCAGCCTAATTATCAAGTTTGCAAGCCACATTGTTTATGTGGGTATCAGCATAGAGCTAATGAGATTTTGTAGATATTTTTACAAGGAAAAAGTTAATGAACACACCTGCCATACTCAATCAGATGCATATGAAAATTACATGGGCAGCAATAACCCGCCTACAGTGACCCTTATTCTAAATATGTTTTCTTGTAAAATATAGAACAAGGCTTTAGACCAGATTTATTCAATTAGTAGCCCGTGGGCCACATGCGGCCCGGAACCATCCCCCATAGTGGCCCAGTTTGTAGTCCAGCCTACCTGAATTGAATCGGATTGAAGAGATGCAGGGTGATTGGTTCGCAAGATTTCAAAAATTCCTACGGTGTTTGATACCATGAATGCAACACTCGCGTAGCCGACATTGCTGACGGTGTTGTTTTGAAGTATGGCTAGCATCGCACGTATTTTTATCGTATTTTTTTTATTTTTTATTATTTCAGAAAGCTGTTGGTCTTGACATCATCCTATCCCCCATAAATGATTTATTTAACTTTGCCACAGGTCAATCCTTAATATTCAGAATCCAGAGATTCTAGTTTGGATGTTTTGTATCTTTACCAACAAATTGAGCAAAACTATTTATCAAAGTCTATATATTACGATACTCTTGGATTACAGCATTTTCTTAGTGACGAATACCGTATTTTCCGCACTATAAGGCGCACCGGATTATAAGGCGCACCTTCAATGAATGGCCCATTTTAAAATTTTGTTCATATATAAGGCGCACCAGATTATAAAGCACATCGAATAAATAACTCAACGTTGCTCAAACGTTAATGGAATCACAATATAGTAACACTCGAAATAGTGAAAACAATAACAATATATCAATAACTCAACGTTGCTCAAACGTTAATATCACACAACACACAAAATAAACACGTAAAGCTTACTTTAATAAATTAGTCCTCATCCACGAATTCAGATTGGTCCATATATAAAGCGCACCGGATTTTAAGGCGCACTGTCGGCTTTTGAGAAAATTGGAGGTTTTTAGGTGCGCCTTATAGTGCGGAAAATACGGTAATCGTATGCATATTCTCCCGTATGTTCTCCTTCATGCTAAATCATTAATCACCAAACCTAATCTGGAATGAAATGGAGCACAGGCTAGACAAGAGTTTTAAGATTACAATCTGACCCCACTCATTCTGATGAATCTAACAAGAAAAGCGCCCTAAATAACAAACACCTCTAACTTTCTAGTTAGTTTGAAGATAGCCATTGGATCTTTGGATTGAATTTTTTTTCTTTTCTAATCACTTCTGTTTTCGAACATCCACAAGCACTGCATTGATCTGTTGTCACAGTCAATGTGTTTACACATTAGAAAGAGTCTATTTATTTAGCTAGTCCGATTAGAATTAGTGATTAGAATTTTACTTTGAGATGTTTTTACATTACCTTAAAAGTCAAGTTTGAGAAAACACTTAGTAATGTGGGTCATTTATTTGATTTTGGAGATTCCGCCCAATGCCAATGCCAGTGATTTTTCTGAAACAGAAATCCAGTCATTTACTTCACATTGGACATTGAATAAATGACATAAAGAATCATTGCATGAATTTGCATATCAGCAATTAACAATGAGCACTTATATCTCATAGTATGTCTTAGGTTCACACAACTAACATAATCACTAAAAAATTAGTCGTCAGACATACCAGTGGCATGTCTGGTGTTCACTACTTTTACATCTCAGAAGTTAAGATACACCAGAATGTTCTACCCCTTTACTATAGACATGTTATCTGGATGCATATTTTAGTTTTGTTGCTTTTTATTTGATAAATTTTAACTGATATTTTGTTGTGTGATATTTTTTTTTTTTGGAGTGAATCAGACTTTTACTTTAAATTTGTTTAGCAAGAAAACGTTCAAAGCTTAAATTATTAAAACTACATAAGGATTTTTTGTTGCATTTTTGTAACAGTCTTTAGAGCAAATATGTTATTGCAAAATCTAAAAATAAACTACAAAATCACTTTTTTGTATGTTCACAATTTTACGGGTTTTTTTGGTAAGAAAACTGAAGTCAGCTGGTATAGAACAGAACATCCGGAACCCTCGTGATGATGAAGCGGTTAAGTAAATTAATGTATCAGAAGAGTTGTTCGGTATCCAAATGTGACGACGCTTATTAGCGAGCCGAACCAAAAGAGCCGATTCTCCAAAAAGAGCTGTAATTTTCATCACTACTGTCGTACCCCATCCAAACGCTTCTATACAAGGCCCTCACACTGTCTACATGAAGAGCGATTATGAACTTGGGATGTTTGCAAAGTGAAGTGCAGTCAAATTAATCATTGTGTCAGACAATGAAAGCAGAACACCCCAGGGCTAAAAGGGAGACAAGGCCTTTCAGCAAGAAGAATATGCTGCAGTACAGTACTCTGTGTTTGGGGCTTCGTCATTTTAACTAAGGGAACCGGGGCCCTTGCAGGCAATAGGAAGGTTATATTGTGGTGCGTTCTCTCTGAACCAGGTATTCTATGTGTCATTCCAGAGAGCTACTTCCCATAAGAGGGGATAAATGGATGTTGCTGAAGGTGACGACAATGCCAAAATCTCACACTGAGTGGCTTCTTCATCAATTTCTTTGGTCATGTTGGACTCTATCCAAATGTTGCATTTTCATAGCATCAATATAGTAGACGTGTTACTGGCCAACATGGATGGAGCTTATGTCACACTTAATTTCCAAGTCATGTTCTTTTTAATGCACACTCATGCAGAATGTCTTCATTTCTGCCACTTGTTTTTGTTTGATGTACCGTATTTTCCGAACTATGAGGCGCACCTAAAAACCAAAAATTTTCTCAAAAGCCTACAGTGTGCCTTATAGTCCGGTGCGCCTTATATATGGACCGAATTCCTAAATTTAAACTAGCCCGAAGCATTGTGTCATGAAGTCAATCAGAAGTGTCCCGCTGAAGACTATGAGTCATAAATAAAAAAGACTATGGATCATTATTTTGGGATTATAAAGCAATTTGTTGCATCTGAAGTTGAAATAAAGATAAAATGGAGAATGATTTGGATGAAAAAATCTGACATGATGCATTAATGGTGCGCCTTATAGTCCGGTGCGCCTTATATAAGGACAAAGTTTTAAAATGGGCCATTCATTGAAGGTGCGCCTTATAGTCCAGTGCACCTTATAGTCCGGATAATACGGTACTCCTTTAATCCTTTGACACATGAGGTATATCTTCTCTTTTCAGCTCCTCTTTATGTTTTCCACACATTTGGATGCAGCATATAGGTGATCTTAGTTATGAACAGTATCAAGACACCTTCTAGGGGTGCTACGGCACACGTTGAGGGGCAGTCAGAGTGATGATATATGGCTGTAATTCCACAACTGCAGAAACCCACCATTGCTACGAGAGACGAGCGGATTTATATTCAAGCACTACGCTTGTGGTCTAGCATAAATGATAATAATCGTGAAGTTCAGGATATGTATGAGGGTTCAATGGCACTCAATGGAACAAATGAGGCCTGCCACCTGAATAACTTCAGCTTCACAACCATTTATTAAAAACCTCTGTAAGTGACATTTTTGCTTGTAATGTCACCCAAGAGAAAACTGGGAGATGACAAAGTCTGGGATGTACTCAATAACATGGGTCCTCTCTCATCATGTTTTGTCTATGATTGTTGATGGCAAGTGAGGTACTGATTGTTACTGATTTATATTTTAAAAAGACTTTAAGATTGTTGTGTCTCTACATAGCTTCTCTAATTGTCAATGTCCTATTGATGTAGGATTTTTGCTTGTACTAATTATTGTACATGCCGCAGTAGTAAAGGGGCTGTGTCGAATTGCCCTTTTATTTTGGTTAGGTATTACGCCACTGGTTTTGGTTTAGGCCTTTGTAAAGGATCCCAGTAATTTCCTGAAAAATCTCATGATTATCTAAGCAGCAGTGACATGCAGGAGACCAAGAAAAGAGAATGTCAGTGACATCATGCAATTCTGTGCCATCTTTCTACTCAGGGTGGAAAGCAAAATCTTCCTGCACTACCACAACAGTGTAGAAAGGACGTGTTCTAGTCATGCCAGGCTGTCGAATGTGAACTGGAGCAGTTGCTTAGCTGATCCGGAATGCAAGTGAAATCCGTAGAGACATGTCAGCCATTTGGCTGGATCCTTGCCTTGATTAAATGGTGTGGAAAGATCACCTGCATGGTCAATTTTACATAAAGTTTTGTTTTCGGGTATCCTACAAATATTGAAAATCATTTTAAAGTAAGTAGCAATGCATATTCAGTTAACATATTAGTGTAACATGCAGAAACCAAATACTTGAAAGTCAGCCTCTGCTTTCATCCAGCTCAGCACACTACTTTTTTGTTGTTGTTGTTTTGCTAGAAAGGCAAATATATGTATAAGAATATGAAGTATGCACCGGACTCTGAAATGTGCAAGTTATCTAAACTACAGCTTAAGATATCGCTTTTTTTTTTTCAGAGGGCGCTGACTTCCACTTTCATTTAATGCCGACCAACCTACATTCTTACTGTGGCCCTTTTTCTGCTTTTTTTTTTCCAAATATTATCATTTTATTTGAGGGTGAACTGCAGTTTATGCTTTTATTTGATCTCAAGCCAATGAATTTATCATGCTTCTCTCTTGTGCCATCTAATCTACATAGATACATATTTCTCTCCAATTCTTGAGCTAAAATAAACAAGACTGCGATATAAAGCTACCCTCTGATCTATCACTGAGCTGTTTTATCCAATGCACATTTCTCATTGACGTTTTACTGCAAGGTTTCGTAGTCGTGAAGTGCTACTGCAATACTTTTGTCTTATACTAAGGACGGCATCCAAAATATACATTACATGTGTGCACTGTGTGTCATTGCAGGCATGGTGAATTACAGTGAAGTGTCTGGCTACCCTCTTGTGCAGCGTTGGAGTCTTCGCTCTGTGCTCTACCATGTCAAACTCAATCAGTGGGTTTTATCTCAAGGTAAACCTCTCTCAGTTTTCGACAAGGAATTATTTGTTTTAAAAAAAGGGAATTCTTGTGAAGGTTATACGTACCTTGGGCTGTGATTTTCCGAGCCCTGTTGACAAATATTTGTCATTGTTTGTCTTTGATGCATCAAGGTGAGGGTGTCTGTATGACAATGGGCAATTTGTTTTATTTGCTACACTGGCAAACTGACGGGCACCAAGTTAGCGTGCATGAGGGAATCATGATGAATATATTTATTGAGCACATCCATTTGTATATGTTTCTTTGACACTTTCCAATCTGTTGCAAGACGTTGGTGACTCAAACCTCAGTGACTAATTCCCTATGAGAATATATTTTTTTGAAAAGTCACAACAGTAAAATACTGTCAGTCATTTTGTGGAGTGGTCTTCATCTCATAATGTCAAAATGTGACCAGTATAACCTATAGGGCTGTTTAAATACCAAAACACCTTTTTATCAACCTTTATGGGGGTTAAAAATCTGCACTTTGTGAAATGTCTACTGCTTCCAAAGACTTCAATTTACAAAGAAAATGTGTTTTTCCATTACAAGACAAGCCAGAGCTAAGAGATAATGAGCAATTGTTAGGTCTTAGATCTCTTAAATCCCATAATGTCTTGCGTTCATGTCGACACTACACCACATGGGTACTTTGCTGGCAGCTTTGCAATTACATGCAAAAAAAAAGTCAATTTTTGCTCTTTTCCTCCTAATTAAACTATTGAATGATTGCGGCTTTGCTGGTTAGTGAAGTGCAGGGCTGCGGCTATGGAATACTTTGGTATTCGGATATAAAATTCAATTAAACAAACGAGGATTCAGATAAAAGTAAAAATCATTAAGGGAACAATTATTAGTATTGAAGAGAAAATGTTTGTAGTGATTTTGGCGGCTACAACAGCACATATGGTAAGCCTGGTTTCTTGAAAAATAATTAGACCCCTGCTCTAGGGGTTCCATAGAAAAGACCAAACAATTATCACTTGCAAATACTATGCTTTTATACTGTATATTGAGATGAATATATGCTTGGATTACTGGAAAAATGAGGTTACCAAACAGATATGTATATCATTTTATTTTTCTTGTGTTTTTACTGGCAGACTGTCATATTACAAAGCTGTATTTCGGAGCAGCACCGATATATTCTGACAGCGTATGCCTTGCACACCTTTTAGGCTTAGGGAACTGTTGATAGGTATTTAGTCAAGCAATGTTTCCTCTAGACTGGCTCTTGGCTGTTGTAGATTATACTGAACATTGTCAGGAAGATTTTTCTATTCTATGAAAATGTATATGACTCTGTTTTAGTATTCGCCTCACCACATTATGTTTCAGGGTAATGGAACTATTGCTGAAATTTTACATTTAGTCACGTTAACGTGCATGAAATGTACCACACACATAGTTTCCATTTTAGTTGAAACGGCTTTCATGCATTTTAGTGATGCTGTTGATTTTATGTTGGGCCTCAGGGGTAACAGTCAGTATTTGTTCATCTAGAAGTCACTCTCTGCCCTTCCCTGTTTCTGCCATTTCCCTCTTTGGCTCGTCACATTTCAAATGCTACCAGAGGGATAACAATTACCGTATTTTCCGCACTATAAAGCGCACCGGATTATAAGGCGCACCTTCAATGAATGGCCCATTTTAAAACTTTGTCCATATATTAGGCGCACCAGGTTATAAATCACACCTTCAATGAATGGCCCATTTTAAAACTTTGTCCATATGTAAGATATATACATTTGGCCCGCGAGACGGACTTTGGACACGCCTGTTGTAGTGGCTCAATATTGGTCCATATATAAGGTGCACCGGATTATAAGGCGCACTGTCGGCTTTTGAGAAAATTGGAAGTTTTTAGGTACGCCTTATAGTGCGGTAAATACGGTACAAGGGTTTTACATTTGAAAGTAAAGGACTTTTAGCTTAGCTACATAAAGTTCTCTGTTTCTCACTTCAGTGAATTCCTAATTTAATTTTAGAGGAGAAATAAGAGCAGACAGCATGAGTTGAGTTATTAACTCCACGTCTCCACAAAATCATCATGATTAACCGGTATTGCACTTTTGATTTTCATTTGTAAGCAAGTCGCAAGTCCTAAAAACAGCAACTCAAGTTTGACTCGAGTCAAGTCACGACTGTAGTCTACCATCTTTGCTTGAGGGAAGCCTAATGTCGACCAGAAAATAACTGCCTTTCACCACCTAACGCCATTAGCCATCATTTAAAATTAATCAAATTATATTTCTCATTTTCTTGCTAGCCTTCAGCTCAGCCATTCATTCACTGGATGGGGCAACACAGAGGGGTGACTTTGCATCCATCCTAAAGGAATTTGGGAACCACTATGTGCAGGAGGCCATGTACGGATTCCAAGAGTCCTGTACTATTTGGTACCCCAACAAACAGGTTCAGAGGCAACTGTGGCTTGAGTACCAGGACATCAGCAAAGGTAGGTTTGCGGATTAAGCTCTGGGAATTTGTGAGTGTGTATAATCATCTGTGTACACAAGCTGAGTAGTCCCATGCTGTTCTGAACCATGTATGGGCCAATTTAAAGTGCAATTCCACTGTATTTAAAATATAAGATAGACACTGTATTTTTGCAAGATTTTGTATTTGGTTATTGATGACGTAAATAATGAATAATAAATGTAAATAAATAATAAATAAATGTGAAATAGTTAAATAGGCCTAACTATTTCACATTCATGACGCATATTATGTCTGCAGTTTGTACATACAAGAACATGGGCTTCCAAATTGCTTTGAAATCATTGCACTGCTACCAGATATATTTATGCAATTCCTTTCAAACTTACTTTGCATTTTACTTTCATTCTGAACATCCTTTTATAAACATGGATTCATGGCCATGTTTAAGTGCAAGAAAAGCATTAGACTGAGAAAGTGAAACATTTCAGTCTAAAGTGGGTTATCTGTTTTGAGGAAAGGAATTAGATTTCAATGGGAAAAAGCTGGAATCAGAGTCATATTTCTTAATCCCCTTCTGGCATCGTACAAACGTCTTGGCCTTTTGGAAGGAGTAATGAGCCCGCTGGAGAGTTTGATGATCCATGTCCTCACCCTTTGCTCCAAATATGAGAACTGCCTGACTGTAACCTCCTTTCGTATTCAATGATGGGCAGGCTGACCATTTCTTTTTCTATTTTTTTTATCGTTTTGTTAGGCTTTTAAAGTTTTTATTTGGCTGATACAAATGCAGCACTTTATATAATTAGTACTATAGGAATAGTTATTTTTTTCCAAGTCATATCAAACTGTAGATGACGGCAAAGTCTTTTCTGAAAACAACTCTTTCATATATTCAGCTTGTTTCTTGTCACAGAAAAGCTCTGAAGTGTATATCTGGGATGTAAGATTTCAGGCTTCTCATTCACATATCAAAACTTGCATGAGCTGCTCGTGAACATAGCAGAAAATCTCTTGTGAATTCCCAAGAATACACAATAGCAGTGTGACCTAAAAGAATTAAATAAAGAGCATAACTTTAATTCCAAACATATAAGAGACCAAGTAACTTTGAAGGTTTATGTAGTAGGGTGTGTTTTATTAAATTATTAGTTATGTCAACTCCTGTGCTCTCCCTACGGTGGCAACAGAGAGATGACTGAGGTTTTTTTTTTAATCAGTCATACAATATTTGCTAAACAGATGGAAAAGTTGTGGAATAGTCTTTCTTTTTTTTTTTTTATTTGCCCCGGTGAGTGGTGGTGGTGGTGGTGGTGGTGGTGGTTTACACTTGCAACGTCCACGCAATTCAAAGATCAATCTTCGGTTTGGAAGCACTGAACACTGAGATAAAATTCTGGGATGAAAACTTGATCAGCACAGTATTTGAAGGCACAGTAAGGTTTAAAAAAGGAGATCTACTTTTTTCTATTTAATTAAAAAACAAATGTGGACGTGCAAAGGGACCGCCTTAGAAACTGAAACATTGTCTAAGACAAACCTCGGTTGCAGTAGATTATTTAAAACTCAGTATTATTTTAATGGATTTTGAAAAACCAACTTGTTTCAATAAATTGCTAGGTACAGTTCTCAGGACTGTCAAATATAAAGTCTGAAGCATAATATTATTGATAGTGATGTATAACAATACAGTCTTAGTCAGTATCTTTATCTTTGTCAGTCTGATTGAATTTTTCGATCGACACTGGCTCCCTCCCACAGCCCGAAAACATGTATGCTGCATTATTTGAAAACGGAATCACCCATAGGTATGACTGTGTTAATGAGTGTCAAGAGAGTAACAGTGATTTTCTGTATCATCTCTGTGATTGACATGTGATCAGTGCAGGGTTTAACTTACCCCTCACCCTTAATCGCTTGGAATGGGCTTCAGATTCCCAGTGACCTTGAATAGGACAAGCAGTATTGAAAAATGGATCGAGGGATGACTTTGTCACCATCTCTGCATGTATCTTCCTTATTTTCTATCGCTAAAGAAATGCCCTGACCTCATTTTCCAACCTCTGCTGCACTTGTCAGCTATTTACCAAACTTCAACACCATGGTGGGTGTGGGCATGTAGGCTGCCAGCCGTTGAAAAAAAAAAGTGTCATGTTTATTCTCTTTGGGTATGTAATAATAACAAAGGATTTCTGCTTAGGGGGTCACTGAGCATTAGGGTGAAGGCAATTTTTCAACAAAGATGGAAATTAAGAAATGCATGGACTTTTGAACATAGAACTGTCACAACCGTGCCAGAGCACGGGCTGCCTGCACTTCCCTCGGCCACACCCCTTTCGGCTCACCTCATTCGTGACAAGAACTATCTTAATACTCAGATGACATATCGTTAATTGTCAACTCCAAGTATTAAATGGTATTTGCAAAATGTTCACTATGTTGGCTTGTGCACAAACAAATATGGTCAATTGACGGACACTTTGGTTGACAACTAAGGGTGCTTGAGTAAAACAAATAGTTGTTCATTAGGGAAAATTTGGGTCTTCTCATAACAATAACAACATTGGTAGCAATAGTACACTTCAGCCATTGCCTGTAAGCAGAAATGGGAAAAAATAAACGAAAGACAGAAAGGACGTAATTACTGTCTAATTGCTCGAAGCAAATATAGTTACATTATTCCTGTTTTTGTTTTGTTTTGTTTTTTGCAACATGAATAAATAAGACCAAATGTAGACGGATCCATTTAAGAGGATGTGGACACAGGAGCAGCTATTAAATGGCAACAGCAGGGAAGATCTAGTCTGGATGTGTTTGGGTGGGTGGGGTTGTTGTCGGGGGGTCATTTGCCTCTAGAAGACAGGATGATAAATGGGTTCTCCTTTCTCAGTTCCTTAAGAACTGAAACAATGGAGATGTCTTCTACCTCTAAAGAATCTTCTCTGAAACTTTTAATTTGCACATTTGTTTTGCTTATTTTTTTATAC
Source organism: Syngnathus typhle (assembly GCF_033458585.1). Classification (NCBI taxonomy): domain Eukaryota; kingdom Metazoa; phylum Chordata; class Actinopteri; order Syngnathiformes; family Syngnathidae; genus Syngnathus; species Syngnathus typhle. Next base: position 5,324,550 of record NC_083750.1, on the reverse strand, counting down.
AGTTGAAAATTTTGATGATTTTAATTTGTGCCGGAAAGAGAAAATCATAATATACAGTCCTCCCCTAACCCATAAACCCCAAAGTAGAGAACTGGAATTAACGTAACATGTTCACTTTGTATTTTTATTATTTAAAAAAATATTTAGTGAGACAATTTCACTGTCAAAACTTAACATAAAAGTCAATGCTGGTTGAAGCTCCATCCCCTTCTCTGCTCTGCCTTGTTTAACTCTAGTCTAGCCAGCCGCGACAATCAATAAACCCAAGTACTGAGCACATTGATCCTGCCATTGTGCTTGTCATAATTATTATAATTTTAGTATCCATTGTGCTTATTGTTTTCTTAACTCCGCCCAAAGGTTGTTGTTTTTTTGTATTCAGTTTGTTTGATTTTTATTCAACACTGTTACAGCTCAAAGATTAAGGAAGTCTAGGTACACACAAACTTGTACAATGATACAAGTTGCGGACAGACGGATTCATAATCCAAATATTTTTTTAATCAATGGCATAAGAAAGGTTTAATAAAGCACCATGGCTTTGTTTTTCTTCTACCACAAACATTCAGATAATAAGAAAGCTAACATTTCCTTGTGACAATTATCTTCTTATTACATATTTTCTTTGTTCATCTAGAATAGTCAGTCTTGTCTACTTTCCTAGAGATAGTTTCCGAGCGTAAGAAGCGGGAAGACGAGAGATATTAAAGAGTTGAAAAAAGCTGTCAAGTCAGCTGGGACGTCTTAGTGGTAAATCCATCAAAGTCTCAATTGTCTTCACAATTGTCTGAAATGATGAGCAACATTGCCAGCTTTGCAATCTGTTGGTTCCATTTCTCTCTGCAGTCAAGGCACATTACATAGCTGTATGTCTTTTGATGTTGAGGCATTTTCATTCTTTCAGCGTTGTTGCGATGATTGCATATTGTATATGTCTGCCTCTCTTTGGAGAATTAAAAAGTAAACACAGTCATTTGTTTGGCACCAGTCCTCCATAAAAACTAAATGGCTGCAATCTCTGTTTACAGCAAGACAATGCCTCTGAATGCGGCTAAGAAAATATGTGAAATACCATTGCAGTTATTGTGATCAATAAAGTCTTCTTTTGTTCTGATAATGCACTTGAGGATAATAGAATTGGTTGTTTTGCCTGATTCACCCATCCATATTTCATGCTAGAAGGTTGGTGAAAACAGTTCCTATTAACAGGATCCTGTTGTGTGAGGTCTTCTGCACAGTAGGCGATCTTCATGACTCGTTTAATAGATCTAAATCCTGGTTCCTATTTTTTTTTTTTAATTGCATTGCTGGCTGACCTCCGTAAATCTCTTCTTGAGGTAGACACTGGCGTTGGCCGCCTGCAGGGTGCTGTTGCTGGACCTTGAAGAATCTATTAATGGAATAAATCTACATACCTCCCTTTTCCATTATGGGCACTTATGACCCACTGCAACCTTATGAAATATTCACTTGCATATCCATTTATTACATTGCAAATGAATGTCATTGGATGGAAAAACATCATGCAAGAAGAAGACAATTCATTTTGTTATTCATAATGTAGAACTAATTATGATATGGCATCACAGAACAATTTGCTTGTGTTGCCATGTGTTACTGAATAACATAATGTACATGTACACAAATCTAATGTACATAATGCAGAAGACATTTTGTGCTGGTGAACAAAAGTGTCACAATGTTGTTGGTTTATTTTTTTGTTAAAACGTCCTGCCGTAAATTAGTTCAAAAGTAATGTCGTTGTATAATTTCTTTTCATGAAAGCAATGCAGCATTGATATTGATCATATTGATTAAATATTGTTGTCGCAGATTTCAATCACATTTTATTAGCATTTTACCAACAGATGTATCTCAGGCAGGATTTTCCCGTTAAGTGAAAGGTTGCACAAGCAACTCCAGCAATGATCCAAGTGGCATTAAAATTATTTCCAATGTTGATAGATGTTGAGTTTAGTGTGGAACATTCTGTGCTTCTGAAAAGAAAACATAATTGGAGCAGATGTGTGTGAGAACACTAACTGTTATTTTGGAAATAAAAACACTTTTAATTTGATTTTCATTTAATTACTTGTTGCCTGAAGAAGCTTTAATGAATGCTGGCCCATGAGTCAGCCAAATGCATCAAAATTTCAAATATCCCAAAACAATGTTCAGCAGCGGTGTTAGCATCCAACCCAAACCTAGCAGCCAAAGTGGAAGACTCATGAATGTTAAAACTGAAATTGCTCTGTTTTCGTTCCCAACTGCATTCATCATTTCACATTTGTGAGTCATGTGGGATCTTTTCACATTTATTCAATTATTAGTCAACTATTGCATCCACACAGGCATTTTTTAAATTTGGTTTTGTTCAGGTTCTAATGCATGAAAATAATTACACTAGAATTGATTTTTTGATTTGAATGCTAAGACAACACGTTAAGAAAATTGACATCACCGTGTCATTGTGTCTTATTACTACACCTTATTACTACACCCGATAATATTAAAACTGAACCTTGGAGCATGTGGTTAATGTTGTATTTTGTACTCCGCCGCCACCAATCCATAAATAACACAAAGATACGATGGGGGAGGTTTCTTTTTATAATGACCAGTATTGATTTTCCTTTAAATTATATTCACGTTGTCCTAATGTATTTTGTAACTAAATTATACTCGATATGATCGCTAAAGGGGAAAACACTCTGCTCTATATAGACACTTTATTTGTCGCACACTAGATAGAAGCAAGCATCACATGTAACTTTGCTCCTAAGCAAAGAGCCAGTGATCTATCAGTGTCTTGCTCAATGGCTTGTTAACAGTATTCAGGATTCAGTCTCTCATCTATCCAGCAACAAGTTGTAAATTTTTTACAATTGTTGAGTAGGCAGAAAAATTTGAGATTAAAAAGTTCCATTGACTAAGAGTGTCACCAAGGGGAGCAAACCGCCACACCCCCAAGCCAAGACACCTGGCCTAGTTTCCTCCCTGGCCTGTCAACACTCTCCCCCCACTGATGGGGGAAATCTGGGGGACTGGCTGGGTCGAGAAGCAGAGCAGCCAGATGAGAGGCCAGCACTATTGTGGCATAACCCTGCCCAGCATCACCATGCCCAGTGCCAGCACCCCTAGAGACCCTGGCTCAGAACGTGTCCAATTTGCAAAAGCAATAGTAAAGTGCCGTGGCGATGTGTTGAATGTGGGATGTAGAAACCTAGACTACAGCAGGCCCAGCCTTGAGGCTTGCTTGAATCTAATATCATAGACATCTGTTGAAAAGAATCCATCCTAGACACGTCACATTTTGTTTCTGCTCTTATGCAGCAACTCTCAATCATTTCCATTCTCTGCTTTGCAGAGGCTATCAATGCCTGCTGGATAACTCTGACTTAACTCGGAAAGTTCAGTTATCTCTGTCTTTTGAAACTTTTCATAGTTTTTCTGGTCCTGCAATTTATATTCAAGATTGTCTTGTACATTAAAATTACAGCTCAGACTGGCAACATCCGAGCGGATCCGAGCTCTACTGTTCTTGGTTTCTCTTTTTGTAAAATAATATATATTTGACTCATACTCCAGAGCGAAATATATATGTTTTTTTTTCCATCTTCAAAATGCATTTCTTGACTGGTATGACTTCTACTCCTGAGCCACTAATAGATTTTATTCTTCCTTGACCCTCGATTCATCCGCCCATCCATTTTGTATTGCACCTGTCCTCATTAGGGTTGTGGGTGAGCTGGAATCCTATCTCAAGTGAGTTTGGGCACAAGGCATTGGTTGTCAGTCAGTCACAGAGGAACATGAAGACTAAAGGTAGAAATAAAGCAGCCAGGTGAACTTTGTATGACCGGGAATAATATAATTACATATTGCGCACACCAAATTAGTCTCAGTAACACCTTGAATGTCAGAAATGTCACTAGACTCCAAAAGGTTGACATTTTCTGAAGACGCATGCATTTTTCATAGACTTCTCTCCCACAATCGGTATTACGATAACTTCTGGAGGTCCACAGGGCTCAGGTTAAGCTGGACACGACACCCCACCTCCCACCCCAAAATCAGTGACAGTCAGTCTTGTCAGTTGTTAGTAATAACCAGTGGTGGGATTTTAATTCAAGGTCACTATTAAAAGAAAAATAATACATAGTATAGGTGTGTCAGGCTTCATGAGGACCACATAATTAGCGGGAATATTCTAAAAATATTTCACCAGGGAGTTACCAGTATTTAAGAAGTCCTTATCAAAGTTGTAGTAGTTTGTATCAATCAGTAGCCAAGAAGTAACTTTTTCAAATATTTTTAAAATTTTAAGATTGATTATTCCATCATGTATTTAGTTATTCAAGGCAGTAATTTTGTTCATACTCCTTTGCGTGCTCCTTTGCGTCGTCCCTGAATCCATTTTATGTGTAAATGCGACAGCTGCTTCGATGCATTTCAATTTTGAATCGCAACCTATCCCCATCTCCAGTGGTGTACTTGACCTTTGCTCTTCAATCTCTTTACATTCAATGGCAAGTCTGTATAACATACTGTTGTAAAAAAAAGTCAATGTATTCCTAATCTTTATATTTTATTCATTGTGTTATTTGTTTACACTGCATGGTAGCATAAGAAATCACCATTATGTTGCCCTCTGCTCTCAAATAAGCAATGGAGAGAAAATTTTGCTTGTTAGCGAATAGTCTTAACTTTGCATGCAAGTATACATTATGTGAGATACTAAAGTGTTTTGTCAGGATAGGTTGCTGCATGTGTACATTATATTCAGAAATACAGCCTTTGTCAGTTTTACCATGTTTGTTTTTAAAACTTGAAGCTGTTGTTCAGACTATGTTGCCACTGATAATTACTGCAAGAAAAATATCTTCAGAGATATTAATAGCAGACGCAGAAAAAAAAAAACTCTTTTACCAATACATACACTACCGTTCAAAAGTTTGGGGTCACAAAATTGTTTGGGTGACCCAGAACTTTTGAACGGTAGTGTAAATATTATTACAATAAAATATTATGAATTAAATATTATAAATTACATCTTATATTTGTATAATATTATATATAATCTATGAATATAAATATACATATATATTATAAGATTTTCTACACAGAAGATTATATATATAATTTATAAATAATTATCTAAATAAATATATACACTACCGTTCAAAAGTTTGGGGTCACCCAAGCAATTTTGTGACCCCAAACTTTTGAACGGTAGTGTAGATAATTTTATTCTTGGACTCAACGACATTTGATTCACTGTCATACTACTAAAAACACATTTTGGAAAAATATAAAGAGAAGCCACCTCATTAAAAGTTTTTTTTTTTTTTTTTTTTAAAGTCTGCAACTCACTTTATGCTAGTATAAATTAACAAGAAGGTACCTTAAGATCCAGGTCAGTCAGTGAAATAGAGAGACTATATTGAGTGTCCTGTATTAACTGGAGTGATTAATTACCTCCCCAAACTACAATGTCAGATTTGGAATGTGAGGACAGCAATGGAGTCCCAGATTAAACAAATAATAGAAGAGGATGGATGGTACCATAACATTGGGAATATGCTGAGTGGCTGTGTAAAAATACAATTGGTGGTGAGGCTGTGTCAACTGAATGCGACTGACGTGAACTAAATTATAGTTGGCAACTCCTTGCCGCACACCTAATGACATAGCACAGCACATCTACTTCAAGAGAAAAACGTCTCCACAGCCACTACACTGTTTCTATCCATGGCGTTACTGTCAGAAAAGTAGTGGATTGCTAAAAAGAGAGGAAACAGGCAAGGGTATTTTGAGAGCCTGTTGGCAATTAGCCATCTCCCCGTTTCAAGAGTGGGAGAGAAGTTTGACTCATGGCATCCTCTGTAAAATCTAGCGGCGCGCGTATTCTCCCAGACACATACGTAAGTGTGTCTGTCGGCAATGAATTTGAGCATACGCAAAGGGTAAATTCAGTTTAAAATGTCTGTCATAATTGCTGGATTGTCTTTAAAATAAATGAGCATAGACGATGTAATTATATTGTGAAGCGCTGTAAAAGACTACACATACCGTATTTTCCGGACTATAAGGCGCACCTTCAATGAATGGCCCATTTTAAAACGTTGTCCTTATATAAGGTGCACCGGACTATAAGCCGCACCATTAATGCATTGCGTCAGATTTTTAATCCAAATCAAATCATTCTCCATTTTAACTTTTTTATTTCGACTTCAGATGCAACAAATTACTTTATAATCACCAAATAATGATCCATAGTCTTTTTGATTCATAGTCTTCAGCGGGCCACTTATGATTGATTTCATGACACAATGCTTCGAGCAAGTTTAAATTTACGAATTTGGTTAATATATATCGCGCACCGGACTATAAGGCTTTTGAGAACATTTTAGGTTTTTTAGGTGCGCCTTATTGTCCGGAAAATACAGTACAAGCCTTTGCCCTTATCTGACTTTGAAACTCTTCTTACATGAAGGAGAATGTGTGTGTAATGACCCAACATTAGCCTGCCAGCAAAACATTCTACAACAAGATATGCAGAGGACATTGAATGTAATTTAATAGTTAGGGTGAATGATCAGGTATGCAAATGGAAGGATTTCATATTTAATGTGCTCATGTCCAAGCGATGCATAAAAAAGATGAATTACATCTAATAATGGATATTTATTACCCTTCGTGACTCATTTGGGTATGAAAAGGGAAGACTGAATGCTAAATAGACAAAACATTCGGCAAGCCAAAGCTGCTACAAAATAGCCATTCTATACCTTATCTTAATCAGTTGACTTTTTAATCGGGAGTTGTACTAGGCCCCTTGTTTCCTACTGAATCTAAATCTTATCAAGGGTTGATAAGAAAGAAACAGCTTTTAGGGCACAGATATGGGAGGATGCCAATTGGCACAATACAGGGAGCTGTGCAGGTCTGACGACTGCTGACAATAAATCTATCATGATAGTAATCAACCAAGCGAGATCAAAAGCGTTATCTAAAAAAAAGTCATTTGAACATGAACTTCACTGCCCAAAAATGAAGCAGATACAAAATCAATTGTGGGGCCCGTTTATCTAATTGATCTCTTATCATCATATTTTGTATTTCTATCCCATCAATTGGTCCCTCTAAACTCCTTCCTACATCTCCATGCATTTACATATTCTACTCACATCGATCCTACTGAGCCTGGAGAGTCGACTGTGATCCTGGAGCTCCCGCAGAGCTTCTCTTTCTCTTCTTAACCTGATGCTTTTTAATCCTCCAAGCCTTGAATTCAGACACCGCTCTTCTTCAACCAGCATTCTCCCCTCACGCCCCCCACCCTTCTCTCCTCCCATTTACATATCCCAGGTGGGTCACCACGTGAAGACATACATACCCCCCCCCCCACCCAAAATAATACATCTCACAATCACTTGCTTTCTTCCACCCTATGGGGATTTTCTAATAGCCTTATCTCTGTCTGCTTCATACTGCTTCATACCTTCTTCCATCCTTCCTTCCTTCCTTCTTCCCTTTCTTCCTTCCTTCCTTCCTTCCTTCATTGCTCTCCTTTTTTATCTACCCTCCATATGTTGCCATTTCCCATGTGGCCATATTCCATCCTTTTGGAGCCTGGTAGCAACAGTGCAATGTTTCACAGTTCCTGCTCATGATTTGAAGGGAAACTACTCTGCACAACACAGATTCTTTACCTCAAGGCATCACCTTTCCATCCTCTCAAAGTTCTCCTTTTTTTCATTCCATCTAAACACCTTTCCAATCCTTCCTCTAACCCAGGGGTGGGCAAACTACGGCCCGCGGGCCACATCCGGCCCACGGGACCGTTTAATCCGGCCCGCCAACCCTGAACAAATTGTATTATTAAACTTTTTTTTTTTGGTCATTTTGCCTGCAATGACTGCGTTTTCCCAGTAGATGGCGAAGCGCTCGCCTGCGCATTTACTACCGGAAGCCGTGTCAGAAAGCTCGGTGCACACTCACAAGTGCGTGTACGTACTCAGTAGTACGGACTTGGCGCACTCTCGCTCTATTCGTATCAGTCCCGAATTTAGAGCGTGAGCTTTGACGACAGCATTCTTATAATTCGCGCGCTGAGCTTTCAGATGCAGTTTTGCGCTAAAGCCACTCACAAACCTTCCCCTGGAATCCTTCCATTAAAATGAGTGGCCCGAAAAAAAGAAGTGAGTGCCGAATGTTAAAAAAGAGTGGACGATTTGGCTCGACGTACGCGACGTGACGTTCAGCCACATCAACATCAACCCGTCACAGATCAAGGTAAACGGACCAACACCTCGGATCTCGCCTAAGAATTGCCACAACAAATTTTACTCCAGACTATGACGCACTAGCAAAAAAGGGAGACCAACAACACTGTTCCCACTGAAAATGAACGGGAGGCTCTCAAGTTTATTGTAAAAAAATGCATTTTGAATATGATTTGTACACATAGCAGGGATTGAAACTAGCGACCATTCTCATTTTCAAACAATGCAGGATGCTCAAGGACATTGATGCACCACCTATTTGCGACTAATCTTAACCTGTAAAGTTCTTAAGGCTTACTTTAAGGAGGTGTTTCCCGTTTCCTCACCTCTGTTACCAGGTGTTTGCGAGTTAAAACTCTGCTCTGATTTTCAGATACCCCTCACCGTGTTGCTGTTTTGATTACTTTATTTGGATGTATGCTTTCACCGATTCTTCAAGATGATATATTTGGTCAGAATATTTGCCGTTTGATGTGATCTCATAAGATAAACATCTTTCATTAATCTGACCTGCAGGCACTGAAGTGATGGAGATTGTTATTCATAATAACAGTGTCGTATTTTATGAGAATCACTGATAGCAGTTTTTTAGTGAATTATTACTATTTTTTTAATGCTGTTAATAAATGCATTTGTTTTCAAAAAAATTGTTTGGAATATCCATGCTTTACTACCTACTAAAGGCCAAGATCTTTTATGCAATGACCTTTACAGGTCGCTTATATGACTTCACACAACGCCTACGTCCATCTGCTCCTTGTCCGGCCCTCCGGTCCAAATTTAGAACCCAGTTCGGCCCGCGAGTCCAAAAGTTTGCCCACCCCTGCTCTAACCTCTATGCACTCAGCGTCCTTCTACCTCAGTCTATCCAGAAGCGATTACATTTGTATGCTGTGAAAGGAGAAAAGGTGTGAGAAAGGTGCAAGATTATATTCTTCAGCTACGTGGGGTTGCAGGTTCGGACTGATTTAACAAATGTGACAGGAAAAGGGCTGGTCACAAAAGATCTGGCGTGAAAGAAAAAGAAGCCAGAATGCAAAACAAAGATGATGAAAATAGGTAAGAAAAGACAATCATAAGGTACCAAATTAAGTGGATATAGCCTGAGCAAGGGGAAGTCATGTCAAAAATTGTCTTGACTACAGTAGGTTTTATGCAACCCAACTAGTCCAAACACAGTATTCAGATTAATATTGAATATTAATGTGTTTTCATTCACCTGAGAGGTGCGGCCATTTTGCGAATGCTACATGACCAAACTCAGGTATGTAGTGATGTTTACCTGAGCCCTTAGGCCAGGTCTGTCGTACTCATATATTTCGCGGGCCGCATTGTAGTCATTGCTTCCTTCGGAGGGCCATTATGACTGTCAACCCAAATAAATGTATGAGCACCTCATATTTTATACAGTAAAAGCTACAACTGACAACTCATTTTCAAATCAGACGAGTAAAAACTGGTCAAATATTAAAAAATATATATATTATTAAAATTGAAGACAATTTGCAATTCTAGTAATGACACACAAATTTGATGCACAATTTGTCTTCGCGGGCCACATAAAATGATGTGGTGGGCCGTATCGGGCCCCCAGGCCTTGAGGTTGACTGGGCTGCCAGTGAAGTACAATCTTGACGTCGATATGCGTCAATGGCAGTGAATGAGTTCATCAGAATTAATAGAATTCAGACGAGTGAGCATGCATGAAGCATATGATTGTATTTTTTTTTTTACTTGACTTCTCCTTTAAGAAAAGTGGAAAAAAAATAGAATGATGATTTGATGAGGAAAGGATGACAGGAGAGTTTTAGAAGCTTTACAAGATAAAAGAGTCATTTGAAGTTGGGCTAAAGGGAACTTATAAGTGGAAGGATGTAGAGAAGAGAGAAACAAATGAGAGAAAAGAGAAGAAACATTGCAAGGGGAAAAGAAATGCTGCCCAGTTAAAAAGTTGCAAATAGAGGATTTTAAAAGAGGGACCTCAGGGTTGTGAAACCATAAGTAGGCCAGGAGAATTTTCAGCAAAATTGATTAGCATTAAAACAGACACAGTAGGCTTGAAGGGTGCTGTTTATCAGAACATGCCCTCCATTGGTTGGCACATTGACACACCCAAAGGCAGTGAAAAGGGAGGGAAAAAAAGACCCTCGGATGGAAACGACATACATCTAGTAGAGTGAAATAGACATGCGATAGGAACAAATAGAGGGCGAGTAAGAAAGTGACTGACACATTGCTTCGTTAACACATCCAGCGGCTGTTCCGTGTTCTCACACTACTTGGTGAAAAAAAAGAGACACTTTCGCTCAGTCTCATGGCACTGTTCATGCATGCGTGTGCGTCTTTGCCCAGAAATAGTTTGTCGTATTATCTCTCAGCCGCATCCCTGGGGTGTGCTGTTGCGTTAATAAGCAACACACCACGAGATGACTATATCCAAAGCACAGCCGTGTACAAACCAGTTTGCCTATTTTTCACAGTCCCCTGCACTTTTAATAATTAATTTCTTAAGTTTCAAAGTCAGATAAAAATCTTCTAACATTTAACATTACATTTTCTTGTTCTCCTACAGTCTCGGTAAATGGTATGTGTGACCAAACAAACTATGCATATTTTACATCAAGCCCATAACAGGAACTGTCCTTCAACACAAGTACTACTTAGATTGTGTCTCTCTTTTTAAACGTTATTCATTGATCACATGATACTTGCTGACTCCAATTATTTACTTCAGTGTAAATTCAGAGGTAAGCAAACAATACCAGAGAGCTCACTTTCGGAAATATCAGGACTGAAATTAATTCACAAAAACTTTTCTTGTTACGCAACCACTTAAATACCGTATTTCCCGGACTATAAGGCGCACCTAAAAAACTACCGACAGTGCGCCTTATAGTCCGGTGCGTCTTATATATGGATCAAATTCCTAAATTTAAACTAGCCCGAAGCATTGTGTCATGAAATCAATCAGAAGTGGCCCGCTGAAGACTATGAATCATAAATAAAAAAGACTATGGATCATTATTTTGGGATTATAAAGCAATTTGTTGCGTCTGAAGTTTAAATGAAAAAGATAAACTGGAGAATGATTTGATTTGGATTAAAAATCTGACATGATGCATTAATGGTGCGTCTTATATAAGGACAAAGTTTTAAGTAATTTGAAAGTCAAATCATTGAATCTTTGAAAACTCAACTTTATATATTAAAAGGATGAGAAAATACATTCCTTAGAAAGGAAAATAAGAATATGCTGATTATTGATGACCAAGGCTCGCCTGTTCTACAGTACTTTTTTGCTTCCCCTGTTCCACAACGACTCTTTGACGTCAGCACCTTAAGAAATAATGACGCATACATTCCCCTGCTGGATGTCCACTCCTCCAGATGTTTTATTTATAGGTTCTGCTCCGCGCGGTCACTCGAATGAGTATGTCTGACCATGGCGCACCAACTTGCTGTTTCAGAGAGAATTGCTATTGATCCAGAGGAAGGTGAAAGAGATCCTGTTAATCCACATTTGAACTGTCCCAAATTGCTCAAGCAGCCGTCAGTAAAATGCTTGCCACAAACAAAGAAATAGGCTGTTTTTAGTATATGTTGAAAGTGCGGTGGGGGGATGGGTTAAAAATTGTGAGGCTGGAGTGAAGGTGGAGTTAGTGGTATCACAAACCGAAAAAGGTGGCGTTAGCAATGTCACAAACTGATCTGCTAAAACAGTGCATTTGCATTCTTTTTGGGGATTGGGTTGGGGGATGCATAACTATGGTCAAAAACCTAAAAAATAAATCCACGTCAGTGGCCCTTTTATAATTGTTCTTCTATTATAAACTCGAGAGAAGACTAAATTGAAATGCCGATTAGTTTTATTTTTGTCCAGGCCTTCTCCAAATCATCAAAAACTCTAAAAAGGAGAAACGGAATAGAAAATGTGTGGTTTTAGTTTTAGTTGAGCTTCATTTAAACAACAGATGGCAATGGCACAATTACGCACACTCCTCTTCTGTACAAGACAACAAGCAACATATACAATGCATGGATTTTAAACAGATAATGGATGCCCAACATTGAAATCCTGCTTCCCTGCAGGCCTCTGTTGAAATTAAAATATAAATAATAACCCAGATTCATATCCCCATCTAGAAACACTCCTTATTCTGAAAAACATTCTGTATTCATATGCCACACACCACCATTATGAATAATTAATATACGAGGAGAACACTGCACAGCTGGCAAGGAATGCCGTAAGATACCCAGCATGAATATCTGTTAAATGCATCTTCGTAACTTTGCCTTTAGTCAAATTACTGTTAAGTTATTTTATGTTATTGTGATTTCATTCATGTTGTTAGTTTCTACATATCACAGTTCACAAAAACATCACATTTGTGCTGAATTGCAGATCAGAAATGTAAAATCTATGCTTCATAATATTACAAGGATCTCATTTATGAAACATGAGCAGAACCATCAACATTTTAATAACTACACCCTGAACTGGTTGCCAGCCAATCGCCGGGCACACATAAACGAACAAGCAATCACATTGTGTCGCTCATCTAAGACTGATGGTATGTTTTTAATTCTGATTTATGGATGCACTGACAGTCAAAAAGCAACACAGTGTGAGTTTATGAGCTGTCAAAATCGTTAATCATGATGTTTTAATCACGGCTGTTTGTTTATTCGTGTCTTGCTTCAGTCATCTTGCTGTTTATAACTAATTGATTCCCTTGTCTAGCTCCGTGTGAAAAATATCAACTTAAAATGAAAGAGAGGAAAAAAAAACGATTCGTAGCAGTAGAAGTTGAAGCTCGGGAGTTTGGTGGATGGGGCTCAGTACAACAACTAGTCAACTAAATTATTGTGTCATAGAAGTTAGTCGTTTTCAGCATCCATATGTCATCACCAAGATGCACTGGAAATAGCTTTGGAATTTAGACTACATTGTTTGAGTCTGGTCGCAGTCACATCAAGCACATTCCTAGGGTGAGGCAAACCTGAGCAAATAGACTATATGCAATATCGTCTAAAACTGTCACTTTTACCCATTTGCTACAATGTCGAAAGTTGTCTTGCGCAATTACTTCTGTCATGGCAGTACTTTTGTTTGAGGAGAAAAAAATAAATAAAAAAGCAGGCTAGTCCTGGCATAACCTCAAACACAAGGAGGGAGTTCCGACCAACGCTGGGTGTATGTATCTAATACCAGGATATAACCGGCTATACATAATTCATTCCGACTGCCGGCGAGCGAGAGAGCAATATATTCTGACGTTCTGCGCTCGCACTCATGGGAAATGGGGTATTACCACTACAGGCAAAACACTACCACTTTTCTCCATATAGTCAACGAAAACCAAAAGTTACCTTGCTCTGCTTTAAATTTATAATCTTGTCACGATATTTAAATTTTGTCTGGATCCGTGTAGAAGGCGTTTGAGTCGAAATATAGACTGAGGCCCACTTGTTGCAGAATTCTGACCAACATGCACCAGATCCTGTTGTTCATTTTGATTCAAAAGGCACAATATTTATAAGGAGAAATGTGAAAAAGCTAAAAAGGAGCGTATTGATGGATCTGACTCAGGATCAAAATCTTATTATGTATGCTTCATGAGCACTACAATAATAACTAGAGGCGAGGTCGCTTGTCAAGGTGTTCTGTTCAATATAAATTGTTACTCTTTGAAAGCATACTCCTTACCCGATTGTAATTGCTATGAACTGTGCAAAAGATATATTCGTAAGATTTTAAAATGAGCACTTAACCCTTTATGGGTTGTGTTGAACGACTCAACATGAGGCCATGAGCAGTCGTTTTTGTCAGGTAGCAGGGTTTGTTTTTACATGGAGCTATTTTTACCAGCTGTAATGTCAAAAATATAACAAGCACCAGACGTTTCAAACAGATGGGCGCAACAGCCGTTGTGACATCTTTAATAACGTTGTTATCCTTGCTCTGTAATTTTAACACTGTTTATGTATTTTTGTGAGCGAATTGAGGCAACTCCATTGTGTTTTATTTTTACTGTAGGAGAAGAACATGGAATAGTTTCATAAATGTCGAGTGACATTTTGACACTTTGATTCTGAGCTGACTTAAGAGCCATTATATTTGGGAATAGATTTATAATTTACTTGATTGGCATAATTAAGCATAAAACACTGGTGACTTTGCCCAAGTGGTAATGGAAGCAGAACTGTCAAAGCCACTTTAGAGAGCTGAATGAGACATTATTGAGAGCACATGATTATGCAAGTAGTGAAATGGTGAAAAGGAGAGTGTGAAGTAGTCTGATGTCATTTTTGGTACCCCTAATAGAGGGCCTCTATTAGTGATTGACGAGTTATGTCTGTATTATTGTAAGCAGTGAAATCTAACGAGTGATCATAGAGGGAAGGAAATAATGCCCCTCGAAGTGTGTCAGAGTTTGACTGAATTTATATTTGTATATGTATAAAGCATGTGTTAAGCATGTGTTTCTATTAAGAGAATTTGGCTCCTTTAAAAGCAAATGTATCTCTTCGAGACTCCCCGCGAAGAACCAAAACATTCCTTAAAATATCTCTTCGACATTTAGCACCCAATTGGTGGCGAGTCATTTTTCGGCACTGATAGGTGTTAGTCAATTCTTGCACATCAGAAGGTTCCCCCTGCAAAGAACTTGACTGCGATAGACTCACTCCCACTCCCAGATATAATGTGTTAGGGCTGGCATTTACAAAAAAGACAAGTTGCTAGGGTGATGACATTCCTTATTCTCATCCATGCCTGAATAAATTCTAATTTATCCTAATTAGGGCTGGTTAAATGTAGCAGTTATGTACAGGAGAAATAATTGACCTATTGCAATCGTTAGACAGTCTTTTATTAAGTGACAGTGACCTTTAAAGGTTACGCAAAAGGCTGATACTCAAAAGACTTTATTGAATACTTGGTTTTGAGAGATATACAAACCCCAATTCAATTCAATTCATAACTTGTCATTATTTTACCAATTTTGACACAGATTGGTTTGTTAGAAAAATTACACATGCGGTAGGTAACATGCCTCGGTAACTTTATAATTGGACCTTTAAAGACATTAATTGTAAAGCAAGACCAAATGTTTTTTATAAGAGAACTCACACAAAAAAAAAACCTTTAACCTTATGTGGCTGTAAATACTTTCTTTCACATTGTTGAACAGCAGGCAATTAATTGGGGGAAAAAAAAGGTAACAAGTTGTGAAAACAAATCTTTGAATATTCACATTTGTCCTTATTTGACGCATATTCTTCATTTAAGGTGAAAATTAGGCTAATTGTGAAATGTTCTTATGGGCACACACACAACGTACTCAATCCCGTAGGACCTGCAAAGTACATCAGTGAGAGTGTTATAAGTGTGACAAGATAGACAGAAGATTGGAGGGGAATTAAAATGAATTTCCGAAGTTCACACAGTTTATCACGTATATTAAACGGTGAGAACGTGTGAGGTGTCAGTCATTCAAACCTAACTGCAAAGATGCATAAATAAATGCAAGGTTGTGTTTTTCTGAAACCTTCTTGATCTCTTTCATACAAACAATGCACATGATGAAGATAGGAGACCCAAGATGTTCTATTAAACATGTGCTTTTCTATTCTGAACCGTGAGGACAGCATCATTATTATTATAGTCTGTGTGTGCACCAAGGCGTGACAAGATTTAACGAGTGGGTGGATTCATGCATGCGAATTCTTTTTGGAAACACCGCCATTACGCTATGTTCTTACACTCTACCTTTAATAGAAAGTGAAAAGTTTCTATCATACTTCACCAAATGCATTATAGATCTCATTCTTTGAGGTTTGCGGTGTCTGTGCCTATGTGCTGACAATGACAATGATCGTGGGGAAAGAAATGGAGGAGAAAGAATGAAGGTCATGACGTGATGAGATAGTAGAAAGGAGACCATACGAGGAAAGTCAAATTCAGGCTATGAAAAATGATATGTAGGTGTCTATCATTTAAATGATTTTTGAATGTTCTAAGTACCATTTTTTCCACACTATAAGGCGCACCGGTTTATAAGGCGCACCTTCAATGAATGGCCCATTTTAAAACTTTGTCCATATATAATATATATACATTTGGTCCGCGGGCCGGACTTTGGGCACGCCTGCTGTAGTGGCTCAATATTGGTCCATAAATTAGGCGCACCTGATTATAAGGCGCACTGTCGACTTTTGAGAAAAAGTTTTTAGGTGTGCCTTATTATGCGGAAAATACGGTAAGCTTATATTTGACATTTGATGATTGCATGAAGCAAATGCTGGAATCAAGTTCATAGGCAGCTATTATTGTATGTACATGGCCATATCCAAAATGAAAAAGTAAAAAATACTAAAACAAAGCTTCTACTGACTGGAACATGAGCTTTATTCACTTGTAATGATCTGCACATATTTCCCATCTGCAGTGACATCTGCAGCAATATTTACGAAGAGACTGGAACTGTGATGTGTCTGCCCTCGGTTTTGTACATTTGACAGACCAGCTGCACTGATTGTACCAATCTTGATGTAACATTTTGATAATCAGCAACGTAACGCACTTTGTTGTTAACACGAGCTACTAGCAAAAATGTCTCCATTAGTGGCAGGTTGTACTTCAAAGCCGAAACAGAGTTGAAGGAATATCTCACCAAAGTACATGTAAGGTTGTTTAACATAAAGTACTACTGACAAATGGGGAAAAAAATCAAGGAAAAAAAAACATAAAGCATTACCCTCGTTGGTAGTGCTTTAAGCATATCAAAGTTGAAAGTGAAATTGTGTCGACTGAACCGATAACAGTATGTATAACACTGAAAGCCCATTTTTACAGGGGGTGTCATACATTAATTCAACTTGTGGGGGAGAAGTTGAAATGTGTATTACGCAACCAAACCAAGTTTTTGTCCCAAGGAGCAATGCAAATCTAGCTCAATAAAACAGGACACTCACCATTTGCCAATGTTTTCTTCTTACGCAATGCCTTCCAATGAGGTTTTGTTTTTGACCGTTTCATGGATTATAAAACAGATGTGGGTCAGCACCAAATTTACTACTGTTGACAAGGCCATTCTCACTGGTCCCTGTTTGCTCTCCCAATTGTAGTTTTGTGGCCCCCAAATTAAACTAAACTAAACTACCGTGTTTTCCGCACTATAAAGTGCACCTAAAAACTTCAAATTTTCTCAAAAGCTGACCGTGCGCTTTATAATCCGGTGCGCCTTATATATGGACAAAGTATTAAAATGGGACATTCATTGAAGGTGCGCCTTATAATCCGGTGTGCCTTATAGTGCGGAAAATACGGTAAACTAAACTAAACCTGTACCGTCATTCGCCAAGGAGTTTTTGGCATTATGATCGCAATTTGTTGCTGCCAGTGTCTCGTGACCATCTCAACCCTCTCATTTACAATTTATCACGTGCAGTGCTCTGGTAAAGTAACTATTCTTTATCACACTTTCTGCTTCTCTCTTCTGTCTGCCCAATCCATCTGTCCAGACTTGTGTGTCTAAAAGGCTTTGGGTGTTGCTGTTGTGCCCAGGGAAGTACACAGATTTAGATAATCACTGTCTGGAGATATGTTCAAGATAAGAGCTATAGTCACGCTCTCCTGGTGTGGTTGCCAACAGTGTATGTTTGTGTATCTGTGTGTTCATGTGTGGGTGTGAGATAACCTCATAGCCTCTTGTCCAGGCCAGCTGTGGGTTGCAGCTGATAAGTGACACAAGTATGCCTCCAAATAGTAGACACCTTGAAAACTCGATTTTCTGTTTTGCTTACAAATGATGAAAACATTGGAAAAAAAAGACTGAATAAGGACTCAGTTTAATCAAGTACCAACGGACATCCCAGTTCGTCACTGACGGACTCCTGTTTTGCTGACGACTGATGAAAAAACAGATAGCGTGTCTCTTGCTTGTTTGTTGGCGAGGGTGAATAAACAGGCTAAAAAATACCTACAATAAGTTAAGTATATGAAGTAGAGGTCGATTTTTTTTTCTCCATTTATCCATCCATCCATTTTCTGTACTGCTTAGTCTCCACGGGGGTCGCGGGCGTGCTGGAGCCTATCCCAGCCGTCATTGGGCAGTAGGCGGGGGACACCCTGAACCGGTTGCCAGCCAATCGCAGAGCACATAGAGACAAACAACCATACGCACTCGCACTCACACCTAGGGACAATTTGGAGTCTTCAATCGGCCAACCAAGCATGTATTTGGGATGTGGGAGGAAACCGGAGTGCCCAGAGAAAACCCACGCGGGCCCGGGGAGAACATGCAAAGTCCACACAGGGAGGGCCGGAGGTAGAATTGAACCCGCACCTTCCTAACTGTGAGGCGGACGTGCTACCCAGTGCCCCACCGAGCCGCCTTTTCCATTTATCATTGTTTTTTTTTTTCATTTAATATATAAGCCTGCCTCTAAGTACTAGTCAATGTTGCCCTAAAAAGTGCCTTAGTTACTTATTACTTTCTTTACAAATACCTTAATTACTTTACTGATTACTTGATTTTAAAAGTAACTAAAATAGATTACAAATTACTGACAACCCTGCTATACATAAATATGACACTACTGTTTTTTTTCTATTTGTTTTTTATTTTTTTTAAATAATGACAAGCAAAACATTTATTTTAATTCATAGTTTTTTTAATACATTTGAATGGGTATAAATTTATTGCAATAAGTTGAGGGCTACTACTCGCCCCACATCATCAAACACACACATTAACTCAAATGTCATGATGATTGTGCTAGATTGCGTCGAAACTAAATACAGTACAAGTATAAAATAACGACTAGAAAATAGAAGATGTGCAAGAAAAGTTGCAAGCCTCAGTGATATGTATATTCCACCATTGTAGTCACAATCACTCATTCATAATGAACTTATATTAGGCACCACTAACAAGCCTCACAAATATGTTGAATCACACAGCGGAAAGACTTGTCACTGCCTAATTAATAATATTACCTGACACACCAATTGGACACACAGGAAGAATCGAGTCATTACTGTTTGTCGTGTTTTGTAGGACAGCACCTGTATAGCAAGCGGGTGAAGAGAGAAACACCATAACAGAATAAAATAGTAGCTCAAAGAAGGTTCTCTGTCTGGTAGTAAGCAAAAAAACTTAAATCTATACACTTATTTTAAGGCCAGGATACCAACGTCATTAGTAGGGGACATTCGTATATAGTAAGCATTGTTTTCACTTTTTTCAAGAATATAAATTGATTGTTGAGAATGAAATACATTTGCTGCTTTATATTATTGAAATGAAAAAAAATTTTGTTAGTGTGTTTTAGGGTTGTATTAGTTTTGGATTTTTCAATAATAGTTTTTATTTTGTTGTGACTTTTTTTAATTTATTAGATTTTTAGAGCAAGTTTGTTAGCTTTTATTTTTTTGGAAAATGCTTTGTTTTAGTGTCCTTTTTATTAGTTAGTTTTATTTATTTATGTATTTTATTTATTAAATATTTTGAGTATTTGTCAAGTGCAATCACTGAGATTCATTCATCAATATCTTGTTTTGGTGTGGGGTCTGCCGAGAAGACTTCATGGACATTGCAAAAAGTAACAAATAAAAAACAAACTTCAGTAATGGTATGAAAAGTATGCACTCCAGATTCACATACATTACAATATAGTTTACTGTATTGCAACCAAAACCAGTCAGCCTATGAGCATAGAATTGTACTCAAAGTGTTTGTAGGTTACACTTACTTGCACATATTGATACTTTCGTTCTCTGAATGTGGTAGAGTTGCGCTCAAAGGCTTCCACTTTTTCAAGCTGAGTCTGTTAAGTTGGAGGACGGTCGATAGTTGACAGAGACTCGCTGTTGATTCCATCAAAGCTGACAGTCTTCAAGAACTCTGCTGGACTTCACCCAGTCGGATGGCATTATTCTGAAGGACCAAACCACCAATCAATGCTTCTTGTTGTGGGGATAAAATAGCTTTCCCTTTATTCTCATTGGGCCGTCTTTCAGTTCTACAAAGGGGAAAATGCACTTAGAAATGTGTACAGGCAGTAAAAATGGTATTGTAATGAAGATCACATTACTTACAGTACAGTATTCTCTGTTAGAGTAAATATTGTACAACGAGAAACGACCTGTTTTATTCTCGGAACGTACTGATAATGGTGGCCACAGAATCTGCTCGGATTAAGATGGACTCTGTCGTGGTTTTCTCATGGTCATACGAGGAACTCGGACGTGGTGTAGAAAAACATTTTGGGTTTGAAAAATTGGTTCAGGCCTTTGAGAATTTGGCTTTAGTGTTTTATCAATTGTGAAAAACTGTAATTGAGAAAAAATTAACATAAAGGATATTTTTGCTGTACTTAAAGTAGCTTTAGTTTTATAAACCTAAAATTGACTTTTTATTTGTTAGTTTTGTTTTTATTTCATTTTCTTAATTAAATTGTTTTTTCAATTGGAGTTTTAGATTTTTCATTGTTGTTTATTTACTCCACTAACCTTGGTACGTTGACATACTCTTATCTGTCAATAAAAATCAGTGGGCTGAATTTAATTATTGTTTCTGCTATTGTCGTGTACCTCAAGCCTTCATGAAAGATATATATAATAATTTGAAACATTTTGCTTCCAAACCCAATTTACAGTTTGCAAGTATGGTGGTCAACTTGTCAAATGCATGACGTCATATTTGTCCTCAAGCTCTACTCGGAAACACACAACAATAAGCAGTTGCGCTTACAATATCGCCAAGATGGACGATCAATATTATTGACCATTAAAGAGGGTTTGCTTGGGATATTGAAAAAATATCAGAGACTTTATTGCAAAAAGTAAGATAAGTATTTTTAAGTGAGTCTTGGGTTACAGGACTAATCGATGGTCATTTTCCTACCTTGCTGCACTCATTTAATGTCACGTCTGTCTTACACCATTAATGTATTTGTTAAATACTTAATTTCTCTCTGTGCTTCATTACCCTTCTTTCATGCATGTTATCCATGCATCCTAAATAGAATAGGTGCTCTAAAATTGTGATTACTATCTTGTACATCTGCACTGATTTGCAGCAGCAGGGCCCACATGAGGTTGTGTATAATTGTGCACCTTCTGTTGAGGGACTCCGAGGTAAAGAATTTTAAGATTCTCCAAAGCTGTCATAATAAATAAAAATCAGGTCTCCTCGGAAGTTGCGTAAGACCACTTAATTGTATGCCTGATAAACAAAACTGTGACGAATGGCAGGTTTTGTTGGGCTTATATATTTGCACATTTGAAAACAGCTTTGTTTTTTTTATTGATGTTTTTTGTTTTATTTTTCACCAGAGCAACAATATGAACATAAGTTCAAAACAAATTTAATACATTAGTGGTACATACACCCAAGTCATTAAATGACTTTTTATATGAAACTATTAAATCTGAGAAACACATCACACCCTTGGCAAAAATGAACAGTGACACACTGGAAAACCATTTCTCCAAATTTGTAGAAAGGTGTCAGGAGAGCAGAGCTGTTGGAGGATAACTGCAGTAAAAGTAGACTCCTTGGGGAGCAGTGTTTTCTCATTGCTTTGATTATGCCTACACAGTTTGAGATTTTTATGTTAAACCCTATAGCATGTCAACAGCCCTCAGCAAGCCTCTGCTGCTGAGCCTCAGTAATGAGAAGTGATTTCAGCACACTGTGGATTAAAGCTGTTCTCCCCATTGCTGCAGTAATTTTTTTTCACAGTTAGACGATGCATAGTACAATAATTGAATGTTTTCGTTCTCTGCCTGGCTCTTTATTTTGCTTCTCTTCGTACTTGTACATAACTTGCCTCATACCACCTGTTGTGAGTTATGAGATACTTTCCAATCGCGAGCTAATGGTAGATCATGTTTGGATTTTAATAATATATCGCATTTGTAGTTTTCTCTCTGAAGTCTGCCCAAGATACCTCAGCAGATAGCTCAAAATCAGTGTACATTCATGGCTAATGATGTCCACAAATTGCAATTATTTGGTACCAAAATATACTGTATGTGGACATCTTTACTGATGTCCGCTTCAACCTCTGAAAATTTCACAATTAGCGTCTTCAGGGTTCAATTTTGAGATAATGACAAAATTAGCAGTCTATGTAAAGTTTCCCTTATGTTTCTCTTTCATAAGGCTCCAAGGTATGAACACAATTTATTTCAAAAGGCGTGATAATGGCTTTTTCCTCATAGAAGCTCCCATTTAATGTCAGTAAGACCCCACATGTTGCGTCAATCGAAATTATAATTTGTAGAAATGAGCAAAGCTGTTCACATAAATTTGGATAACAATTGGTCACTATTTTCAGACATTAAGTGATAACAGAATGTGACAATGCAAGCCAGGAAACAATATTACAATGTTTGTCTCTTTCCTTCTATGACATAGTCAGTCTGATAGTATGCGGAAAAGCAGTTCCCGTCCCGAAATAAAATGTTACTAATGTCGCCACAAAGAAACCCATGATTGGTCGACAAACCCTTGTCCGACCAAATTCATATCGGTTGAGCAATCGCTAATGTCAGTTTTGCAGGAAGAAAATGACTTCGGATTAAACCTTTATTATGGGTATGAGAGTGGCATAAATAAAATCAATCATAAAATTAAAATATAAAGAATGTTAGTTGAACATAAGCTAAATAGTTAATAATTATTTCAGTTTTTATTATTTTCAGTGATTAAAGAGGTACTGTAGTCTTATTATGAGCAATACTCTAGAATGGATCGTGCCGTTTCTGCTTCTCCATTTCCTCAGTTTGTTTGGGTGAGGCAAATGGTTGAGCACTCCACAATGAAGGTCAATGCTGTGTCCGATAAAAGTTACTCTCTCCTAAAACTTTTTCTCCCCTGCGGTCTCTGTGTAATCTCAGTGTGAGGAAAATGCCAGCTGCCAGTCTCATTCACAGAGATATGGACCGAGCCCTAAACGCACCTGCTTACCCACGGCAGAATAACAGTGAGCGAGAAATATATGTAGATTATAAAATGGAGGCAAGCTTTCAGATGATAATATTTGAGCACCGGGCTGGCAGGTCCCAGAGAAACTAGAACCAGGTGTTGTTGTTTTTTTGACATGCACACGTGTGTGCGTGTGTGTGTGTGCATGCGTGTGGGTGCCAGAAAATGTGCTGTCAAGTCCTCAGTGTAACTCCCACTTGGCAGGACAAAACAAATGGCATTTTCTATAGATTTTTGGCAGACAAGTCCCACTACAACCATCTTATATCGTATTACCAACAGCCTGAGATGCGCAACTTGATCTTTATCTGTTAAAAAAAAAATCCCCTGGCGTAAACGACCTTTTACAGTCCTTATCTTTCAGTGTCATTTTTTTCCCCTGTGTGTGTGTGTGTGTGTGTGTGTGCGTGTGTGTGTTTTCCTGAAGAAATTCAGCAAATATCCTCAAACCCTGAAGGGGAGCAATTTCTGGAGGATTCACTATGGTAAGCATGTCCAAGGTGATAGCACTCAAGTGGTACTAAGATTGGGAGGACTGCAACTGTTTTTTAATCAAAAATCGAGCAAAGACCTTCAGGCTATGTTGAAGTAATCGGCCTGCAAAAATATAATCAGCATAAATATGTTGTCAGTCAAAGTTTACTCTCGAGGAAGGAAACATTCTCCATTTTTCTCCATTCTTCATTTTTCTGTAAGTGTAAGTTATTAAAGGAAAACAAATCGTATAAAAGAATGTGCATATTTCCCATGTCTCAATATTGTATTTATTTTGCGGAAATCCTTGTGTAAGAGCGGCGGTTATTTGTAAATTAACATGCTGTGGATAATGCCACGGGGAAAATATTCTGCATATTTAGCAGAAAGTCATATTCCTCCTATATTGAAAAAAATGCACATTAAATGTATATGAGGGACATAAAACAGAATGTAAAATTTTATTTCTTGTATTTAATGCCGGGGCATAAATTTTGGAGCACAAAGAGAAGGTCATCAGTTAAAGAAGGCTTTTTTGCTGCCGTTGACTTTTCAGGGCAGTAGCATAACTTTAGCGATAATGGTCCTTCTGACCTAGAGATGCTTTTTGACAACCACAAGCACTCTCCTTTATTTTGGTTTGTTTGATTTTTTTATTAGGAGTTCACAAAATGTACTGTTTGTTTTATAGGATGTTTTTTGGTGGTCACAGTTGAGATTTTGGGCTTGGGTGTTGAAGCTTATAATGTCCCTCTCACTTGCCTTACTGAATGTGCATGGCCCCCAGAGGCAGCATAAAATAGAAACACTTTCAGTTTGCAACAACATATTCACTCGATTATTTTTATTTGAATCTACAAATACATAATGTACTGCAAGACAGCTTTTTCAGCCAATAGGATCGTCTTGAATTCACACGCGACTTGTATGTCAAAGGGCATTTTGTTGCTGAGGTGAGTCCCCACCTACTGCTCCTTGCCAGTTTTCTGCAAAGCAAACCTTGGTTCATTTTAATAGGGAAGAAATTGCGTCACGATCACTCGGAGCTTGTGAACCATTCTACAAAGTCAACTATATTGTCAATTCGACATCATTAATTGTCTTTCGATGAGAATCTTTATTAGAAATGTTTTACATGTGTACTCAAAATGGTATATGGTAGGTAGCAAATATACCTCTTTCGTTTATTGATTTGTTTCACGTAGACAAGTGAACGGCCATTACTGTTGTGGCTAGGTGGGTGGGGAATTATCTTTAATTTAGTGTTGGGTGTGCTGTGGTTGACTCATCCTTTATGGCGGGACTATAAACGTGAATATTTATGTATTCCATTATGACTGTGCTGTAAATAGGCCTCGAGAGAA
This sequence comes from Syngnathus typhle, assembly GCF_033458585.1. NCBI lineage: Eukaryota > Metazoa > Chordata > Actinopteri > Syngnathiformes > Syngnathidae > Syngnathus > Syngnathus typhle. The sequence continues at coordinate 5,299,422 of NC_083750.1, read as the reverse complement.
TTCTCTAACGAATGTCTTGTTTCTTTTCAGATGATTCAATTGAATCATTTAACAGTCCCACAAGGGAAGTTATAGTGTGTGTATGGGGAGTGGGGGAATCTGACAGTGGTCTGCAAATGAACAAGCCTCTCTCTTGCAAACACTTCCATCTATCCAGCTATTTTTAGAACACTTTTCTTCAGTAGGGTTGTGGGTGAGCAGGAACCTATCCAAGCTGACTTTGGTCAAGGAGTACACCCTAGACTAGTTCCCAGTCACTCACACATAATCACGATTCATGCTTCCATGGGAAGTAATATTTAATTAACCTAATGTGTGTTGTGTAATGTGGGACAAAGCCATTGAAGAAAATGCACTTTTTAACGTTAGAGTTTGGTTGATACTAGTGGCAGCTAATGGGAACTGCATCTCTGGGGGTTACTGAAGCAGTGGTCAGCGGCCTTCTTCAGCAAACAAAGCATGTCTTCGGAGCCCACCATGCTTCAAATACTGCTTTAAACATAAAGCGCCTATCAAGGCTTACTGAGCTTGTCAGATATTGCGAGATATCTCAGTGATAATATCTGCATGCTTGGCAGGTGGATTGGATTCAGCAGGATAAGGCTGAGTCAAGGGTTTTATTTTGAAAGGCTGAGTGTGAAAGTTAGTAAAGTATACCAGAAAGCAAGGTTATGGGGTGTAATTACTACTCAAAAGTATCAAAATATGTGCACTCTTTTAACTTGTTTCCTTATTTTTTCATGTGAATCATGAATATTGGACCCCCCAGCCCCCATGTCACATGTCAAAACAGGTCTTAAAATCCATGTCTCAAAAGCAGGTCTAATCGGCTTTATTGGCACTCTGCTGGGGGCTAATTACAGTGGCCTGGCGTTATGAGCAAACAGCTCCAGGGTGGTTATTTTGGTGCAAATATTCATAACTTTTAATTGGTTTGAGAAATTAAGGCCTGTTTGTTACTCAGCTCTACTTAATCCATCTACAAAAGTTGTAAACTTACACGAAAACATTTTTGAAATTACCTCACTCATAACCAAAGTTTAAAAATACTTAAAAGTGGGAAATTTATATACAAAATATGTAGTGGCTAACAAAAATATTCCTAGATATCCCAGAGTAAAACGCACACTGTGATTTCACCACTGTGGCAACAAAAGATGACTAACCCCTAGCTTCAGCCATGAGCCCCCAATTGTTCGTCAGTGATATGAAAGTACATGATGTAAACCTCAGACAGAGTGCATCACATGTACCGCTGTGCCTGTGCAAAGTACTAAACTGATGCAAGAACAGCTTTTAACGATCACATCATATCTTAAACTCAAACGGAGACAGGGTAATTTCTTGGCCAGGGGGTTTTCAAATTTGAGTCCCTTCTCAGGAGGCCACTGTGCAGGGTGCAAATCATTACTATTCTGCGAATGAGGCAACAAAAAATGATCTTGGCAAAAAATGCTCATATTTGTGGTTTTGAGGGTCTTACTTTTCCCACGCTGTTACAGCACCCTTTTCTTCCTTTTATTATTCTAAGAATTGTCCTCAAAACCAATGTCAACCATCCATTGATTTTCTACAACGCTTATCCTCACCAGGGCTGCAATTGGGCATGACACCAGGCAACAATCAGGGCACACCCTGAACTGGTCAGCAGCCAATCACATGGCACAACCAGACAAATCATTCACCCCTAGGGACAATTTAGACTCTCAAAATTAATTCATAAAGAATTCATTTAAATCTGGTGTGGAATCTAACCATTGAAAATTTGTTTTCCTTAATTCAGCAAAGGGGCTTCTGGTTTACCTTCTGCTTTACTGCATCTATTTTTGTTTGTATTTTATTTTTGTTGCACATCACATGGAAAAGCAGGCCACTCGCATGTAGGCATGCAAGGAGAGATCAGAGTGAGCGAGATGGGATGTGTTGCACGCTTGGGCTGAGCGTCAGTACACTGTTGTGAAAATAAAGTAATTCTGGCAGCACCATCTATACACACACACACGTCAATCCAAAATACTTATTTCTAAATTGTTTTCACTTTTACAGAAACAAGTACAGTAATTCTTTAACTGCCATTGTCAATTTTACTCAAACACGCATAAAGCTCTTTTTTTTTTTTTCTTAAATCATGCTGGGGAATACTCCGGCACGCCCGTGACACTCATGAGGATAAAGTGGTTCAGAAAATGGATTTATGTGGATTGTATGCAGTGATGTCATTTGTATCCAGATTTGTCATATTCTTATGACAGGAGAAATAAAGCCAGACAAGACAAATATTTTGAGTACTCTCCTTTATTTTTTCATATTAACTTTTTTTTATCTTTTTATTATCTGATGTCTTTGGCATACCTTTGTCAAAATACCACAAGAATCAATAATTACAGCATCTCGCCTCTGACTGTATAGACTACCGGGCAAATGATGAAAATGGAATTTGTTACAATGACGACTCGAGGTGAACGTAGTTTGAAGCAAGCAGATTCTTTTTGCGCAAGTGAAACCTACAGTGTGGGGGTGGGGGTCACTGAATATGATGACTAAATTAAACTTAGTGTAGCGAATGAGCGTATTTGGACCTATTGTTAAACACAAATATCACCCAATCCCAAATCTTTAGCATGACCTGGCATTGAACATGAATAGTCGACTGCTCATGTTTAACAAGACTTCTTTGCGATATCCAACCAATCTTTTCGTTTGTACCACTCCGCTTGAGTGGTAGTATCAAACCGTTTAGACCCAACGTTTTTTATTCATTACCTCCTGCTTTGATCGAAAATCCAATTTATAAAATTGTTTAAGTTTCAAAATATAATCCGCCATTAGTCAGGCCAGGCAAGCGGGAAAAAAACAACAAATGATCGATGGCCGACCTTGACCCGATAACTTGCAGCAACTTTTTGCCTGAGCATTTAGCCTTGAGGCCTGCAGCTAATGAATCATTCCCCTTACAGTGAGGCTGGAGAACTGCAAGCCTCGGACATCACCCCTTTCTCTGCTGTTTGACATTGCACAGGTTAATAAAGTTCTTGAGATTTTTTTCATACAAACCCATGTATGTATTGAGTTCATATGCCAAAAGTCGTACAAATAAAAAAACACTGTATATATACTTTTTTTAAATTATATATTTAATTTTCCTTTCAATGATGTCAGGTGAGGCTCAGCCTCACCTGCTTCCACTTACATTACTGGTCCTAACCAAATGCCCAAGCCCCCTCATCTGGCTCCTCTCCTGCGTAGGACTTTGAGTTCCTCCAGGATGACCATCTCACCCTATCTGTAAAGGAAAAGCCGGACACACTCAGGCGGATATTCTTGTTAGCTGCTTGTGTCCAAGGTCTCATTATTTCAGTCATAGCTCACCCACAGTTCATGACCAGGTGCGGCTAGGAAGATAGATCGAGCCGCAAATCAAGAGCTCCACCTTCCGGCTCAGCTCTTGCTTCATGACAGATACAGTCTGCATTGCTGCAGATGATCCACCGACCCACCCGTCGATCTCCTGCTCCATCTTCCCCTTCCTTGTCAAGAAGACCCCGAGATGAACTCGTCCAACTTGAACTCAATCACTTCAGGTAGACTTTCAATCCTAACCTGATTTTTATCTCAACTGCTTCACACTTGGCTACAAACCAGTGAAAGTTGGAGCTCCATCCATCTATCCATCCATCCATCCATCCTCTTCCGCTTATCCGGGGTCAGGTTGTGGGGGCAGCAGCTTTAGGAGCGACTCCCAGACTTCCCTCTCCCCAGCCACTTTGTCCAGCTCATCCCGGGGTATCACAAGGCGTTCCCAGGCCAGCTGAGAGACATAGTCTCTCCAGCGCGTCCTGGGTCGTCCACGGGGTCTCGTGCCGGTGGGACATGCCCGGAGAGGCGTCCAGGAGGCATCCTGGTGAACCCTCACTGGGAACGAATCCGACTTACTGCTGTAAATGCGGACCAAAGTCTGGCATAATTGATACAGGGACCGAACCGCCCTTATCAGTTGGTTCGGCACCCCGTACTCCCGAAGCACCCTCCACAGAACTTCCCAAGGGACACGGTTGAACGCCTTCTCCAAGTCCACAAAACATATGTGGACTGGTTGACCGAACTCCCATGCACCCTCGAGGATCCTGCCGAGGGTATAGAGCTGGTCCACTGTTCCACGGCCTGAACAAAAATCACACTGCTCCTTCTGAATCCGAGATTCGACCTCCTGACGGACCCTCCCCTGAATAGACCTGACCAGGGAGGCTGAGGAGTGTGATTCCTCTGTAGTTGGAACACAAGTTGGAGCTCATGTCTTGCTAAAGTAAACATTACCATATCATCTGCAAAACGCAAAGCTGCAGGACAGAGGCCACCAAACTGGAATCCCCGAATGCCTTCGCTACGCCTAGAAATTCTGTCCATAAATGTTATGAACGGAATCTGTGACAAAGAATCATCTTGGTGCAATCCGACCTTCACAAAACTCTGATACTGGTTGAACAGGAATAACCCCATATCAGGGGGTTCGGTACTCCGTACTCCTGATGCACCTTGGAACTTGAGGGACATGGCCAATCAAATTATCATGATCATTGCCGTGAAACAATTGAAACTTTGTATGACAACTATGCCAAACCATGTCACACTTCATATAATGATTAGAACAAGTTCAAGTGTTATTTAAAAGCTGTGGGTGTTTTTATAATAAGAACAATCTAAATAACTTTGGTATGTGGGGAAAAAAAACAATGACAGTAGACCTATTAAAACATAAAATGTTAAACAGGATTACCGACAGTGGAGAGTTGCCCTTAAAATATTTGTCAGTCAGAAAAAGAGCTGCCCGGGTTAATCATTTTGCAGAGTTCACAATGCATCGTGCAAACGCACGCAACATACGCATATTGTTTATCTGTTTCGTACATGGATTCCTTTTTATTGGTAGTAATTATTTTTTCATTTTCTTCCTCCACAGACATTATCCCTCCAAATCTAAGCATTTAAAATACAAATTTCTCATCTCACTGCTTTCCAATTTACTAAGCTGCTGGCTGCTTTGATTTCTGACATTCGGGCAACAGCAGGGGCTCATGATTACATTCCATAACCATATAATGTTCAACTCAGTCCAAACACAATCAAAAGGTTAGTGTGTTTTTCCTTGCTTCAGTTTGCTGAATTGAACATGCACGTGGATTTGGTCCAAAAGCTGCTGCCAATCCAGTGATGCACTAGCAGCACCTAGTGGCATAAAATCCAACTGAAGTTACAAGAAAAAATACACCCACCTGAATATGTACTGGGTTAAAAGAAACCACAGAGAAAGGAACTTTAGAATTTTGGATCACCATCTTAGACATTGATCATGCACAACGATACTTGGTGATTTATTTTCTGAAAGAAACTGCATCTGGTCTGAAGAGCAATGGAAACAGAGACATGAATGCATAAGACAAGAAAGAAGCCTTTTGCTGGAAAAAAAGAAAAGGCTTTTATCCTTTTCAAAAATGGATGGTTGCATGTCTTCTGATCTCTTTCCACTCTGTTTTTCCTCTCTCCCCTATCCAACGCAATGTGAAAGCATTGTGCAAGTAGGAGATATGACTCAAGTCTGTGCGATAGATGAACTTGTGTTCTCTCTTATTGCAGTGTGTGGGAAGAAGGAATGAATGGAGAGCTATTATGTGAATCAGAAAAGCTCTTAGCACCATCAGAAATGTGCCATCCACCAGATACAGGAATGTCTAGAAAAGCCCCAAATTCCATGACACTTAATATTGGACACTCACGCACGTACACTCACACAAACGCACACAGAAAACAATGCCCCATGGTTGGTGTCCTGCAGTTTAGAGAAGATTAGTTGCCAGACGTTATCATAAATTACTTTCCTCACTTTGCTTCTGTGGTAGAAAATATATAAAATTATTAACCGCAATGACTAGATGCTTAATCTTAACCATTACGCCAACAGAAATGGAGGACCATTGCTTTATCAGCTACAGAGCTGCTTATCTGCTGCCTGAAGCATATACCCTGCATTCCTTTGAGAGGAACTCAGCGGACCAAAATAAAAGGCTTATTTTATCACTTTTGGTTAGTTTCCTGTTTGAGTTCATGCGTTTCATCAAATAGAATTCTATGTCTCGGTGTCAGCATAGATAGATAGTCAATCTGTTCCAATACAGAAAAGAAAAAAAAATCTGCTTCAAATATATATATATATATATATTATATATATATATATTATATATATATATATATGAAGCGGATTTTATACAGATTTTGCCATAAACAAGAGTGACTGATCCCCCAGAGTCACGAATGGTCATGCAAAAATCCGTTACTGAGTGCTTCTGAGACGCTGCATTGTTACAGATCCGGTGATTTTAATTTATGATTAAGCAGTGATGGCTAGTTTATTGATTGAATTAAAGGGGACTGTTGGACCTTGGCGAAGGTATGCGCTTGACTGAGTGCCATTCTAGTTTGAAGAAGCGATCCATTTTCTGCTGCCACTGCAGCTTTTATGTTGGATGTCAGTAGACTTTAACAAAAGTGCCTGTTGGTCAGATATCTTTAAAAACCTCTGCTCCAGCATAAGGCCAATGAATGAATCTAAGGCTGTTCAGACATAAAGGCTGTGTGTACAAAGAAAAATAAAATTGCTGACTTAAAGATTATTAAAAGTAAGTTTTCCACCCACATGCCAAATACCACCACCATGACAAAGATGAAACTAATGCCTACTGGATTTAATACCTGCATCATAGCTTTAAAAAAAAAAAAAAAACTAGTCTGATAGCAGTTAGCATATAGATGATTCACTTACTCTATACACTGTCTCTACAATGGCGCCAAAGCAAAAATAATCCTGAAGAACTTGAAATTTAAACCGCCAAAGTTGACCACAATCTGTTTTGTCATTGTGGTTTACTTCCAACTTGCTCTATTGTTTTTAATTACCCATAGGACCCAATTATAAATGACTTTGGGCATTTCTAATTGGCGTACAAGTGTACGCATCGTTAACAACAATACATATCTGTCGGCAAGCATTTCTTTGTTGACACTTGACAAACCCAGTGAGGAACGTTTAGAGGGAGGGAGAATAGAACTTGCATGCATGCAGCTAACTAAGAGACTTTCCACGTTCTTCTTTTATTATTGTTGGCATTTGGTGGGTTGGTTGGTTGGTTGCTGGGCGGGTTGGTTGGTTGGTTGGTTGGTTGGTTGGTTGGTTGGTTGGTTGGTTGGTTGGTTGGTTGGTTAACTTATTTTTGCTTGCTTGCTTGCTTGGTTAACTTATTTTTGGTTGGTTGGGTAGTCGGTCGGTTTGTTGGTTAAAACTTATTTTTGCTTAGCCAAAACGCTCTGGCCTTTTTTACCTCACTTGTGTTTGTCTCTGGAGTCCTTTTATATGCTGTGGACTATTCATGATTCAGAGTGCACTAACACATGCAATATCATGCCAATGCAAATCAACACACAACATGTGAGCTGGATTCTTGATGCCACTCACCCTCGATCAGACCTCATTTACCTACACAGCCATCTGACTGGTGAGAATGTATCAGTCAAGTGGTCCCGGTGGCCTCATTGCAAGGTCCATTTTCTGCATGTTTATCTGGTCAAGGACAGGCTCATTCAGGATGCACGCACACTGAGACATTGCATGACACGCACACACTGATGCAAACAAATGTGGCTTTGGCATGAATTTCTATTTTAGATTGTTGGAACTCCTGTGTGGGAAACATCAAAAGGTCTTTTTTGCATGATTATTTGGCTCCAGTAATAAAAGTGCTCTAACCACTGTATGAAGTCTGCACAGTTTGAAAATGTCATATTAATGCCCCCCAGTGGTTATATGAAAAAGAGCTCCATTTGATGCTGGTTGAAATGGATTCACTTAAATAAGCTTTTCAAACTCTCATAATGTGGTCGTTGGAAGTTCAGTGATTTTCGAGAAATCCTAGGAATAATTATTTTCCTTTAAAGGTAAAGTGTTGTGGCGGCTCGGTGGCGCAAAAACATTAAATGCACGAGATAAGGAAAGCTCTCATTCTTATAAAGTTGTTTCATTGGCTCTAAAACTGAAGTTGTATCAATTAAACATTCTGTGTTTAAATACAACCAAGCAATTTTACGAGCCTGTAATTAGAATAATGACAATGTATGCAAAACATTATGTGATCAAAGCTGTTTTACCTCTGCCTCCAGAAATTCCACTTCCGAGACAAAGTGATATCAGAAATAATCTTGGGAATAACAAATCAAATTTCCCGGAATTAAAGCATTGCAAACACAGTTTTGCATTGGACATTATGACATCTAGATTATTACATGTATTAAAAAGTGAAAGATATGAAAATATATGGTATAAATATGTAAATATATAAATAATACATGATTTGGGGGGGTTTCTTGAAGACCTTAATGTCGATTACATCATTCACACCCAATGCTACATTGCCTGGGGCTTAAGTTAGATGTGTTGAAAATACAAAATTCCAATGAATGTATACTATTTCCTTGTTTAAAAGAGATAATTCACTTTCTTCGTCCAAATGATTTCCTTGCAGGAACTGAATTGCGCTTTATTACGCCCAAATATTTACAGTACCACTTCACCATTCTTCTTGTGATGTAGATGAGCTAAAAGTCTCCAAATGGGAGCAGTGCAGTAAATGCAGAAGTGCATTCATGCTTTGGAGATTTGCCAAGATACTATAAAAGACAGATATTTTATGTCAGTTCAGATTTATTAATTCCCAATGTTTCTTGCCTCATTCCAAAAATCTGCTAACCATTGACTCTATCTCTCTAGTCGATAGTTTGGGGGTTTGAGGGGCTAGTTAAAAATATTAGTGAATCAATGAATCAGCATTACTCAGTGGTGTAGCTTTAAAATGAAGGATTAGAATGGATTACCACTATTGTACCCCCCCCCTCCACACACGCACACACACTCACACCCACACCCACACACACACACACAGCGGTTCAAAATGTTTTTACCAATGTCATTATAAACAAAGAAAGTTTTGAAGCCTCGTGAAGCTATACTCCAGCTGATTAACTTTATTTATTGTGTCTATTTAGGTAACTCACCCTCTGAGGAATCAGAGGAGCATGACAAGGAGCCTAGGACTTTGACCTACCCTGCATATATTGCCAGTTTGCTGGACGCAGGAGCCAAGCGGATGGCAGCCGGTGTCCGGATGGATTGCACCAGCCAGGGCCAGTGCCCTCGTTCTTGCCATCTCTGCCATATGAGTCCAAGGGCGGCTCAAGGACGACAGCAGTCCGAGCCTGTGCTATTGCAAATCACCAAGGCAGCTCCCATTTATGAATTGGTGTCCAACAATGAGACATATCAGGTGCGTTGAAGATTGTTTTTAAGGTGTATATAGATCCTCACCAAAGAGGAGAATAGGCCCTAATTCATTCCTCATTAGGGATATTAAATATGTTTATGCAGCTAGACAGAAACTAGACAGAGCACATTTTTCCAAAGTCACAGAAGTCTGGCAGTGATTTCAGTTTATTTATTTTCAAACATGTCGAGAGGCCTCTTTCTACGGAAGAGGATTAGGGCCAGTGAAGAAAAAAAAACGAGGGGTGACAGGATTCTGACTTTTTTTCAGAATTCCGACTTTAAAGTCAGAATTCTGAGAATAAAGTCAGAATTCTGAGAAAAAATGTCAGAATCCTGTCACCCCTCGTTTTATTTTTCTTCACTGGCCCTAATCCTCTTCCGTATCTTTCAGTCCAGTGTGACGAAACGATCAAATTTCTTGACACTTGTCTAGAGAATTAGTCGCATAGTTTTGACGGTCCTGTCATTTGTGTACATTTCATGCACTGACTGGTCTTTCCCTTGCTGCTTCTCGTTCAGCTCATTCATGTGCGCCAGAGTGAAAGCTATAGCTGAAAGCTAATCTGTGTCACTCCGATCAGTAAAAGCATCAACGTCAAGTTTCTACCAGTAAAAAAAGGGGGAAGGAAAAAAAAAAAACTACAAAATTACTACAGCTAATCGCTGCAACTTCAGGCTTAAACATTTCCACCAATTATAAGATTGATACATTGATGAGTTCTCCTTCAACTCTCAAAATCTCATTCAGAAATACGTATGTTCCAGAAACTTCCTTCTTGAGCATCAGAGTTTACTCAACCAACATCACACCGAGCTTTGTTTTTGTGTTCCGACAACATCAATATTTTAAGTCGATACTCCAGCAAAAGTAAATGTCATGATAGTGCAACGTATGCTCCTGGGGTGTCGGCATACTGGTATTGACAAAGGTTAACTGGAGGTTGTTGGTGTTGTGCAGGAGGAAGAATAAATGCATAAAATATATTTCTATTGAATTTAAAAAAGGGCCGTGTCACCATCATGAATCTTTCAAGAGAACCTCTGTGAAGAGATTTACATTCCATGGTTAAAGTGACGGTTGCTGTGATGTTTTAGAATGAATAAAGGTGCCTCAGTGACATTTGAATTTAAAAAGCACATTAAATAGTAACACATGACTGTACTTTTCTCAAGACGAGCATTTGAATGAAGATTTTAAACCAGAAACGATTGAAGGAATTCTCATTAAGTTTTAATCAAATAATATATGATAAAAATTCTAAAAATTAATTAAAAAATGTATTATAAGAATTAAAAATTGAAAACAAAATCGGTTTGCTGCATATAGTTGTCACGATGAGGCATATTATAAAAATCTATTTCATCAAAATAAGAGCAATGCAGTCTGCAAATCCTTGAAAAATGTGATAATATTCAGGGTATTACTTGCATTCTATACTTAATACCCAACTATATCAATAATTAAATTGGTATAAAATTCAATTTCCCAATCATGCTTCTGTTTACACACTTGTCATTGTTTCTTTGTCTTTTCACAGGCTCTTCAAGAGGCAATGATGAGCATGCTGTGGTGTTCAGGGAGGGGTGACGTGATTGATGACTGGTGCCGGTGTGATTCCAGTGCCTTTGGCGCAGATGGACTCCCCACCTGTGCACCTCTTCCACAACCAATGTATGCAATCAAAACATAGTAAACAATTTTAAACTATAAGTCAAAGTACTATTAAATGATCAGACTATTATCTTCTATTATATATTAACCTGCCATGGTACTGACACCCACTGAACTGTGAGCACAGCAAAAGTATTATAAGTGACAAATGAGGGTGTCAGTACCTCATGTCAATTTTTACACCTCAGTAAATTATTGTTTCCTCCAGTCATATCTAACGGTCAATCATTTTTTACGTGGGACATTAAGAATGGACATAATTAGAATGAAACTCGTCAAATCGAATGCTAATCAATATGATTTTGTGGACAGAGTCACATCTTACGTCAGCCTGAACAAATAATCTACAATTTTGAAACAGTCAAATTTGACCTGAACATGATGTAAGGGTCAAATGAATTTATGTATTTCAAGTAAGTTGAGAACTGCGGGAAGAAAAGTCATTTTAAGATGCAGGAGCAAAGTTGGAATAATGTATCGTTCCTGTCAGCTTTCACTGAGTGTTCTTTTTTTGAGCTATTGTGTTTCACCAAGAAGTCATGCTCATGATTTTTACTCGTTTCCAGGCTGAAACTATCTTACACTTATGAGCCGAGTAGCTCATTGCTCATCATGGAATGGAACCACACAGAACCACCAATTGGTGTGCGGATCATTGATTACCTCATTAGCCAAGAGAAGGTGACTGAGAGGACTGACCACTCGAAAGTTGAGACAGGTATTTATTTAAATTTAGAACAGTTCACATTCTGAGACCTACTTAGTTCAACTTTCTCCAGACTAGCTATTGCAATTTTACAGAGAAATAAATGCAAACTTTTTGGGGTGTATTTTTTTATGTTCAACAGGCCATATTTCACAGTAATCAAATTTGTAAATAAAATGACACAATATAATCATTATTACAATATCCATACTTTTGGTAACATTTTTGTTTGGTGGTGTGAGGGGATTTTTTTTTTTTTTTTTAAGATTTAGAAATACTCCAGGGTGCTGTTGTTTTTAAGAAATCCACAAGATGGTAGTCATTAGTAACAATATTAAGGATTCATGTTTTTTTTTTCCTTTGACCGAAACTATTTTATTGTATTTTGTTTTTGTGTGACAAAGATAAAGTCAGCAATACATACAATAATATATATATATATATATATTTATTTATTTTTGTCGCCATATTTATAGTACACAACGTTGTCAACTGACGTCATTTTATTTGCACTTGCATTCAATGCATTATGCAGCGAGCATTGCTGTAGGAGATGATCGATTACTTTTGGTGAACACACCCTGATGTGAACATAGAGGCAAAGGTGTCTGGTTGTGTGGATGCTCAAAGAGGAAAGCGAGGGGGTGAACAGACCACCAAGGAATGGGGTGATAGACAGAGCAAAAAGAAAATCAAAGACAGGCAAGATTGAAAAGGCCTGAAAGCACACTGAGCAGTATGGTTTTGATTTCAGCTGTGTTTCGTCTCGGAATATCACACTCACATAAACCAATGGACATTTCTCCTCAAGTTCTCCTTTGCTGTGTTTCATTCTTTTGTGCTTTTTATGCTCCTCTCAAGCTTCCTCTAATCTCCTGGTCCTCCTGTCCCATTGATTTGTCAAAAGTTTGAAATGCTGGCATGTTTTATATTTAGTTTCCCCTCTTTCTAACCTCTCTGTTGCTTACCATATGGTCGTTTCCTCAAAACTATATTCTTTCCCTCGTTGACCTTCAAGGCTTTATTAACATGAACAGTAGGGTAAAAAAAAAAGGTCGACCATAAAATTATACAATATACCGTACAATTAGTCATCAGTCAAAACTGATTCCACTAAACTAAATATAAAATAAAATGACTAAAATGGGAATAAGAATTAATAATACAAAAAAAAAATCATGTTTAGCGTTGACATAATTTTTACAGATAAACCTATTAAATAAGTGTCAATGCTCAACTCAACTGTCCCTTTAAGCACAGACTTTTTTTTTTATTCTCATTTTGACACCACTAAAAGTACTGGTTAAATTATGATAGAATACACACTTTTTTGGGAGCTTAAGATCAGGGGATGCTTTGAGAATAATTGTCAATTTGTTTTGTATATGTGAAGCCCTTCAAGGCTGCTTGTGATTTAGGGCTATATAAATAAACTTGACTTGACTTGACTACACTGTCTGAAAACAGGATGTTTTGAAGTTTCATCACGAAACTGTTGGCTGTGACCAGTCATGAAATAGTTTAAAGCTTCAGTGTTGGACAGCTGCGTGTTTTGGATTATAACTGTTTGGGTTGTGTTTCACTTGTTATGCAAAACCCGGCAAGAGCTTCCTCATCTGTATAATTTCACATGCAATTGATAGGGGGTAGCCGAAACACTTCAGACACACTTTGAAATGCTCATATCAGAGGAGTACATATGTGAGACAAACAAAAAAGGGAAAGGGAGGTATTGAAATGTGGAGAGAACAAAAGGAGAAAACACAAATGACTTCTTCACTATACATAAATCAACTGCAAAAAAATAAAATATAAAACAGGCATGGCGACAACTTTTATCAATTGGTCCAGTGTAATTTTATCAAATTATAGAACATATTATTGCCCTTCTCAATGTAAAAAAGTTTGATTTATGGTGCAGTAAAGTGGAAGGTCAACAGCTCACATATCAAACAGAATTTTCAAACAAGAGCGTCATTCCATTGCTTTATGAAATATGTCTTTTGTATCAACTTGAGCTCCCACCATCCCATCACTTCCTTCCTTTAACAATATAAGAAAGGTAGACAACAAATTCCAGATGTTATTTAACAAAGAACCGATCTGCCATTTCCATTTATGTTTTTGTGTATGCATGTGCGTGCATTTCCGTACGTGTTGTTTTTTTCTCCTGCCCCTTTTTTTGATCAGCTCATCAAATCAGCGTGTCAGCCTTAGCATTAATTTTCATTGAATTCAGTGCAAACCATGTGACAATGCGAATTTCTTCATAAGCTAAAAGGTTCGTGTCTCTTAATAGAACCTTCCTATCCAGAAAGTGCCCTGCCCACACAGTCAGGAAAGATATGCTTCAATGTGTCTGTTGACACGAGTTAATCCACAACTTAGTAGGGAAATCCTTTTAAAATCAACAAATGTTCTTGACCTTGAATAAAAAGCTCTTAGAACCAGTTTTAATTTTTCTGTTTGGAATTTTCAATCCCTCTTTCCAATTTCCCCCCTTAACTTGGCATTTGCTACTTTCTGTTTTCCATATCGAACAATCTTATGAATACAGATTCCACTGCAAAAACAGATTTATCTTCAAAGCACACCTCCTTTCCATTTAAAAGCAGGGAAAAACAGATTGACTTGAAGGGTCAACATGGATGCACACGCACACACACACACACACACCGCCTGTCCAGGCCTGCACAACTGAACTGACAAAAGCAGGCACAACTTCAAAAGGTGAGAGATCCCAAAACTTCCATAAATCAGTCTCTTGGCAATCCTTGATTTTCCAAACAATCAGACTTGAAGAATGTAAGGGGTAAACATCTCCAGCTGAAGGACAAGTAAAACAGCGTCTCAACTGCTTGTTATCTGTATGTTTCTTGCCCTTTGCATAAAAAAATCCTAAGTTTTTCCACTAAAAATAATACCTGACAATTCAGATTGTGTTCTTATAGCACATTTGTGGGGTAACTAGTTTTAGAGGCTAACTTTCATAAGCTTCAGTTCCTTCAACCCGTTCTCATTTGCTTGCCCTCAGTATAGAACCTTTCATTCCTCACAACAGGTGGTTGTAAAGAAGAAGCCATTTTTCTTTTAAATGACTGCTTACAGTTGAAGAATAAATATTCTCAGTCATAAAATAAAATTAGTTTAGGACTCGGTTGTACGTTATTCAATATATTTTAACTTCAGTCATCCCCTCTAATCGCTGTTAGAACCATAAAACTGTTGGGCATGATAAGTGGCGCGCTGGCTGTACAAAAGAATCGGTGCGTCTATGCCTATAGCAATAAATTTGAAAAATCTGTCTAATATCATACTTTTATGACTACATTTATCCCCCAGACTGAAGCATTGATGCCCAATCAGTTGCTATCAGAGATAAAAATCCAGTTTGTCTCTTGGAGATTTCGGCACTTTTTCTAGATAGACAAACTTTTCATTTCCCAAATGAGTCTTCCAGTGTCGTCTTTGGATAAGCTCCTGGGCTTATAGTGCAAAACTAAATAAAGGGTCATATTTCTCACATTGTGGGTAAAGCAGCATGTTACACCAAATGACGGAAAATATAGTTCACTATGTTTTGAACATTCTTGTTTGTCTTGCCAATAAGTTTATGTTACAATTTTACAGTACCTTCAAGGGACCCAAGGACTCGTAATTGTAACTCATCGAGGCAATTGAAATGCATCTACAGTCCGGAGACGTGCATGTGTTTTTGTCTTTCCCATTACTGAAGAACAACATCACAGATTGCATTTTTCGTATTAGAAGGAATTGTCTTATTCCTGTTGACCAAAGTGCTTTACACATTTAAATAAAAGTTGAGAACATACACGTTTACCATATGGCCAAATATTTCATACATTTCCCAAATATGGAACAGCATTTATCTCAATACCAAAATGCAGGCCTACATTATGCATGTCTGGTACCGTTTGGTGCTGATCCAAATTAGGACAGTTTATAGTATTATAATTTGGGATTCATAATGGTTGCTGTATTGTAGAGGATGATGCTAGAATAAAAAACAAGAACTTTTCTTCCAGGTTCATTTGTCAATCTGCGGTTTAGTCCTGTTATTCACACTGACTATGTGTACACAAAAGAAAGAGACCACACACTTGGATTTATTGTGATGAAAATCATTCCGTTTTTATTTAGATCAGAAACTCCATAAATTATGAATCTTGAACAATCGGATTTATCTACCTGCTGTTTATATAGAATCAAGAGCATGACAAGAAACCAAGTATAAAATGTTGTTACAAAATAGCATTATTTCTGCAACTAGAGAAATGTTTTTGTTTCTCTGTATGATTTTTATTCCCCTGGTGTTGAGGCTTGCCTATAAATGCCATGGCAGCACATTGTGTTGTTCACGGTATTACAGGTCTTCTTTGATTGAAGCACACTGTGCTCTGCATTGTGTTCCTCTGACCACCCACATGAAGCTTTCATCTCGGTATGACAGTGCACATTGGGGTTCCTCATATTGTTCATTGAGCTGCTCGCTGTTGTTCAGCTACTTCAAACTGACACAAATGAAGGCATATGTTGTGATTGGCAACATTTCAAATGAGCCAGAGAGAAAGTGCTTGTGGTTATTCTTATTCATTAGGACACTGAGCCCATTGCAAGCGGACTGCTCCGTTTGTTTATTTCTCCTCTCAACACTTTGTGGCGTAAATAGTTGGATTTTCCACACAAACTCAAGTTTGTGCAGTCCTAACCAAGTGTTGTTGAATGAACTGATGAAGGCTTCTCGAGAGGCGAAAGGCGAAATGTCAGAACAGTCCAGTTGCGATCGATCAGTGCCCTGAGAAGGCCAAACAAAAGTTCATGTGTCAAATTAATTTTTGTCCAATCACATTTCAACGTTTATGTGTTGCCAGGTAAATGTAACATGCCCAAGGCCTTGAGAATCCAGAGTGCTGCCGTTGAACACACACGCACTCACAGATACGCACATGGGCGCATGCGCACACACACACACACACACACACAAACACACACAGTTAAAGCCTTTGGCTCAAACTGGTGTCGGCATTTTGCCATCGTCTGATTGGTTCAATAGTTATGTTTACCGTAATGATTTGTCTAATATGCTCACTAAAGATTGATTTACAGAGGAGAATGATGTCACCTATGATCCAACAATCCATTTTCGGAACCGCATTTCCTCACGGAGCCGCGGCCGTGCCGAAGCTTATCCCATCTGAATCTGGATTGGTTGCCAGGCAATCACAAGGGACAAGCATTGACACTCACAATCACACCTATTGACAATTTGGAGTGGTCTGTCGGCCTACCGTGCATCTTTTTTGGAATGTGGGAGGAGGAAACTCTCATAAATGCGTGGAGAACATGCAAACTCCACACAGGAAGGCCGGTGCAGGACTCAAACCCACAACCTCTGCACTGTGAGGCGGACGTACTAACCAGTGGCGCATTGTGCCGCGCCATGTCAGATATAATTACAAATTAATTTAAAACAGTTTGACTTATCGTGACACAACTTTTATGTGACCCCTGTATCAATTAATGCCACAAGAACTGAAATTCAACAGCTTTGACCAAAACTCAAATCACATTTGTCTCTGTGCTTCAGAAACGCTCCTGAGCTTCGTGGATGATATCTTGTCTGGCGCCAGATCTCCATGTGTGATGTTAGGAGACATTCCAAACCTGCTGTCCTCCTCGGTCAGCATGATCGTCCGCTGTCTGGAGCCTGACACCACATATATGTAAGCTACTCCCTCCTTTTTGTGATCGAGATTGCTCCAAAAATGGTAACGATCACTGAATCACATGGCACAACCATTCATACTTGAATACTGTACATGCTGTACCTAAGGTTTTGGAATGTGGAAGAAAGCTGAAGTATTTGGCGAAAAAAATCCACACAAGTCTAGAAAACACTTACACTACGAACCGAGAGCAAATCCAAATTGATGCATTAGAAGAGGTGCCATCAGGGATTAGTCTGTGCCTTTGTCTGTCATGGGTCATTACAATCTTCAATTTGTTTTTTTTTTCCCCTGGTGGCCTTTTGCTTGTATTAAAGATTGAAAGTTTCAGATGCGGAGTGAATATTCAGTTTGAATTTAATAATGACCAAATTACCTGTGTTGTTTGGCATCCATTGGCAGATTCTCAAGACTCAGATCAGTTTGTTTTCATGTAACTCTAGATTTATTAAATTGTGTTAAAAATGAGGATAATGAAAGTAAAAGTATCAACAATGAGGACATGATCCGTGGGATCATTGGTGCATTTACAAATTGCTCATGCCATTTAGCAAGATACATTACAGTAATTTGGGTTCATTTTAGCAATTCAGAAATTACTTCAAAATGGTCTTTTAATGTACCATTCCCACAAATAGGTGGGAATATAATTCCATATTAATAACAAGGTGATTTTATCAAAAGAGATTTGTTAATGAGTCATGAAAAAATGATTTATTCCATTAAACATTTACACCACATGGGAGTTTACTATCATTAGATGACCAAGACACTGCAAATGCTTTTCTCAGTCTGCACGCACACTTTCTCAGTACACATGCTCACACTTAGGCCACAGACAACTTGCCTGGAGTGAAGTAATACACACATCTCAAAGAGGAAATGAGATGGCGTTTTAGGAGAAGCTGAGGAACGAGTGAGAAAAAGATCGAGAGACAGAGAAACAGAAGAAAATCAGAATACAAGGAATGTTCTGATGTACTGTATTCCGTCTGTTTCCAAGCTCCTCACGTCCTTCAAATCCTAGCACGGCCAAGGCTCCTGCACGCTCGAGTCTGTCTGGCAGCTCGTTGTCACTGAGCCAAGGCCCTGTTTCTTTCCCCTTATATTTTCGAGGGCCCATCCAAATATGGTCTTGTTACAGGAAAGGTTTGTGTGAGAGGCACAGTAAGCACAAGCACATGTTTTAATGATGAAAGTGATGAAACCCATTGATCCAAAATGATTCTTTCAGATTTTCTATGATTCTTTCTCAGGTCTTTGTCCTTAGTTGTGGATGCTATTAGCATTTTAGCCACTGGATAGAGATATAATTCAGAACAATTTGACGTATTTGTGCCTTCCATCCAGAGCATTGATTGAGTTGCAACATAAATGGGTTACCGTATGTCTGTCTAGGTTCCGGCTTTGGGCAGTTGACAACACTGGGCGTCGCTCCAGTCCAAGTGAGGTCACTATTAAAACTCCATGCCCAACTGTGGATGACGTCAAGGCTCAAGGTGAGGAGAGAGACACCAGATAAAGTCACGTCTCACTTGGAGGCACAGGTTCCTTGTTGAGTTTCATGCGGGTGTCAGTTTTTATCATGCGTATGCAAAAATCAATTCCATTCAGTTACTTTTCATGAACTGTGTATCAATATGGGTTGGACAAGTGTATTCAAGTGTTATTAGTCGGTCTGGGATTACATGTTCCAAAACAAACATGGACATTGGGGTGGGTCGTCCTAATTTGTCATGTTCTGTGGCTGATTTACAGTACAAACATTATCTTTGTTGATTACAAACGATGTTAGTCCGCACGGTTCAACAGTTAGCCAGCTGTGGATTTGCTGATTTAACCGAGCTATTACAAAATGGGCCAGCCACTGAATTATGGTACATTCAGCCCATGCTGTTGTCATTTTTATTGCCTGGAAATGATGTGTTTCAAAATACAAATCCTAAATTGGACTGCATTTGTATTTTTCTTGAACAGACTATTGGCATCCAAAAATAAGCATATATCTTGACTGTGGTAAGTGTGTCCAATGAAAAGGGTGGAATAACAGTTTTCTCAGCAAATCTTTAAAATTATCCCAAACGTTTTCTCAATGGTCTGACAGTTGTCATTTTCATCATTGCGTTGCTTGGAAACTGTATCCATTTGTTGTGCCCCTCCAGAAATAGCTGATAAAATCTACAACCTGTTTAATGGCTACACTAGTGGGAAGGAGCAGCAAACAGCATATAACACTCTGATGGACCTTGGTGCTCCAGCGTTGCATCGAGTTCTCTACCACTACAACCAGCGATATGAGAGCTTTGGAGAATTTACCTGGAGGTGTGAGGATGAGCTTGGACCCAGGTAAAATCAGGGTGTATTCCTGCAACAGAAGCAAATCTCCTTATTAACACCCAATGCAAAAAAAAAAATAGAGCCTAAAAAGGGAAGTCATGCTGTAACTGACTTATCTTTATTCAGCAGTTTTAGGATTTTACTTGTATTATTTTCATTTTAAAATAAAGCATCTATGTTTTTCATCAAGTTGCTCAATGGCATTCCTGAGGCTGAAAAAGTTGCCTGAGGAAAAGAGCAAAGGTGTGATGCTGCCCAATTTTACAAACCAAGGAAAATGTGCAGAGTTGTGGGAGGTAAAGAGTGAGAAAGTCAATGAGTCACACAGTGAAGCTATAAAAAGTAGTGGAGGCCAGATTTGACATCTGCATTAAGAGATTATATGGGCATGAATGAGAGGAGTGTGGGGGGAAGCATGAAGAGACAAGGGGAAGAGATAGTGAGGGTGGAGGACGGACGGATTTCTTCCTTGTCGGTTCACTGCTTCTGTTTCTTACCCCAAGTCATGTCATGTTTATTTTGTAGCAGGTTTATTCCTAGTTTTATTTTGTTGCTTTACTTCACGTTCTGTTGTACTTTTTTTTCCCAAAATGTTTCCATTTTTATTCATCCATGCTCCTTCATTTCCTTTTTTTATGAATATTTTCTGAGCTGTTCCCCAATCTTGACTCCCTGATTCCTGTTTGTGACATTAAGGGATTATGATGAGTTTACGGTATAAGAAAAAAAAAGGAAATCCAGATTATGATTGAGAAAGACAGAAAACCTGGACTTGGGCTTTGGCGTTGTATCTATAACGATTATCTTTTTATTATGTTTGATCAGAATTATGACTCAGATGCTTTCCACAGATGCTCATGGCACATTGGTCCGAGAAACACAGTAGTGGAAACAACACATTTTCCAAGTTTAAAAAAATAAAAAAAAAAATGTTGATGTGCAAAAACATGATAAATAAAATGAAATTTTACAGGTTTGTAGCTGAGTTTGTAAGAAAGTTGTTAAATAGTGGACTGTCATGATGATTCTGTTTGAAGTGGTCATATTATTTTTTGTGTGTGTCTCATCTCTCTTTCATCATCTCTCAAATTCCAATATAAAAGTACTCATGCATACATAGACACAAAGCCCGGCTAAAAGAAAATCCCCTAGCTTCCTTGTCACAAACAATAAGGACTAATCAAAATTGATTTTCATTACGTCATCAGATCACTGATAATAAGAACCCATGTGGGGGTCTCTGACTCAGTATCCACTCGTATGAGCCAAGTATGCAATACTGGGAAATAAATGAATGATCAAATATGGCTTCATCTTCAACAGCAGATATTTAGACATGTTGTTTTTAGAATCATATCGACTCACAATGACGAGACTGTTTGGCTTTCATTGAGGGACATTTTTGTTCCTTTTGATGCTTGATGTTTTAACTAAAGCCATAAACTCACCAAAAGTCTGTCCATCCAAGTCTTGACATTTTTTCTCCCGGGGGCCAGACCTTGTCATCACTATGAACGTACCCATTATTTAAGGCACACCACTTGGCTGCTTCCTCCGAAATTCAAGACGCTTTGGCAAATACAAAAGAATAGCTTTTTTTTTTCTCCTCACTCTTTTCGTCTATCCCCACAGTTGGACCTCTTTTCCCTCCATGTTCTTTTTGTTTTTGATGACAGATTCTAATCAGAGTCGTGCCTGCAATATTTAGTATTGTTATGATTGGACCTCCTCTCAGGACATTTTCATTGCAGTAGACAATAATATTTTACAGACAAGAAAACGACAAGTTCAGGAAAAGGGTCTTTTCAAATTGTATGCAAACGGTGGCTCGGTGAATGAAATGTCTTCGCGCATATCAGATTATGGATCAAAATTCATTATCAGCTTCCGGGAATAACAGAAACATGTATACTGACATCAAAAACATGCAAACGGCTCAGTCTTCTGCATTAATGTGAATATCACGTTTTTGTTTTTTTTTGGTGTTATTGGTTCCAACAGGAAAGCTGGTCTGATCCTCTCGCAGTTAAATGAACTTTCCCCATGGTGTAAAGGCCTCCTCCAGGAGCCCAAGATTGGCCTTCGTAGGATGTCTCTCAAGTTCCTTTCCTGTCGCTACACTGACACCAAGACCTTTGAAATGAACTGGGCAGGTATGGGCCAGGACGTACACAAAGCATGTGATGAGCAAATGCTCACTGTCATGTATAATGACTATGGTGAGCCCAAGGAAATCTAAATGTACAGTAGTGTTCAGAATTATAGTAGTGCCATGTGACTAAAAAGATTAAGCCAAGTTTTGAGTCTAGATTTTATGGTTACATGGGAAACAAGGTATACAAAGGGGCAAAAAATTATTGCCTGTTCATCTACATACAAGGGTGTCAAACTCATTTTTGTCGTGGGCCACATCATAGTCATAAGTTTCCCTCGGAGGACCTGTTCAAATATTTTAAAAAGGCAAATGGTAATAAAAATAGCAAGAAATATCTCGATTTTGTTAAAGTGAAGACAAAATGTCTTCACATAAAATGATGTGGTGGGCCGTATCTGGCCCCAAGGCCTTGAATTTGACACCTATGATCTACAATGCTTTAAAACTGAAAAAAAAAACAGATGCCTGGAAGGATATGGAAAACACTACTACATACCCTACTAATATTCTGAACTCCACTGTATATAACCCACCCTTACTTTTTGTCAGATCTAAAAAAAAAAAGACAGTTTTACATTTAAGTGTGCACACTTAAAACATCAGAGCAAGCTTGTTTAGTTGATGTCTTTCCAACTCTTCTGTGGCAGTTGATCAGAAACAAATCAAAGGTCAAACTATAGTTACTAAGCATCTTTGTTATAATGTCATTTCACCAACTGAAGCCTTGCAACTTTATCGTTCGTCACTGTGTTTTGTTTTGTTTGTGATATATATGAAAATATGTTTTACATGTGCTGATGCACTTTTTAATGTCAAGATAGATATTGTATGCTCTAAGGCTGTACAACGAAACAAAAACGTTATTGTCACAGAAGTGTGAAACAAAAAAGTTACCTTTAACGTAGCCTTGCATCATTTAGTTGTTTTGAATTAAGGAAGTTCTATGAACAGATCAGTTCTTAAAGCAAATATATGTATTTTTTAATATTTCACTCACACGTTTATTTTTAGATTAGTTGGAGTGTTAACAAATTATATAGCAAAAATAAATGGTGGTGTTTTCTGTAGGTCAGACGTGATGGGATTTTTATTTAATATCCCTTGTCATATTTTTTTAAAATAATCTTTGATTTCTTTTTATTGTTTGTAAAAGGATTTGGGTTGGAAATGCCCAGGATGCTTATTTCCAAGGTAGTCAAATGTAAATAAGCTTTGCTCTCACTGGATAGCTATTCTCCTTAATTTGAAGATAGAAAACGGCTTTTAATTTCTAATTTCTTCTACCGAATAAACCATTAAAAAAAAATGGCGTAACGAACAACTAAGAAGCAGGGTGCGACAGAAAAAATGCATGGATGTAAACAAAAAGAGGGCCTCAGCTATTTAGACTCAGTCAGCTCCCATTTACTTGAATGCACAAGACATTCCATTTCTCGCCCGCGTTCTATTTTGGGGACACTAATTGAAAGCTTCGCTATTTCCTCCAAATGTGCTTTCTAAATTATAAACTGTTTAGTATTGTTGTAGAACATAATCTACTGTGCTTATTGTATGCTCTAATTGTATAGCTTGAAGGCAACCGGCTGTGTCTCACTTGCTCATAACCCGAAAATGTATTTTAAGCATGTGAGAACAAACATTAGATTTTGATAGCTGGGGACTTTTAAATCATTTCAATGTTTTTCATTCAGAGTTTTTTCTTCAGTCCACTTTCAAACTGTGATTTTGAAGAAAATTTCTCATTGAAATGTTGTTAAACTTGTGTATTATTTGCAATTTTGTTTGTAAATGTAATCTTGTAATCCGCAAGCAGGTCCCATTTTTCACACAGGGGAGGAGAAGATGTTAAAATAAATGGAGTGCCATAATCTTGGATTTAGAATAAAAGAGAAATAAATTGGAGTGCATTCATTATATAATTGAGAAATCACTGTTATCATAAATGTAACTTTGAGGAGAAAGAGATAGGGAGCTCGGCGTAGCTGCAGTGAGGTTGAGATGAATGAGGGCGGGACACAGTTGAAATAAAACACTTCACAAATATTTATTTGTAATTATCACTTCATACAGACATCTGAAACCTACTGCTATCATTTGCATTTGCATATAATTTAAAGATCAGTCCATTTTGACATATAATTTGTCTGCACTGCTACAAAACATAAGAAAGCCAGTGAAGAATTGGAGCTATAAATTTACTGGAACAAATGGGCCAAAGTGGTCTTTTTCTAGCAGGGTCCATGCCAAAGTGTCAACAATTAATATTAATTAGCATTCTGATAGTTGTTGGCCATAAGGTGGTAAATAAAGTCAACAGATCATAAACAGCCAACATCTCAATAATACCCTGTTTCATTTTAATCCTGCAAAAATCCTGTTTTTGCTCTCATCAGAGATTGTATTTGAAATTCACCTTGTTGAATACACGATTTCAGAAGAATCATAACATAGCACTAAAAATTGAGTACCTTGGTTGCTTTTACAGGAGATTCTGCTTGTCATTTGTAGCTACGGGTATACACAAGGCATGAAATGGCAAATTTGATGTGGTGAGAAAAAGAAAAATCTGCTGTGTTACTAGCTTGAACAATGTACAATACATAGCACTCGAGTAGAAATTTTAGAGTCAAATTGCTGAATGTACAATTTATGGTTGCTACTTTTGAATGAGGTTGTAACAGAAATTACTGTCATACCTACAATATGTGTCTGAAAGTATGTTTTATGTTCCTATGGTTAAACTCGTTACTTTCAATGTAGAAAGACAAATTGTTTATTACCTTCTTTCTTATTGAACTTTGATTATTTTTGTGTAAACTTTAATTATATTAAGGGAGACTGAGTACTTTTTATTTTTTTATCTTACTGAAGTGGCCTGAAGGTAAGTGTCAAATAAAGGTATAGGTGTTATTAATTTCTAATAAATTTCTGAGTACTAAAATGAATGCTAGATATTTGTGGATGAGGCGTGGAGTGTTTTACACATGCATTATTACATTGTACCAACGTAGTGTTTTACCTCTGTATATGCATACGTACACAACAAGTGTTTTAAAAAATATTGTGCGCTTCACAAGATAGCTGATTACTTGTATTATCCTATTTACTGTGTAGCTCAGTCTTTGCAGTACTAATGTGAAAAGCAGACCTGTTTTTTTCTTTCTGAATATACTCAAATAGGCTATTGTGAGACATTGTACTAAACTCAGGACTTGCCTGATCATAGTACTTTGCAACATTGTGTTGTAAAAGGGGATTATGACAACCGATTGAGAGACACAAAAAACAAATCAAGACACTTGACCAACTCGTACCTGCATGATTCTGTCTTTAAATGTGTCTGTCATCAAGTTAACATTACTTTTTTTTTTTCTTGAATAAAGACATGAAATGGGGCTATAGGAATGTTATTTGTTCCCACTTCAAAATCAATTGATGAGATTAGACCAATTTCAGTGATCAAGTACAACTGATGAAGCAGCTTCATTTACACACGCACACGTGTGTGTGTGTGTGTGTGTCTGTGTGTGTGTGTGTGTGTGTGTGCGTGTGTGCGCGTGTGTGTGCGTGTGTGAAGATATGTATTAAAGTCACGCAAACGATTCAGTTACAAAAGAGTTTAGGAAGGTGACAATACCACAGTTGCGTGCCTTTGGGAAATATTAAAGTAAAGGCATGTTGAAATATTGGGTTCAGTTTCACTTTAAGCATCTGTTGAACTGCATTCAGCCAAATAAAGGGGAAATTCTTGTGAGTATGGTACTGGACTTTTTTTTTTTTTCTGAAGCATTTAACAATATTTTGACATAGAGAACAAAAGTCAAACCACTGAAAGAGATAAATATTGTTTCAATTTATTCAATAAGGTGTATAGAGTACTGTAGAATACTGAACATGGTTACACTTATCTGCAAGTTTGGATTAAGTATTTGGATACATGATTTCAGTTTTTGTATGTTTCTTGCATGAATACAACAGTGTTGGGTGTTTTGCTTCGATATCTTATGTGGAACTGTACGGTTCATTTTCCCAACTCCAATTGTCACATAGATAATCCACAATGTTTAAGAGCAGTTCTTTTCACATTGTACAGTTTGTTTAATGCTCAACTTTACAGTTCCATTTGTACAGTAATAAAAGCTTGCAAAAATGATTTGTCGATATTAATTTCGTGGAAATGCAAAACTACTTACGGTTACCATCGATGATTTCAACATATCAGTTGGTAAATACGTATTTGAGACATGTCTTGATTATGTCAATACACATTTGTCTTAACAAATCCATTTACATTTCTAAGGTTAATAGTCATTAATACAAGTCCTAGGATGAGCTAAAACCATTCTGACCATTGCTGATAGTTAGATGATACATAGTAGCAGCAGAAGATGTCCTTTGTATTATGTGAATTGCTTCACCACATAGCTATACTACACCATTTTGAGTTCCCATCATTTCATTATAATCTTGTAATCTTTTTATTTACCTATTGACGGCAAAGGCAAAGGCGCCTAACCACTTTCATTGACCTTTTTGAAAAGAACGTCTTTGCCTTCAAAACACGTGCAAAGTACATGATAAGGTAATATTTGAGCTTGTTGTGTATATTATCGACAGCTTGACTTATGTTACACCGCTTGACTTGCTTGCACTCATCTATTTTATGGGATTCCTCCTCCCCCTTGTGGGTCCTTGCCTTTGCTCTTATTTTCCCTGGCATCCGGATCACGGCATGTGCACTCATCTTGATTGCAGTCTGCTCCAAACTGAATGACCTGTTAGAAAATAAGTATCATTATTGGAAACACCTCCAATATTTGAAAATCAGCTAAACAGCTCTGTACACATCATTTTCCCTCATTCAGTAAATATATTGCCAACATCAGACTACCCGAATGTAGCCCTAGCGGATTTTCATTGTCTCATCATTGATTGGATTGCAAGCAAGGAAAATCATACTGCCCCTCTCCAGCTTCCAGAAACAGATTCATTGTCTTCTTTCTTTTTTAGTTGGCTTTCCGGAGCAGAAAAAAAAAAAGCTCATGGACATAATGACTTCATCAACAAGACTTTGACATTTGTTTGGCCCACGTCCCCAACGGACCTCCACCAATGAACTGAATCTATACGGAAGCACTTAATGACTGAGGTCTGGTGAGTGATGGACTTGTAGTGTGACATCTGGCCCAGGCAATAGTGGAGGTGTTATATTTGCTATGGATCATATGTCTGGTCTCTCGGTTTTAATTTACTAAAAAGTAGCACTTGGGAACTCGAGTAGGATCTTCAAAGAAAAGAGAGGAGACCACTTGGTGTCACCTGGTCTTTGAACAACAAGAAGCCTTGCGAGTCGGGGAGCATGGGTGGAGGTAAACCGATGAACACGTGTTAAGAATCAACAACAAGAGCTGCCAGCTCTGTCTAGGAAGCAAGCCACCACCACAGGTTGTAAAACAAACTCTGGTGCCCCGCAAAGAAGTCTGTAGCAAGACATGTAAACATTTACTCTTGGAGAGAGGGAGCAAGAGGAAGACTGTAAGAGGAGAAGAAGAGGGAGAATGGAAAGTGGGAGGTAATGAAAAATGAAATGGACAACAAGTGAACCAAGATGTGGGAGCTAAACTTGTTGGTCTTCATTTCTGACATTTAAAATGTATTGAGATCCATGGATTTTTTTTTCCCCCCACAGATTTGTTGCCTTTTGCTTACACTGCTTTGGTACTTTTTCTTACCTTACTGGCACAGTTGATTATGTGGTAGCGCATTAGCACTTTTGCTACACTAAACACATCAGCTGGCTCTGATATAATGGTTAACATTTTTAAAAACATCACGACCATCCTGTTAAACTGTTATTTACTATAGTCAGTGATGTAGCAGCAATGACTGTAAAGAAAGTTTGTGATAGTCCAGTCAGACTGTGCAAGAAGGAAGGAATACCCAGATAATTGAAGTATTGACAGGATACCAAATGCCAAGTATGTGCAAAAACCAAACATTATTTCTTCTTTGTCCAGTACATAACCGGTCCACATTTGTGCGACAGATAAATATTGGAACTATTAAAGTAAGAATGAATTTGAAAGGCTCCATCAAAGTTCTGAAACACAGTAAGTATGATTAAGTTCACTTCCTGAGCATAAACCTGAGTTGTTTAGCTGCTGTTATAATGTGGCCAAATGAACCACCATACTTTCAACACCTCTGCTCCTTGCCTGCTGACTTTGTAATCTTCTTTTTCCACAGTAAAATAGAGTTAGTGGTAGTTCTCTGGCAGCCCATTTATTGTGATAGCAACTACATCCTCATAATCCTTCTACATTTAGGAAGTCATAATGTGCACTAGGCAAAAAACAAAACAAAAGAAGTTCAACCATACTAGACAAAGAACCTATTAAGGTATAGGGGCCCTGGAGTGGGTGACGTGAATATGTAGCTGCACACTAGTGAATTGAGTATAATGTGCATTATTTTCCAAATTCTAGCACATTAAGGATTTTGAGATTTTATTATATGTTAGATGAGTCACACAACTTTGAGACAGCTTTGATAATACAGTGGAGCACAGGTTTTGATGAGTGAGAGTTGTTAATATGTAATTAACAGAATGTGCAGAATCCGAAAGCGATCTTGGTTTTTCTCTGTCACGTCAAGATTTTGAGCTTTAAAAACCCCATTTAAAAATGAGCATGTAAATAAAACATTAAAATTGGAAGTCATGGTGTAGAGGTACACTCGCCATGTTGTTGGGCAGCGTGGGATGCGCCATTTCAATTACAGGATGCTGACGGTATATAGTTCTTTTTACAATTTGGTATATTTGTATTAATAAAATAAAATTCAGGGAAGGCATGAATGGAATGAATAGCACAGGATCGCCTCCAGCATGCCCGTGTTCCCCTTGGCGGTCAAGCAGAACAAAAATGGATAGATGGAAATACCTTTCTGGACGATAGTGTAGAAGGACAGCAATCTCCTCCGTCATACTGACAATAGGCCCGATTATTGAGCGTGTCGCACCAACCATCCCCACCAAAAGGCTGCACACAAGATATGAACAAGAGTAGTATTGTTTATGAGTGCAGAATCAACATCAAGTATATTGTGATACTGATTTACAGCGTGATGGAATGTAATACTTCCCATCTTTCCACTCAAATTAAAGTAATTTAACATTCTGGTAAGACAATTAAGGTCTATTCTACAGCTGACTAGCGGTCAGTGTAAAGCCTTTAGAACTGGAGTACTGTAATGTCTTCTGATCTCTTAAGTCTGGTCAGAACTTGAACTTTGGTTTTCTAAGCTGCGTCTGTTTGATTCTCTTTTGAGGGAGTCCAGTTAGAAGAATTTACCAATAATCAAGTCTAACGTGGATACAAGAATGGATATGCAGTGGTTTATGACTTGGATGACATTTGCATTAATTGTCAATGATTAACAGTGAAAAAAAAGACAAGTATATGAGGAACACATGTGGTCTGTAATAATTTGTGTTGTTATGGAAGATAGAGAGCTGTTTTGTCTCACAACATTCACTGCAAAATGAAAGAGGAAAATGTTTGCCGGCAGTTAAAGAGAGTGTGTTTCATCAACAGTTTGCGTTCCAATGGCAGTTCCAGGATTGTCAGAGCCAAACAATATCTGGCTTTGGGATTTTAGAGAGGCATGATGCATTGGAAATTAGATGAGAAACGACAATAGAATAATGTTTTGCTTTCCAGTGATCATTACATTTTTTAATGCTGCACACAAAATGGATTAAAAAAAGAAAAAGAAAAAAAGAAAAACTAGGTATGTTTTTCAACTAGCAACCCCAGTTAATTATTTTAACCTTTGCTGGACTGAGCAAGTTATATTTCTTCTTCACTTTGATGTGGTGGAGCCTGAAGTTGTGCAATTCGAAACACTTCTGTGTCAAATCGAAATATAGAAAAAGATGTTTCAAGATGATTCAAACCACCTTTTTATTGTGTCTTCATCATTGATCATTAAATGTAGAATTCAATAGCTCAATTCCATTTACACCTTGATACTGACATAATACAGAGTGTCATTAATAATCTTTTAACGATTAGTTGTATTTACAACTTCATGTTGGGTTGCGTAATATTCTTCTAAAAATATTCACATTTCTAACTGGACTATAAACATCAAGATCTGTGAAATATTATCTCCGTGAAGCTATAAATATTTTAATGTTTCTTGGTCAGACACAATGTCAGTCAAGATTGAAAAAGACATTCACGCATTTAATCGTCTCAAAAATCTGGGTGACATTGACGCCTGTGTTGTTGGCCTGGTTTAACGGAACAGGAACGGAATGCTGAGGGAAAATATATTCACGCGCAACCAAGTAGCTACTGATGCAATACTACTCGACTGTTTTGACACTTACCTCACATGATTGAATGCAATGAATGTTTTCAGGGGCTGGGTACCACTTCATCAGCCCCGTGCAGACAATGGTCTGGAAATCAAAAGACAAAACAAGGCAAGTTCAGCAATTCCAAATGAAGAAATATAACACAAGTGAAAAGTTACAAATAATTCCCACAGTTCTAAAAATGTGATATTATTTTTATATTCAAAACCTGAGTGCTTAAATGTTGCTCCAAATGGGCCCTAACGGGATCTTTTTAGGACCTCTGTTGGTCAGTAGCCCTTACAATCACCACCAAGTTGTCTAGCTTCTGTTCAGACAAGGCACAGAGAGGCCTAAGGAATTCATCTGTTCCATTTGCAAAGGTCTTTTCTGGATCGACTCCTCCAATTGTAACCTTCAGCATTTGCTGATGTGTTGCAGAGTGTGATGCAGTGAAGCTGTCAGCATGTGAAGAAGCACATCCAAATCTTTCAAAAAGGTTGGATTGATCCCCCCCTGGGTTGAAAGTGCATTTCTGACCCAAGTCTCTGATCATGCAGGCTTTAAAGGGAAAGTGTTATGCATATTTTTTTTAAAAAAAAACTTGGAATATAAGAAATATAATTACTGGTCTCAACTCACAACTGTTCATTGACCATAAGTCAAGGTGTTCAGCCAAAAGCAAGCAAAAAGGCAATCTCTCCCTTGTTGGCTTGTCAGGGAGCGTAGATATTTGAGATAACTAACACAAGGCAACGTCAAGAGTATGCTGTAAGCAACCAAAGCTCTCTCCAACTATTTGACCTTGTTGAGGTCAGATTCGCGGACTGACTGGCAGGTTAACCGACCACCCAAAAGCGAGGCAAAAGTGAGTCAGTGTTGACAGCATTCATTTAGAATCTATTCATGAGATATGATGCTGTAACATGAGCCAAGTTTCAAGCAAAATCTGGCAGTCCAACAAGTTTGTTCATTGTGTGAGTGCGTTTCCTGAAAATTTCACGCCAACTGCAACCTTTCCTTTTAGACAATCCACTTATTTCCAGTAAAGCAAAAAACATTTGGACACACATCCAAATACACCCTGGGAATGTGATAGGCTGTTGTAGTTGAGAAATGTTTTCAGAGAAAATCCTGCCAATTATTTGGTCAAAAATCTGATCAAATAGGAATGTCAACCACATATTGTATTGTACATTGTATTGTTATTCAGCAAATCTGATTATGTCCAAAAAGTTTTTTAATATATTTAAATACTTTTCCTCGCTTTAGTGGAAAGTTGCTATGAAGGATATTTCAGAACTAGGGGGGGGCATTAGTTTCAATCAATTGCAAACAAATTCTTTTACTTTTCTCAGCGCCCTCCTGGCATTTAGGTGACACTGATGCTTAAGACACTGCGTCGCTGCAGCCCTAACATTTTAGGCTTACAATATGATGAAAGAAGCAAGATCACATTGCTCGGCTTGCTGGATAAAATGTTCAAATGTTTTTAACAATCTGTCTGCAAGCCTGTAGAAAAGCATAGTTGTGTGCAAAACTTTATTCAACACTGCATTTAAAGACCACTGAAAGCCTACCACCTTCATGTTGCGGCAAGCACAGATTATAAATCTAAGATTTGCCTCAACAGTTGCAGCACAAGAAAGTTTTGTTTCTTTCAGTAGCAGAAATAGACTACAGTTAGTATGAGGCCTATGGGTTTGTTGTTACAAAATATCTTACATTTTGTTCAAGGATATTTTTGGGGTGTTTACTGCTTCAGAATCTCATTGATAAAAACAAAACAATTATATTTGGTGTCAAAGTTCAGTGTAGCTGAGTGGCAGGTGGACCCAAGCCCTGCAGGGAAACAGGCAAGGCAAGAGTGCCGGCAAAAGAGTTATTATATATACGCGGAATTCAACTTAATATGAATCAATCCATAAAGATGGATAAACGGCAAGTAACTCATTTTACTGCATGCTGTTCTTCAGACCACCAGCTGTTTCAATGCATTATTTATTCTGATGGATTTATTTCTTCGCTGTTTTTCAGTGCCTCAGCTTTCATGACAGTCCAGATCCGTTACATGGCAACAGGGAAACAAAACAACCACTTTTTCCAAAACCTGCCAATGGTTTTCAAATTTCACAAGGTGACCTGGACAGCATACCACAATAGATACGTTGGGAATTATGACTGGTCGACCACAAAATACGAACATGTACTACTTTGACCTTTGACTTCACATTCGACATGCAGGTCATGTCAACTATCAAGTATATTAAATCTATATATAAATTCATTAATATGACTTGTTTTGATAACAGTGAGCAGACGTAGAAAAAGTATTTTAGCAAATTGTTCAATGAATTATAACTATCATTATAAACTAACGCCTGAGTACTATTCATGTACATCTCACCTGAAGTTTGATGGGAAGCATCCAGTGTTTTAAAGAACTAACTGTAGAGCCATTGGGCAGAACCACTGGGTCATGAAGGGTCAAAATGCATGTTGGGTAGCAAACAGCTCCTGCACAGAAAAAAATACAAAATGAATTTCCTTGTTTCAATATGAAGTTGAAAATGACACCGTTTTGCCACTAAACAATATCTGCAGTGTTAATTTTACTCACCAATTTCCATGCCCCCATTACAGCTATACGTTACAGAATTTAGATCAGATGGAGCAGAGCAAGATCTTTGGAGTGTGGAACACATGGTAAAGTGTGCTGTCCATTCACCATCTTTAGTGCAGCGAATTACAATCTGTAAAACAGCAAAGTAAATCACACTATTCAGTAATTCTTCATATAAAATAGAATACGTATTTCTAGAAGTACCCGGAGCCGTAAGAAAAGAAGACTTTAGTGTCAATTGCGTTTTACATCAAATGACAATGCATCATTCTATCAGGAATTATTTTTGTATTTTACACGTGCAGCAAACTCATTTACCGTATTTTCCGCACTATAAGGCGCACCTAAAAACCTCCAATTCTCTCAAAAGTCGACAGTGCGCTTTATAATCCGGTGCGCCTTATTTATGGACCAATATGGATTCGTGGATGAGGACTAATTTATTAAAGTAAGCTTTACGTGTTTATTTTGTGTGTTGTGTGATATTAACTTTTGAGCAACATTGAGCTATTGATATGTTATTGTTTTCACTATTTCGAGTGTTACTATATTGTGATTGCATTAGCGTTTGAGCAACGTCGAGTTATTTATTCTATGTGCTGTATAATCCGGTGCTCCTTATATATGGACAAAGTTTTAAAATGGGCCATTCATTGAAGGTGTGCCTTATAATCCGGTGCGCTTTATAGTGCGGAAAATACGGTAATTACACAAATCGTCCACAGGCCTTAAATTAAATTGTGATTTACACAATGGACTGGAATGTGCTCTAAGTCTGGAGATTTCTGTCCAAACACTTACATTTTCGCTCGCGTCTGGACACTGCAGCGTACAGAGCGTGTCATAGTAGAGGCCATTGGTGCACTCATACATGCCCTGGAAAACACCAGGTAAGGCTGGGCAAGATATGGGCTCACATGAGGTATCCTTCCACTGCCCTTCCTCTAGGCACTCAGTCTGGAAGTATTTCCTAAAAAAAGCACAAGAGTAAGAAAACTCTACGCCAGATTATTGAAGTTTTTGAAAGGTCAGCATCCAGTAATTCCAATAACAAGATAAGGAAGGTGAAAATTAAACTGTGCTTAGTTGACTCTGACCACAGGGATGTCTTTTGATGTTGTGTTACAATGAATTGGGATTACTTGAGGTTTCACTTTGATATAAAGAAGTGCGAGCAGATATACATGGTATACTGTGGATGCACTCAGTGACCCCCTCCCCCCCAACTTTTCCATTATACTTTTACTGTTTCAATAAGAAAAACATACCAAGCTACACAGGACATCCCACCCTCCAGTAAAATGCATTGTATGTGAATGCATCATTATGTGCTATAGCAAGTCACATGGGTTCACATGTCAAATGCATTAAAAAAGCTTGTTTAAAGCTCTTTCACAGCAGCTGCTGTTCTACTTCACACATTGAACTAATAAAGCATCAGGGGTTATTAAAATGTTTACACGATTGCTTGAGAAAGTGAAACTCATAAAGTTACCAAGCTGCAAACGGATCTTAACATGAAGTTGTTTTCCACCTTACTAAATGGAAATTTGCTCCATGAAAAAACAATGAATCTATATTGTCTCAGTTTCATATCACAGTAATAAAAATAAAAATAATTCCATAACAGACTAAACTATGTAAGGGAGGGATTTAGTTCATCTGAAGCAGGGTACAAACCTGGCATATCAACAGTTTCCTTTTAATGGTTGTTCAGGTAGTTACTGAGTACAACTGGCAATGAAATATAACAAGTGGTAAGCATTTTACTGGATTGTGAGCATGTTGCGTATACTCTAACATAATACAAAATGTCAAATTACGTCTTTAAAACTGTGCACATGGTGTAAAGCACCATTGTTGTGGATTTAGGTGTCAATATATTGCATTGTAAATGTAGACAAGATTTTTCCCATCATTGGATTTTATCATGCTGATGGAAATGTAATTTATTTCATTACGTAGGGAGGTACGGAAGTTTACATTGTCAGGGTTTTCCAGATTATCTTGATCGTATGATTATGTTGGAATGTAGCCTGTAATAAATAACCTAGCTAGATTAGTTTTATGCTTATGTTGGAACGTAACCTGTAATAAATAACCTAGCTTGTCCCATCCTACACAACGTCGTAAAACACCCCCTGCTATGCTTTGACTAGAGGTCAAGGGCTTCCTCTCCATCCAGTCCACTCTCATCCCCACCCTTTTTCTTATTAATAAAAATGCTCTTGCAAGAGGCCAGAGTCAGACCTCATTCGATCATCGCTGTACGCACAGCGACGAATGGCTCTCCATTTGCAAATGCTTAAAAAGGGCATACTGTTTCTGAGTGGTTCTTGCAAAAATAAGTTAGAGTGAGCACTCTAACAACATCATATTTTTTGTCAGTCACTTAGGATGGATGTATTTTTTTTTAGATATTCCAAAGTACTATTCTCACTAAAAGCACCAAAACACTCACCTTGGTGCCTTCTTTTTTAGGCTTCCCAATACATAGAAGCCTGGGTTGCATTTGAAACGGCAGGTGGAGCCAACATCATGGCTTGAGGACAGGCACTCTGCTGTTAGCAGCTTGGCGTTGGGGATGTTTGGAGCCTCCGTGCACTCGATCTTACAATAAGCCTCTGGAAAAGACCACAAACCATCCTCCAAACATACCAACCTGTCATTGTCTCCTAAGAAGAGGGAGGGGAGGAAAGACAGGAGATACACAGTAGGAGATGAGGAAAAAGGAGTTGCTGTTATAGAAATTACCTCACACAAGCAAACTCTTACTTTGGCCACATCAATGCAGAATAATGGATGTTCATTATCTCTAAGGAGGTTGCTAAGTCAGTACTAGTTGCTAGTTATACAATGAGGCTAGAGCACATCTAATCTGCAAAATTTTATCCATCCCATTCTGGTCATTGTCCTTTGCCTGCCCATCATTGCTTCTACCTACTCTCATTCTCAAATCCCAAACTGTTCAGCATTGTATTTCTTGGAGAATGTGTGGATTTTTCTCGAGCCCAAGACAGGAACCACAAATCCTGCAAAATGGAACTTTAAGATAAAATAGTACACAGTGGAACAAGTAGGTCACATTGTGGACTGATTTGTCTCAGTTAACATTCTTGTTTTCCTTTGAGACTTAGTCCTGTGATAATACAGAGAGGAAAATAAAATGTTTTGCAATGCCCAAAAATAATATACTACTTCAGTCTTTACATGGAACATGAATG
The DNA here is from genome assembly GCF_033458585.1 of Syngnathus typhle. Taxonomy (NCBI): domain Eukaryota; kingdom Metazoa; phylum Chordata; class Actinopteri; order Syngnathiformes; family Syngnathidae; genus Syngnathus; species Syngnathus typhle. Next base: position 5,263,232 of record NC_083750.1, on the reverse strand, counting down.
TTGAGTTTAAGTACCAACATTCTAAAGTAATCATACATTTATAGGGTCTAATAGTTGAAAATAATGTTTTTAGACATGCTGGCACTGGTATAATCCAAATTTATTAGTTGTACTTGGTAATGGATATATTCTCGTGACTCGTGACTCGTGACTCGTGACAAGCACACGGGCCTTTGGAGTGGCATCCAAAAATATGTAACCAAAAGCCACAAATTTCATTTTTTCTGCACAATCTGTTTTCAGATCACAAAAAACGGGGTCGTACTGCTGACTCCACAATGACATTTGAGCATTCACTGTGGCTTGTCGACCACAGACAAGTAAGCGTGCATCACGTTTGTTCGTTTTGATCATTTCAAGAATGTACTGAATGTTCAAAGATGGAAAAATGGTACATCTGAGGGGGGAAATGGATTGAAAGAATGGAAGGGAGACGAGTATTTTACGTAAAAGCCTGTAGTATTAGGGATGCAAACAAATGGACTTCCAGAAAATAAATTCCCATCCCAAAGAATGATAACGGTGAATGAAGTGGATCACCGTAAGCCGAGATGTGACAAAGACATGATTTATTGTTTCAAAGTGTTGTTGAGAAAGAAGAGGCTTTAGATTAGCCAGCTGCCTAAAATGAAAAAAAGCTGCACAAATCTGCCGATCAAACTCAAAATCACTGTTCAGTTTCAGACCCAAGTTTGAGAATGTTGGCTTTAGATGAGGCGACAGGGAGCCCAAGTCTACAAGATGGAGTGTAGGGAAGGGGCAATGAGGTTAGACACCATAACTTCTGCTGTCTTATCATTGAAAGACAAGTAATTGAGTACCATATAGATCTTTATTTCATCTAGAAAGGACAAAAGTGGCCTCAGTGATAAAGTGTCTTTTGTTAGCTCAGCAGGACATAGGTCTGACAATCATTCACAGAGCAGTGGAAGGAAATGTCATGTTTCCTTAAGATGGAACCCAAAGACAGCAGACATTGAAAACAGCAGAGGCTCCAGAATTGAACCCTGTGGAACACCATGACATTGAGGCCGTGAAGGCTAAATAAGTTCTAAACCACTCAAGAGTAAAACATCTGATGTTGTATGTTAGGTAAATTTACTGGGACATTTCATGTTTGCATTGAGAAGAAGAAAAGTCAATTTCTTAATGCCCATGTGGTGCTACAAATGAACCAACAGAATATATATAGATTTCAATGCACGTATTACACCAACTATTCAACAACACATCAAACCATACTTGGAAAATATTGAGGTTTACCTTGAAGTATTGCCGGTGAGCCACAAGTAAAGGAGCATTCTTTTCCATAGGTCGTTCCCAAGGGACAACTGAATATGGCATGGTACACATGAGACTGATCAGGCAGGCCACAGTCGAGAGGTTGGCAGCTAACTGCGCGATTCCATAAACCATGAAAACATTTCGTCTCTGTTTGTCTCTGGAAACAATAGAGGCACAAAAGTGAGAGGGATTGTATAATCAATAATCAATTGTATATATAACTATAAACATGTAATGTGTTTTCACTCCCCTACAAGATTTCTCTTTTTAAAAGGATTAGTTTGTAACATTCCATGTGATTATTTTTATTGTATTATTTCATGTTAATGTAATAATAATAATAAGAAGAAGAGAATGAGAATAAGAATAAGAAAATAAATCTCTAATTTCTTAGGTTTTATTAATGAATATATTCATATATATTCAATATATTTCACTCCCCTACAAGATTTCTCTTTTTAAAAGGATTAGTTAGTCCCATTCCATGTGATTATTTTTATTGTATTATTTCATGTTAACATAATATTAATAATAAGAAGAAGAAGAGAATGAGGATAAGAATAAAAAAAGAACTCTCTGTAATTTTTTAGGTTTTGTTAATAAATATATCTAAATATTAATAAAGCCCGCATCTAATGCTGTAAAACATGAGACATTATTCATTGTACCTGGTGTGGTGGAATTTCCCTCCCGTTAAGGACAGTGACGCTAAAACCAAAGTGACACTGAACAGTGCAGTGAGACGACTGCCCACCTCCAATACACCTGCAAGGACACATTTGATTTTGATCAGTTAGCATTTTACAAATATCATATTGCTACACAAGGCCTACCTGACAGAGGCATGTTCTATCTGGGGCGGGCTGCAGCTGTCCATTTGACATGTCTGTCTCAAACAGCTGTTGCAGCAACACAGGATGGAAGCGGAGGCACAAAAAAGAGAGAGAAACTTAGAATCTACACTGTTCCAGCCTTGATATTGAGATCTATTGTTTTGTTTTTTTGCAGAATGATCCCAAGCAAAGCATGCGCATTAGATTATGTAGTGTGTTGTACGTAGGTAGCTGTGGGAGAGCCCACCCTCTGATGCGCACCCAGTCACGGCGAAGGTGCTGAAGTGGCAGGACGTCCTTAGGGCTATGCCCCCGATTGCCACAGATGAGGAGGAGAAGAAGAGGATAACAGATGAGGTGAGGTAGAAAGGTTGAGAGAGGTCATGGGTCACGTTAACCACCAATGGGTTCCGATGGCATGAGAGGTTATGCGTTCCTTAAATGGAAATACTTCATTGAGTTGCAGATATAAATGACAACAGTGTTTAATGTGCTGTTTTCACAGGACTGTGACGTCTTAATGCTGAATACCACATCATTATTTTTGATATACGTAAATACATCTAACGTCTCAATAGCCAAAGTACCTAATGAATGATTATTTCCAATTGTATCAGAAAGCAGGATTGTAACAGTCCTCTGACAGTGTTCCCCGCTCCATGACCCATCTGAAGCCAGATACACCATGACAGAAGCTGCCACTCCGGAATGGGCAAATCCTACCTATAATTATAGCACAAAAACATTTCAATACACAATTTATTATGAGCAAAAGACATCAGTAAAAACCATCAATTTTCTTGTATGACTTTCATTGTGGCCAGTTTCATTCAAGAGAAAATGGGTGATTTGGAATTGGACAATACAGGTAAAGCTAAACTTTGTATTTCAAGTTATGAAATATTTTTAAGAGGAAACTAAACATAATGATGATGAAGGCCCTCAAAACGCCTGTTTTGTAAAGACCTTGCAAAATATAGCAACAATGGTTCTAAACCAATCGTAGCACATTTATTTATGATGTCTTGAGTGGGTGGTCAAATTTGTACCAAAGCATGCAGGATGGATGTAAAGACCATTCATTCTTTACCTTAAATATTTTTGTTATGCTAAAACTCAGTCATTACTGAGGGTAAGAATATGTGAATCAAACTGAAAGTCAATGTATAGCTACCCAGACACAAACTAAAAAAGAACAGTTACACAGGCTTACCTTCAGCCAAAATGGATGTTCCAGGTCATTACTTGTGTCAGAATGAGCTGTGCAAGGGAACCATGCATCAGTGGGCTGTTTTTCACTCACATCCATGTACTGGTACCTACAGAGCTTTACAGAGCAAATATAAAACAGCAGGTTTTATACACGCCCTTTATACATTATTGTTATTTTCTTCTTTGACTGGCATTTCAGACAAGGTTGTGTGTTTTCTATACATCCAGATCTGATACCCAATTTAAAAGACTACAACCATTCACAAAACAAGACATTATTAGATATTATTTGTAACAAAACACATTTTTAGCAGAACAGAAGATATTTGGAAAGAGGGTTTTTGTGATTGGCATGAATCCAGACGGTCACACAGTGTAACTCCGTGAAGGCGGATTTAGACCCAATGTTTGTAATTTCCTAGAAGAACGCAGGATCTGAGAGGGAGTGGTCATAGCTCACTTCAATCGAAGCAGCTACTCTCATTACTTTTAAGTGTTGTGCGCTAGTCACTTAGTCTCCATGTGTCGCAGCGCACATCTGAACGTGCCCCTTGAATATTTTTTTTTTTTTGGTGAATTTATTTTGCGGATTTTAGCGGTGTTGAATTGCTTATTCAATTTCATCTATTCCACAAAGATGCCATTTGTCAAATTGCTAGTAGATAAAAGCGTTTATAATCATCCAAGGTTTATGTGTCATACTTTTTTAAATGATGGTTCGCCAGTGGCTGCGTGAGCAGGACAGTGGTCAGGGTCCTGATGAGAAGCAGTAGCAGTAGATGCCCACTGGTCTGTGTAACCCAAAGGTGTAAAATAACCACAGTCCTGAACGCTGGAAACACGTTCAAACTCTTCGCACACGCCATCCCCATCAAAAACATAACATTGGCTGGGTTCACCTTTTGGAAAAAGAGCAAAAGAAAGCAGGATTTATGAAAGAATAAGTATCCAGATTTAGTATAAATCTGGCAGGACAAACTTGCCTGTCAGTGAACCAAATCTGAGCAAATCTAAATTGTATTTTTGTTGGACACAGTTAATGGTAACCATGTCAAGTCCACACTATCAGGCTTAGTGACATTAAAAGACTCCAAGAAATAAATGTTAACTTCAATTAATATTTGAAGACCACACCAGGACAAATCTGCATCTGCAATGCTTGCAGTTCGGGTGTCCACGCATGCGCATTGTCTCATGTTTTCCTTGAATGTCCTTATATCCATCCCTTTTCTATAGCGCTTATCCTTCGATTCTTAATTGACTGCCTGAAATGAACAGTGCTACCAAAATAAAGATAAAAAACATCTCACCAATTTTTGTAAGTATTACAAAAGGTACAGGTATTATAAAAAATCACAGTCAGCAAGTCAAGCCACTTCTTTTATTTAGAATACAGCAGATTTTGCAGCCAGATGTATCAAAAACCCAACATAAACGAACTGCTAAATGTATTTACGCTAAACAGTGTGTCCTGTTTGCATACACGTGCTTCTTGAGACTCACCAATGCAGTTGAAGCCCTTTTCCGTGGAACACTTCTTAGAGCAGCCATCGCTATCTAGCAGATTATCATCGTCACATTCTTCTGCCCTACAGAGACAGCACAGTCACTATCGTTTTAGTCTTAATAAAGGTGGATTGACGTAATTTCTGGACTATAAACCACACCTGAATATAAACCGCACTAGCTAAAATTAGGGGAAAATACTGTTTTGTTTTGTTTTGTTTTTCATCTACAAGCCGCATCGTACTATAAGCCACAGGTATTTTAAATGAAATGTCCTCAGTTCTATTACCCATATTACCAAAATAACTCCTCTTAAAATATCATAAAAATCATGAAAAGTCCATAGATCAACCGCACTGGACTATGATCCGCAAGGTTCAAAGCTTGTGCAAAGGGTAACAGTTTATAGTACGGAAATTACCGTACATATCCACATAGTATTCATTAATAAAACATGCATACCCTTGAAGGACACCATCGCCGCAGTAGGGCTGCCCATGAGTGTAAAAAAGAGATGGGGAGGAATTGCTGAGAAGACCTCCAATCTCCACTTGGATCGTGTACTCATACCTTTGTCCCCTTTTTACAGTACTGGAGAGAAGAACATTTACTTGAGTTTAGATGTATGGCTTCATGAAGTTACAGGTCTAGCTACACAACAGCTTTATTCTGTGTAGGGTTTGTTGGGATTATACTGGTCTTGGAAGGAATCCTTATTCCATTCTAAATACATTCTAACTTAATATTGAACTGTGATATCGAGATATGGCAGCTCGGTGAAAGATTGTTAGCGAGTCGGACTCGCAGTCGGAGGTTTTGAGTTTGAATTTTTGCGTTTTATTTTGGGCCTTTGCATGTTCACGCCTGTGCCTGCATACACTCTCAAAATTGTTAATTCAATCCAACTTTGAGGTGTTTTGCAAAAAAAAAAAAAAAAAACACAATACTTGGGTTGTTTTGTACAAAAGTCTGTGTTGTTTTGGGCAAAACCACCCAGGAAGAAACGGTCCGATTTTGAACTGCCAGACTAAATCCAAGTGTTTATGGCCTCTGATTCCACAATTGGTTCTGTTTCAAAAAATATGCTGGCTCTTACGTTGCTTTACCTTTGCTGTATATTTCTCATACTTCTCATCCCACTCCAAATCGTCTTGCACCACTTAATTCTTGATCTCTTTTCTAGATTCTTATTTTTTACGATCTAGTACATTCCCTAATTCCCTTTTCAGGTTATGGCCTGTAATTAATACCATTTTGCTCCTTCCTACGTCCCTGCCAAAATCACTATTCTAAAAGACTCCACCTTCCACACATCAAGGCCAAGCTGACCTTCAGCTCCTCATAACTCAACTCCCACCAGTTCATTTGAGTGCATTCTTTACTTAAATGTTTGTTGTGTGATAGATGAGATATGTTCCGATTAAAAAAAAATATCTTTAATTTACTTGGGAGATGAGGCACACATGACTCTACCGGAAAACGGGAAAATACACAGACATGTGGACAGACATGTCAATAATCACTTAAAGGTTACCTGTCCGTGAACGTCTGCTGGGTCTGAGGTAATGGCAATTTGCTGGTGAAGGCTGGCTGCCGGTGAATCCGATACAGCAAAGGTTGACAGCCAGAGCAGAGATGACTACCGGGGCCAGAAGACAACATTGCGGCATCAATCTCCATCTTCTCATCAAAGGTGCAGAGCTTTATGGCACTGATGGCAACATTGTTGGTATCGAGGCGCAGGGTGAAGAGCATGTCACAGAAGACGTGCTGTGGTCCAAGGTTCATAGTTTTACCAGTGTCTGTTATCAGCTCTATGTCCGCAATAGCAGGATTATCTGAGAAGTGGTAAATGAATGGAGTGGATGAATGCCTATTAGTTTCATTTAAACATCAGTTGTGGTGATATATGACGGCAGAATCATATACGTAAATGCTGTCAAGATCCAAATACTTTTGCTCCATACTATCCTCCCATGAGAAAGTCATCCAACCATACATACATTCATGGGTTTCCACTGAGGCAGTCAGTAGAAAAACAAAACCTTATACAACCTCCCCACGGGTTTAAAAGCGTATAATTTGACGAATGTTATATGTGTCCAAAGGTTAGTGTTTATGTAGCGTGTCACTGTACTACAAATTATAAAGTGAGACTTACTTGCTGAGACATATGTTATCCAGAGGGTAAGAGTGTGTGGAACAACGGGGTAGCGAAATTTTAGTGTAAGGGTACAGCCCTCCGTTTCAGGACAAGGTGATGTCACGTTACTATCGTAAAGGCTAAGTTCAGGACTCCATGCTTGGAGACTCGGCTCACATGACTGCTCAACATCAGGTGGGCCTGGAGTTCAAAAACACAAAACAAAATTGGACCATCATTAATGTATCTTGTCATAATATCACAGACAATCAGTTTATTCATTTAGACATGATGTATGTAGCATGCAACATGCAGGCCAGACTATGTAAATCAGGGGTGTCAAACTCTATTTTTTTGCAGGCCGCATCGTAGTCATAGCTTCTTTCGGAGGGCCATTATGACCATTATCAACCCAAATGTATGAGCACCTCATATTATATACTGTAAAAACTGCAAAACAAAGTGACAAATGACTCGTTTTCAAATCAGACGAGTTAAAACTGGTCAAATATTTAAAAAATCAGATATTATTTAAAGTGAAGACAATTTGCAATTCTAGTAATGACACGCGAATTTGATGCACAATTTGTCTTCGCGGGCCACATAAAATGATGTGGTGGGCCGTATCAGGCCCCCCGGGCCTTGAGTTTGACACCTGTGATGTAAGTAAGCCAATATGAATGTTTTGACTGACCAATAGCCTCATCAGGTGCCCAATAGCCAGACGTGTCACAGATGCGAGGTGAAGCTGCCTCATAGGCATATTGGTGGAAAACACCATTTTTATCACACTCCCCACAGTTGATGGCAGCCACATGGGAGGGGGAGCTAGGACAAGAGAAAAACACATTATGGATATTTTTGCTTTTGTCAGGAATTGAGCAATTTGTAATACAACAGTACAACAGTACCTGTCATAGAGTGGCCCAGTTAATGGTGCAACCCAAAAAATTGAGACTGAATCTTGACTCTGGTCAGTCACCATTGCTGGGAGAGGTACGGCAGCAGGTCGACGTTCTGTCAACCAGTTCTGATAGACCAAGTCAAGATAACAGTGCATCCTGGCTACTTGATTGGGAGTAAAATGATTGGTGCAGTTGTCATCTGTTAAAGGGGAAAAAAAAAAAAAGGACATTTTATCAAGTGGAAATTCTGTTTGAATTCCAACCCTCATCAACTTCATCTATCACTTGGTATGCTAAACATTCAGAATGTATATTTTTCCATCACGCTTACTTATTTTTCCAAATTTACTCACCAGTGTAACTCATATAATTACTATAAGGGGTGTCCTGATACGTGGTGATGCCACATGTATCATTAACAGGTCCGGGATCATGGCAAGCTTTGGATTTGGGTGTTGGCGCAGTGTCAGCACACAGATCTCCGGTTTCCATGGATGGGGTGGTTTCCTACACACAGGACAAAACAAACATAAATAAATGAAAAACTATCCAGCTGAGTTTTTTTACATTACACAGACAGCAGATGACAAGCCAATTTCTGTCATATTATTTTATAATATTGAAAAAAGTCAGTAGCTACGAATATAAAATCACAAATTGCTAGAGGCATCTTTGTAATATTCAACAATATTTTTTCCCAAGAAAAAGAAAATACAGAACAGTTTAATTTCATGTAAATCAAAAGCTTGTAGCAGTTTTACCTGACACGGGTCATCGCAGGAGTCTCGTTCGCTCACTCCCTTGAAGACATGGTACAGTCCAAATATGTGGCCCATTTCATGGATCATAGTGTTGTGGTGTCCACGTGTGCCAAAGTAGGATGGATTCAAGACCATTCCACCTGAGGAACAGAGCCAAATATTCTTAAGGCAAAAACAATACTTCCATGTTCCTTGATTTAGTGTTAGTTGTGATATATATTAGTGAATAGTGGTGGCATAAACAAGAGGAAAGGTAATAAATATATTAAGAACAGCTGCATAGTGGGAATGGGTGGCAACTGTACGGCGCTCACACTGGCATTTCTGGATTTTGTTGTTGGGTTGGTTTGCCCTTTTCAGTGGAAAGTGGTTTAATGATTGGGAGAGGAAAGAGGCAATATGCCAGGAAATCTTTACCATCTTGTTCTCTCCATCTCATTTGGACAATACAAAGCATACACCATAACAGAAGATGCCAAATGCAGAAACTGAAGGAAAAAATTAGAGGCAAGAACTATGCACATTTCACTATTTAAATCTTATTCTTTCATTCATAGTTTTTGTCATTTTAAGCGGTGAATCTTCACTCAGTCTCTGCTCCTCTTTCAATCTTCACGGACGAGTCACATTTTCACCGGTGTTTCCCCTCCCTTAATGCCGCTCTTGTGATTGTTGGCAACGTTTTTGTTTACGTTATTGTTAGAGCTCATCTATTGGTATTTGGTTGTATCAAGTCACCAGGAAGACTGGAACTGTGTAAAAAAAAAATCTTAAGACTCAGTTTTTAATTTGAGACTGAAAATTATTAGGTAGCCCAGCACAACAGAAATTTAGACAGAATGAAAAGTCACGAGAAATAGGAGCAAAAACAAGTGTAGTGTTTATATGTGTTTATATTTTTTTGTTCAGTGTGCATAGTAACACAACTAACATGGTGACAAAACAGTTATTTGGTGGAAGTAATATTATTTAATTACCTTGTTGCGTAAGTGCTTCCTTTGCCCATGGCCAAGTTGCAGCTCCTGCCAGCTCTTCTCGTACAGAGTTGCTGGCAAAGAAAACATTAAGGGTCTCGCTGCCACTCAGGTGAAGCTCCTCTTTAAGCTCTTTCACACTCATATAAGCCCTGTGGAAGCAGAAAAGGTGAAAGAAAGATATACTGATTCGAAACATTCAAACATGAGAATTTATTTTTATGTATCAACTAAGGATTATAAGAAAGGGGCTCAGGAAAAAGAATCATTCACACTTGAAGGGCGAGTGTAAAAGTTTTCTTTTAATTTCTATACTAATATGCATGTTCTATCTTATTTTTTTCCTTTACAAAATATGAGGTCAAATTATAAATTATTATAAAATTATATTACATGGGTCATGCCTCACAATTTCTCATGTTTTGCTGCCATCTTTCTGCTATGGATACCCGAAGGAGACAAACCACCCGATCACAGATAATGCTGATTAATGATGACAGAATGTTGAAGAAATTAGTGGGAGGGTTGCAAAGTGTGACACCGTAGTGTCCGTGCTTCAAAATACACACGCTTCAAATGTAGGTCATTGTATTCTATTACTTCACCACTAGATGTCATTAAAAGATAAAAAAAAGAAATCTACACGCTGCCTCTGAACATATCAAAACCCTTAACACACACACAGTTGAAGGGCCAAGATGTATTTTTTTCCTGTTATTATATATGGCAGGGGTATCAGTCATTTTTGTCAAAGCCTACATCAGAGTTAAGGTTTCCCTTAGAGTGATTGTCAAAGTTTGATAGTAGTAGCACCAGCGGTAGGTGGGCTCCCTCTAGTGGTACACAAAAGAATCAATGCATCATACAGATCAGTTGTATTTAACTTTCAAATACTACAATATATTTGAATTTAATCTTTAAGAGCTGTTTGTTTTTAAACTTATTTAGGTACAGGTTATTTTCCACTTTTACGTACATAATAATTGTAATACTTTGACTTTGTCCGGTAAAAGTACATCATTTTGTCACATGACAACTTTATTTTCCCAAAAACATTTTTTCCTAATCCTCAAGGAATTATAACGTATCTTTTCCAGTAAAATCAGTATTATTGTTATTATTATTATTCCTGTAAGATTTCTGAGTTTGTCTGTATTTAAACATCGTTCTCCCGTCACATATAAATCCGCGAAGTAGCGTATTCGCGAAAAGTGAAACGCAAAGTAGCGAAGGATCACTGTATTCTGACTTTTGACCTGATAATGTTCTTTTTTCATATTTCAACTTTATTCCTGGAAAAAAAAAAGGTTTTACTTAGTCTCACAACTGTATTCTCAATTGTATTTAGTTTTTTTTTGTAATTATCCGCCAGTCATTAGAAAGAGACAGTTAAGAGTTGCTTCAGTTCTCACACCTGAGTGAGAGCTGAAACAACTCTGGCTGCACTAGTGAAGAGCATACATTTTCCAGAAACATTCAGTTCTGACAGTCAAATGGACCGCATTTTAACGACTCATTTTTATGTATCCCCAGCATATTAAAATGTTCATGTTTATGGTGAAAGGGAAGGATTTTCTAACCGGAAATACTGACTCGATAATAAATAATCCAATTTTTCACAAGTGGGGTACAAAGTATGACTAATAAACCACCACTATAACCCCTTAGTGGTGATGCACTGGGAATGTTTTTCATTTGTAAATATCCGTGCCATCCGTGTAAATCATGGAACTTTTAAAGAGTTGCAGCTAAATGATCAGTTATGCAACACTAGATCTGCAACAGTAGTAGCGATATAATTTTATTCCACTCCTATGAATTTAACGTTCCTAAGTCCTCCAGGGGGAAACATTTGGTCATAAAAACTAATAATTCAAGTTTATGTGTGTCTATACCACCAGGTCTCCAGCTGTTCTACTTGGGGGGGGGAATAAACATTGCATGTGTAACATTATTTTCCTAACTACTTGAGAATTTATAGTCTTCAACTTCATAATATCTTTTCTAAATTGCAACTCAGCACCAAATGAGATAAAAAGCAACTTCAATCATGTTACGACAAGATAATGCCTACAATTAAAGCCTGTTTTAGTGCAAATATGTTGTTTTTATCTAATTCAGTTGAATATAAGAATCACTCGTTTTTTTCGTGACCCATTGAAGAAGATTTTACGAGACACCTAAAGGAGTGCTGTGGCATCAAATATCTACTTTATAACTAAGTATGATAAGTTATAAGTTCCGTGACTGGTCAACAAGGATCTTCGCACCCATGTGACGACAGAAATAGAGTGGAATAAACACAAAGTTTGTTTTTCTTGTAAAAAGCAGCCACAAACCAAAAAGAACACAAAAAATTGGATGTTATTTATTTCTGCCCTTTGTGTTACAACTCCGAACACAATATATAATTAACAAAGAAAACATAGCATAACCTTGGGAGCTTTCTCTTTTACCTGCTGGTTGATTACAAGTACTTGTAGCTAAAGCCAAACTGTGGCATGGTTTTTACTTTCTGGACCTGGATTTTACACTTTTGCTGGTTAATCCCTACTGAAGTTGTGACAACTTGGCTGTATTGGATAGGCAGTGCTCCACCAGAACTGCTGCTTAGCTTTCTTTCCAAAATGTGATATTGACAACTCAAAGTATGCAGTACCTATCTTCCATGTGTATACCACCTTTGCTATGTTATTGAAGTCTTAGCATCACAAACATCCAGCCATCCATTATCCAAACCGCTTAGCATCACAAAGATCATAATTACTGAAATGTATAACATTTGTTAACTCACCTATTGGGTGACTCTGGATCAAAACAGGTCTTGAGAACATCTGTCACTTCTGGGTCACAGCAGTCTCCATCATCATAGTCATAATGTATACTGTTACATTCCATGTTACAAACTCCATCCTGTCTCTTCCAATTGTAACAGGGCCCTAGCCTGAGGCAGTCCCCTCCATCATGGCCTGTCTTTGGGTGGTCACATTCTGGATCACAATGGCGGTTTCCAATTTTCCCAATTCGACAGTTGCTAAGAATAAAACGCTGCCGGAGGCTACTGTTTTGAACTGTATGTACAGTCAACTCTAGGGTGATATTGTAAGGGCGAAAGGCATCCATCAAAGCCTGGTGTTGGAGGTGAATCTGTGGTTGTACCACAGTTGGGTTTCCACCATCATCATTGGAGAGGTTAATAATCCTGTAGCGGACGTGTTTGGGTGAACGGAGCGGCCAGTAATTGTTGTAGCCAGAAATTATGTCAGTGTTGTCACAAGGTGTAAGACCGCAGGGTGGTGGCAAAAAAGAGGAGACAAGCTCTAAATCGGGGACTGGAGTGGTGATGACAGCTGGATGAAATCCAACTTTGTAAGGAGTCCACATCTGTTCCACCTTAAAACAGGAAGTCAAGATAATAAATGATACTGCAACAAATTGCAGCAGTCTACTTTAGTGTGAATATCAAATGAGACACCTTGGCAATGTCAACACGTACACAATTTTTTTCACTAACTCATACTGGTAGACAAGCCTTGGTTTTAAACACGATACATCGAGCAACGAAGTTGACAAAATGAGTAGTTGATGCATTCTTTTTTAGGCCTCTGATGAGCTAAATTCCTCTTAATAGCCAGATATTTTTTGAAACCTTGAAATCTTTCTTTCTGTGTACGTGTTGATATGGCCCAAGGGATGAGAGACAAAATCCAAGATAGCTACATTTGTAAAGTCAGCCCACAGAGCCACAAGAGGCTCCGTCTTTGGGAGAGGTCGCATCTGCAGGTCTTCATGAGTTAGGGCATAGTCCCACAAGACTATGCCTCCTACTTGGCCTCTAAAGCCTTGTCTCTGCTCTGGTTGGTTACTGCCCAGGATGAAGGTTCTGCAAGACTTCATGAAGGGGCTATAGAGATTTCCCAACTGGAAATTGCTTTCTCCCACCTGAGAGGAAAATTATAGCCAAGAAGATAAGACAAACAATTGAATCCATAGTTTTTTAATTCTAAAATCAATTTTGTAATTTCACCAAAATATATAATGAAGACATGGTACTTAAATAATGAAGACAAAATGCATGCAAAATATGCTAAAAGTGCATATAGTACTACATACCTTGGCCCCGTCAACATACAAGGTCATGTTGTGGCTATTGTAAGTCACGATCAGGTGTGTCCAAACATTGGCTCTGTACTGCTGGTGATTAACAACAGTGGTAGCTTTCAAGGCTCTGTCTGTGCGAAGCGTGAAGTAAAACCGTGCATCTTTGGTGCCTGCAGAATCCATGGTGCGAATTCCTACTGACCAGCCCTTCTCACTCAGTGAATGGGAACAGTTGTCATAGACACCTACAACACAGAGGCAAAGAAAGGACCGTATAATGAAAGTCATTTTTGTCAATAGTATACGCATGCAGAGTACTTGACGCAGTGACGTGAGCAAGCATGGATATAAACAAGGAAATAAAACACGAAAAACAGATTGATTGACAAGTTAACTGACCAATCTTGTCATTATTCACAATTGGTTCTGGTCCAACAGAGAGAATATATATATTTCACGGTATGTGGGGAGAAATTTGAGACAAAATAAATTCTAAATATGGTCCTCTCTAATACCTTTAGATTAAACTATATACAGATATACAGGACATTGTATTGATAAGAACATGTTGCCGGCCAGTTGGATCTGGCATGGACTTTTTGATTCATCGTGTGTGTCACTGTGAAGATTTTAATCTGTGATTCATATATTGATTTGAAGCAAAACTCATGACTGGCAGTCTGACACATATGAAAAGTGGCTACAGAATTCCGCACACATTAGTCACATTCGACTGCCTTGGTTTGTGTGCTGCAGGCCTTAAAGAAATGTAATGAAATTAAAGATATTTCAAGTATTTCCAGTCATTCAGACACAGAGAATACTTTGACAGAAAGGCTAGAGAGAATATACAGAACCACAGGAACAAAACAGAAAAGTAATGAGAACAGAGACATTTCAGACTGCCAAAGAAAGGCCTGGATGTTTTGGTCTGCTCTTGCAGCAGCAGACACATGACTACATCTGTTGCACAGATGTCATACCGTGGGACAATAAAAGGTCAGGGAACCCCTTTTCTCTTCACAACCCTGTCTGTGGATGTGTGTAAATTGGGTAACTGTGGAAAAAAGATAATACATAAACGTATTTAAGAAGATGAGTTAAATGAATGATCACTTCAAGTACAAACACAGTGCTTTGAAAGCCATACATTTTCCTTCCTCCAATTAAAATTCCAAACGATACAAATAAAAAAAGGCTTACTATAAACATCCATCAATCTGTCCATCCATACATCTATCCATTCAATTTTTAAACCACTTATCCTATGTGGAGCTTCAGCTTTTATTCCATCCATCCATTGCAGGCCTGCTGGACTATCCCAGCAGTTATCGGGCAGTAGGCGGGGAACACGCTAAACTGGTTGCCAGCCAATCGCAGGGCACACAGAGACAAACAACCGTTCGCACTCGCACTCAAACCTAGGGGCAATTTGGAGTGCTCAATCGGCCTACTAAGCATGTTTTTGGATCTGTGAGGAAACCGGAGTGCCTGGAGAAAAAAACCCAGGCGGGCACGGGGAGAACATCAAAACTCCACACAGGGAGGGCCGAAGGTGGAATCGAACCCGCACCCACCTATGAGGTGGGCGTGCTAACCAGTGCTTCACCTTGCCGTCTACTCATTATCTTCATTTTTTGTTTTTGTTTTTTTCATTGTGTATTAGCAGATTCCTTCTGGCCACAAATAAAGGCAATGAAGGAGAAACAGTGTTGGTTCTTTGATCAGAGTAAATTTGAGCAGACATAACAGTTTGAGGTCTAACTCGCTATCAAGACTGCTCAGGAGGTGCACCCACATGCTTTTATTCCCCTTAATTTGTGTGATGTACGTGTTACGTTTTCAAATGAGGAGCTGACAGTGGTATTCGTCATTATGAGAAAAAACAAGTTGCTTGCACACAGTGGAATTCTGCAGGATTAAAGAAAAACTTAAATCCATGTACATACACTGTGCTATGAAAATGAACTAGAAATTCACACTTTTAGATTTAATTTTATGTTATGGATCGTCAGGCAAATTATAGACCCCAACAAACAACCAAAGTAAATATATAATACGGTTTCCAATTGAGTCTTGTTTATTGTTGGTCATACAACTTTCTCAAGAATTTAGTTACGACTGATTGGTTTGCAGTATTTTAACAGATTGGGAAAACATGAGTTCACTGTGTTGGTTGTAGTTCTGTAAATTGTATTCCATATCTGGCCTTTTAGTCACTTTAAAGTGGAAAAGGGCTCTAACTTTGAAAACACAAATATTTATACCCATATGAACACACACAATTACCCTGAAGCCACCTGCTGTGACCGCAACAGGTTGTGGCTTCTCCAGAAACGTTTTTATTTTTTTTTTATCTGTTCACCACAGCCTTTCAGCAAATCACATCTTTTGCCATGTTTTCCTTGCATATTTTCATTGGATGTGTCTGCGGGCTATGTGTCACTGGTTACCACAGGAACGTTGTTTTTGGTTTGAGCTCAAAATATTTGTTTACTGTGAGTTTTGAAAACGTGCTAGAAGTAGGTCAAAGTGGCGTACACACACTCCGATAATCAGGCAGGATTGGCTCCCAAAAAATTTCTGAGCTCCTTTATGAGGGGTGTGTTTTTGCTTATCAGAAAAAAACTGTAGTAAATATGTTAAGAATAAAATAATAAATAAACAAATATGTTCATTAATTAAACTTAAATATGTGAAGCTTGCAATGTTACTGCATTGAAACAAAAGCAACCTGTTGTGTACAATGTTGTGTACAATATTTATAAGTCATTCCAAACAAAAAAGAGAATAATTATTTTTTTCTACTTGTAAAATGTTTGCCAGTCTGACCACACCACAGGTTCTTAAAGTGGCTTGAAATACAACACACAAATATGAGAGAGAGCGGAAAAACGGGGCCACGTGTTTTGATCAAATGCAGCAAATTCAAATAAATTCAGTGTATGACAGGAGAAAGTTAGCAAAATTGTATGATCAGCTGTGACCCACCTGCAATGACTGCAGGGTTGCTCTGCCCACCTTCTGGGTTCAGCCATAGCTCCAAGCTAAACTTCTCCCTGGGGAGCTCTATACCTGCAGGGGGCTTCAATCTCAGCTGCTCCTGGCGCCCGGTGAAGTACAGGGTCGTCATCCAAGAGGGGGGCACTGTTGGCAGGGGTTTGACCCATGAAGATGTGCTGCCGACAGACTGGCGTGTGGAAGGATGAACATCTCCAGTGAAGTCCTCGTTCCCGTCCTCCAGACCACTGGAAGCTCTAATGCTGTCATCTTGTTGGATTTTCTGAGGAACCCGTAGCTTTGGAGAAGCTGAACTTCCAGGGGAGCTCGAGTTTCCCTCGTGGGTGCTGCGTTCAAATCTGGAGCCCCGTGATGGTTGACTTTGACTTTCGTCTTGTTGTGATAAGATCCAAGGCTGGTGAAAATATCCAGGCAAAGTATCAGGCTCCTTTCTCGGTTGTGAAGCACCCCGAGTTCCCTTCTCTACCGGGGTGTCAAACTTGCACCTTCCTTCGCAACCAACAGGAGCGCTTGTGGCAGTATGGAGCTGTCGCCGGTTGGTCCTCGGACTGGCCACTGAATGGCGGTGTTGAGCCGGGGAGAAGGATCGCGGCTGCTGCAGGGCTCTCCGGGAGCCGGAGACAGCGCAAGGTTCACCGGCGAGGCGGGAGAACTCCTCGTCTGCACGCTGCGCCAAGCCACGTTTGTACCGGTTCAGTGGGTTGGAGTTTAGCAGCCATGTGTTGGTAGTAAGGACGAGGAGCAGAGCGAGGAGATTGATGGACAGCATATTTTTGGAACTTTGAATGGAATATTTTAGTAAAAATAAAGGTGATGCACAAATCTTTGTTGTTGCAATTATTATTGCTTGATTTCCACAAAGGAAAAAAGGTGCTTTAGAGGAAATTGAAGATTTCAGTTGTTAGGAAAGGTAACTAATTATAATAATTTATTTCTACCATTTATATTTTGGTTGTCTGGGTAAGTTTATCACTTACAAATTCACAAAAAATATGATTATTACTTCTGCGAAAGACCTCAGTTTCAGTGCATTGTTTTGCCCCCTTTCCATTCCTGGTTACTTTCCAGGGGCAACATTTCTCTTAATTTTCAGAAAGATTCCTTACTTTTTTTCAGGTGTCAATAGAGCACGAGAAAATTTCCAACTTAATTAAAGACTAATGTGTGTGTGGTTCCCAAATTGGCAATTTTTGATTCGGCCACAAAATGTCATGTTTTACCTGACCATTGTGATGTAGTGTGTCCAAGGTCCAAAATGTGACTGCAAGGTGAATCAGAGTAATAAATCTGCTTTTCCAAATGCAAGATGATGCAAGGTATCAGAGCAGAGCTCAACGATCATCAATGAACGGGGACACAAGTTTTAGTCCAATAAAGCCCCCATCCTGTTCCATGTGTCTTCTCCTCTTGGTTGTGATGTACGTCTGTTAGCACTTCATGGAGGGCTGCTTCTCTCCACGTTCCATGCAATTTAGGATCTCTCCCTCTCTCTCCCTCCCTCTCTTCTCTCTCTCCTCTCTCTCTCTGCTCTCTCTGATCCCCCCCCTCCCAGGAGCCCCAGTCTGGCCTTACATCACCAGTGGGGAAAGTGTGGTGGAAGAGGCTGTCCTACCTATGCCTCATAATTTTGTTTTAAAGGGGAAATCCTCCACCACTCTCCCCACCACAAGCCCATGTATCCCACCGATGCCTGAGGCAACTGCCAGTAAAGTTAATGATGTATGAATTATCCGTGTCGCACGTCAATAATACAGTCACACATTATGTATGTATTTATTTTATAGATTACTTGTAATAGAGCTTTAAGTTTAGTTTAATGACATGTCCATGCTATTGTCCTTGATTATTTCGTCACAGTGCATTTGTTTGTATCTCAGTTCAATGTAATCCATTGCTCCTTTACAACTTAGGTTAGTTCCCCTTCACCAACAAGATTTTATGTCTGTCCGGACATTCGGCACTTGACAATTCAAAGATTATTCAGTCATACGATTATATTATTGCAGAAGCCTACGTTTCTTATTACATCTGCAAAATAGCCTGCTGTTTTGTTAAATTAAAGGCTGTTAAATGTTCTTATTTTTCTAACATTGCCAAGTACATATAAGTAAATAGAAGGAAAAAGACACAATAAAATAATACTAATGTGTGTTCTAAAAATTTTGTTTTTCCCTGTTTTCCAAGAATGTGACCGGCAATTGTACTATGTGGCCGACGCAATGTAGTAGAAAATGTGTTCAAATTGCATTGCTACTGAATCGGGGATTCGTCATTGTAGCTACTTGGTGAATTTAAAAATATGCATGATGTAATTGTATTCACGAGAACTGCAGGCTGTGCGTGCATGTGTGTGCTCCTCCTGAAACATAACGGTGTTTGAGCTTTCCTTTGTTACCACTCTCTCCAACCACCCCCCCCCCTCTCTCTCTCTCTTCCGTTACCTCACCAACTGCCTCCCCCCCTATTCCTTTAATGATCTCTCCTTCTCGTTCATTCTCTGGCTCTCCTCAGTCGACAGGCAAAAACATCTGTCCAGCACATGAAGATAGTTGTTTTTTATAAAATAAATATGTTACCAAAATCCTGTGCTCCTGGGACTGAAAAACATAGGGGAGCATCAGGTGAAGAGGAATTTCCCTGAAAATTCCATACTATGTTTTTTTTCTTTTTTTTTGCACATGGCACATTCTCCAAAATTTCAATAGATGTTTCAATTGTGTAAATGAATATTTAAAAAATTACTTTCAGTAACTATAGCCTGAAATATATTATTTAAATACAAATGAGTTTAATGTAGTTAAAATAACTCACATATACAGTGATTAAATGTACAGTATTACGTTGACATATACCTTACAAATGGAAAATAAATTGCTGACTTGTGTGTAACTGAAAAGACAGGTGGACCTACTTGAGATGTTTCCAGGAAAATAAGTTTTCACATACAAAATAATGTATAAAAAAACTTGAGTGCTGCCAATCTTGATGCTATATATGAAACAAACAGTGAATCACCTCCCCCGCATTAAAATACAGGTTTGTGTTATTTACACTATGCAACTTCATGAGAGATTTTGCAGAACAGACAGCTGATGCTATTACACACCTCATATCCAACTTTTTTTTTGTCAGGCTCAATTTGCAAATCCTACCACCTTAGCCAGAGATGAAGATCGGGGCAAGGGGGTGGGATTGCAGCAAGCTATTTCAGAGGCCCCCAAAGGGGGAAGAAAAAAAAACAGATTAGGAGATAGGAATTCCACAATCCCAGTTTGCCTGTCTGAGAGATCTGCCAGCTCAACATTCTTTTTCTACCGTAGAAGTTCCCTTTGAAACCCAACAGCAACTATGTTGAAGGTAAAAGAAAAGGAAGGGGTAGGATTTAGAGTAAAAAAAAAAAACTGGAAAAAAAGAGGATGATGGGCAAGATACAGAAGAGGAAGAGACTGATAAAAGACTGCACAGTATGTGTAAGAGGGTCTGAATAGTCTGCTTCACCAGGGCCTCACCCCCCACTGTAATGGGACCTCCTAAGATTAGCCTTCATCTGAGCTTGTCCGTATTGACCACGATGACCCCAGGGCCCACACTTGTCTTCTCACTTCTTTTGGTAGGCACACACAAACGTCACTCTATTCATTACTTCCGACCAACGTATTTCCTCTAATCACACACACAACCCACCTCCTTATTACAAGGAAGTGGGCCCTAAAAGAGAAACTCTAGGCAGGGCAAGAAGAAAAGCAGAGACATAAAGAAGCCAAGCTTTTCACCACCACTGACTGGTACACTATTAAAAAAACAGAAGGAAGCAAACTAAGCCAAGCTTATGGGAGGAGATGACATATAAATGTGTAAGTTAACACATTAACATGATACATTATATTAATTCAACTATATTTTTCTGTGTATGTTGAGTCAGTGGCAGAAACCATTGATGGTAAAATCCGAGACAAATATGTATTGCACACTTTCCATAGTTTTGAGTCACATAGTAAACATGTAAGTAGAGCAACCTCTCAGGCAATTCATTCCTTGATGTATCCAGTAATTTTCCTCTTTGCTGAAAACTTTATTTTAAATCCTGTCTGTGCCCCATAATGGTACATGAGAATTTCTTCCACAAACAGAAACATGGGAAAGTCTATGTCGCGTGGACCCCATACACCGGCCACATGGAGGTAAAAAATGGAAAAATAAGTAGCTGGATGGATAAACTGTTAGTATGAATAAGTTATTGCTGCTTGCGTTTTATTTGCTAAGCTGCGTCCAGGTGGATGTTTGATTGACAAGACAGGGCTTTTCTTGGCGAAGTCACTGCCTACATTTTGCGGATGTGACCTACTGCCTTGTTTGTTATGTTAAGGAAATGCAATTTGAAAGAAAAAGATACGGGAGGAAATGTTATTTCTGTAATGGACTTAAAGGATATACCACTCGTTTTTTTAACACACTATGTTGCCATTGTTAATTTATTTTTATTTTCCTTTTTCTTTTACTATTTACTTGCAACACAGCAACATTTTTTTCCAATTCTGTTATTTAAATGAGGGTAATAATTAACCATTTTACAATGCAACAGAACTTTGGGAAATATCTTGTTAATGTATTTAATATTTCCCTGACCTGATATTTTGGGGAGGTGTGTTGCTCTGTGGACTAACTAATGATGCAATTCTACTCCTATCCACTAGAGGGTCGTATGTGGAAAGCCAGGCGAACACTGCCTACACGAGCAATCGAGGAAACTTGAGCTAGTACTCTCCCTGTACCTAAAGTGGCTAGCCGGCTAATCGAATGCACGGCGCAGAAGGTTGTTGTTTTTCTCTTACAATTCTCAAGTATTTTCTTTGCTACTATAGAGGTTTTTAAGTACGTCACCAATAACGAGACAAGCGAGACAAACACCAACAAGTTAATCTAAATACGCTCGATGACGTGCCACCATTACCAGGATGTTAGCATATAAACTAAGCAGCTAGGTGGACAGTCGGCACAAGTAGCCAAACAGTAGCATCCGGATGATTTGAACAGTGCCACCGCGGATTCTGGGAGGTTTTGAGTGGGATTTGCATGATGTCAAATAGGCGCTCCCCGCAAATCGCTGGAGGTGCGAGTTCTGGGCCCAGCACAAGTAGCAGCACTAGTAGCAGCAGCAGTGGTACTGGAGGAACCGTGAACCCAAGTGGTGGAAGCAACTCTGTCACAAGCAATGGAAACAGTTCAGTTACTAGTGTGTCCTCTCGGACACTGGCAACAGCAGGTGACAGTGGCATGTCGGTGCCAAATTTGGTCGCCGTGTCATCAAGCCGAGGTGGGTTCGCTTCTCTGATTAGACCTTCCGCGCCCTCTAGCAGCAGGAAGAGGTCCCTCCACCAGGCACCTCTCTGCAACGGCCTGTTGAACTCCTATGAGGACAAAAGCAACGATTTTGTCTGGTGAGTGTCTGACAATTTGACTCATTGGTTAGTTAGCGTTCGTGCGCAAGTGTGAGATGTGCAACCTCAACTTTGACTAAAATGTGACAAGATCAGCGTGGATACTTCAACATCAATCACAGTAATTTGGTTTGTAATATTCTGGTTAGACAGCAAGCATTGTAATATGTATGTACTTCTGTCAATTCAACAATTATCATCTTTGTAGGTGAGATTTCTGTCTGGTTTTGTGAATTAACAATGTGTGCCTAATGAAATGGATGCTTAGGTCGTAATCGTACAGACCCTTTTCCATGTTTGTAAACAACAATGACTAATCCGGATGCGCGCTCACAGTTAGTGCAGAAAGGACAGCGGGGTAATCTATCCTAATGGACGAATCAAAAGCGTAAATTATTAATTCGGATTAAAGACATTTTAACTATGCTCCAATTATGCGTGCGCAGTTTTTGATGATGTTGGACGGAATGGGGTCTATAGAGTCAGTATGCACTTAATAGTTTTGTGCTTACTTCTTCTAGCCCCATTTGCTTTGAAATGATCGAAGAGGCACACATGACCAAGTGTGGGCACAGTTTTTGGTAAGTGAATTTGAGCCACTTCAAAGATTATGGAGATTGTGACTGATTTGGATGGCCGTGTGTGCGTCTGTTTGTGTATTTTCTCTGCCAAAATGAATTAGAAAAACAAAAAAAAACTCTCAACTGTTTGCAGCTTCAAATGCATCCGCCAGAGTCTGGAGGATAGCAACAGGTGTCCCAAATGCAACTACATTGTTGATAATGTGGATCAACTTTACCCAAACTTTCTTGGTAGGTGGTGACTAATAGTAATTTAGATTGAGTCAATGTATTATGCTTGTTGTGTAGTGGAATATCTAAGGTCAAAGAAATCTGTCCTGCTAGTAGATTGATGAAAATTTTAAACTGTTTTTCCCATTTGAATTGTTGAAACAATTGTTTGAGCAATTTCAAATTTAATAAAGCATCAAACGATTAATCGATTATCAGATATAATGGTCGATTAATTGGTAGGATTCTTGGTGCTTTGAATGAGTCTGCATGATGGTATCACTCTTTGTCTTTCATACTCGCTTTTTGATGCTCTTTGTGTGTGATGGACGAGTTTATCTTTGAGAGACCAGTTTTCACTCCACAATTCGTACGACCTCAAGTGCATCAATGTTATACTTTAGGTTAAAACACAGCCCCATGCCAAGTGTAAGGTTTTAATTAAAACTTTACCTGGAAAAATGAGCTTGTAAGGAAGAAAATGCAAAGGAAGCACAATGTGCTTCATTTTAATTTCTCTGGGCCACCATGGTAATGAAATTAATAAGTGACAAAATTGTGACAGTAGTTTGTGAAGCTGTTCCACTGGTTTGGGGTGTTTCTCTGTTTTCTATCATTTACTCACGCTTTTCGTTCTCCTCTACTGCCACCAGTAAATGAACTAATCCTGAAACAGAAGCAAAGATCAGAGGAAAAGAGACTTAAACTAGATCAAGTAAGTAAAATGCATCCGCAACTGTCCCAGTTGTATGACATCCAGGCTGACAAAAGGGGGTCAAGCCAATTACAGTTTACTGATCAGTCTCTTTGACCCCAAGAATGGATCCAGGTGGCATGTTTTCCAGGATGTGTTGAGTCCGGACCAAGAGAACCTGGACCTGGCGAATGTCAATCTAATGTTGGAGCTATTGGTTCAGAAGAAGAAACAGCTGGAGGCGGTAAGCCAGCATGCTCAACAAGTCTTTTTATCACCTAAATCGTTGTTGTGTTTGGAAGTTTTCGATCGTCTTCATATAAGTCATATGCACGCAACTAACCATCCTGATAGTAAATAAATATATAAAATGCCCTCTAGGGTATCGACTGTATTACAGCTGCCAAAACAAAGTCTTATGTTGTTACTTAATTGTCATCCTTTTCTTAGTTGTATCCGTTAGTGAGGAAGATTTTGCATTTCTTCATGGTGTTTAGTGACATTCAGGACAAATGTATGTATGTCTTCGGGTAATTTACAATTTGTTTTTGTCAACCAGGAATCCCAAGCAGCTCAGAGACAAATTCTCATGGAGTTCCTTAATGAAGCCAGGAGAAACAAGAGAGAGGTACTATTGCTTGTCAACTTATATACCGTGTCTATAAGTAGCAAAGAATTTTTCAAAAATACTCTTCTAAAATGATGTCATGATGTAATTTAATTTATCTCTGTGGTTGTTTTTAACAGCAACTAGAGCAACTACAGAAAGAAATAAACTTCCTTGAAGAGGACGTAAAGCGTGTTGAGGTAGGATGATTTATTAAACTAAACGTAAAAAAAAACCATAAAAACAGGAGCAGTACTCATTATTCTCACATCACCCTCTAGTCAGCCAAACATCTTATTTTATTTATGTTTCTTTCCAGGAAATGAGCGGACTGTACTCTCCAGTGGAGGCAGAGTGTACGGTGCCCAATGTCGAGGCCCCCTCACCCTCAGCCAGGTACTGCTTGACCCTATCAAATCATCAGCTTTTTTTTTTTTTTTTTGTAGTAAAATACAACTTTATTCACGACATACTGGTTGATCTATGCCAAAAGGAGCTCAAGATGACCCAGTGAAGGTCAAACAATTCTAGGACACTGCGCAACCTTGTGATGATGTCAGAGATTTGAAAACATGCTGGTGGGAAATAATGGAAATAGAAATAATTCATTCCTGATGCACATTATCATTGGAAAACCCGTATTAGCGATAGTCAGTTTTCCCAAGTAACATTTTGACATGTTTAATGTTTATTCAGTAAAATTAAGTGGTGTTTAAAAAAAATAATAATAATTTGCCATTGAAATTGAATCTTAAAACTGCACATTATGTTTATAGAATTTCTTTGGAAATATCTGCCTGTCTCTCCTCTAATAGCTGCAGTAGCATAATGGAGCCACCAAACTATAACCAGCCACCAGAATTTGGTGTAACACCCCAGGTAAGCAAGATGATATTTCTATTTATGTAAAATTTTGTATCAACCTGTCTGTTATTTTCCATGCCTAGGGATCTGACCAAAGTCTTTGTAAAATACAGGGCAAAAAGCAGACATGGTATAATAGCACACTAGCATCAAGGAGGAAAAGGTTGACTGCTCATTTTGAAGATCTTGAACAGTGTTACTTCAAAATGTCACGCATCTCAGGTAAAGCTCACTGTCACTATTTTGCTTTCTAATACGTCACTCAATTGAAGTGCCATTGCTGAACTGACAACAGCTTTAGTTGATCTTCTACTCACAACGTCAAGTGCATTTCTGTTTCACGCTTCTATGCTTGTTTTTTTTTCTGTTTATTTTCCAGATGAAGGGAGGAACTTGAACCAGCTGGATGACTTTATGGAGTGTCTCTCTAAGTTCACACGCTACAATTCTGTGCGACCCCTAGCCACGCTCTCCTACGCCAGTGACCTCTATAATGGGTCTAGTATTGTCTCCAGGTATGACACGTGAGATATCTTTGTCAGAAATCATAGAACTTTGTAAGTACACTTCAGTGGTTTATTAACTCTTGGGAGTGCAAATATTGTGCTTGCAGTGGTGTGACCTGCAGAAAATGGCTTTTTTACTGAATTATTTAACAGCAACTTAGGCTGGGTACTCAAGTTTTTTTGTTACTCTTGAAAGATTTTTTTTATCTGACCCCACACAATAGTATAAATAATGACATTTTACAGATTTCATAATATTCTCAGA
Source organism: Syngnathus typhle (assembly GCF_033458585.1). Classification (NCBI taxonomy): domain Eukaryota; kingdom Metazoa; phylum Chordata; class Actinopteri; order Syngnathiformes; family Syngnathidae; genus Syngnathus; species Syngnathus typhle. The sequence goes on along the minus strand of NC_083750.1, from coordinate 5,237,327 downwards.
TAAAACACCACCACAAGTGCAACTCATTGTAACCAATGGGAGCCTTTGACCCCCATTTTGTCCCTACAGGATATTTGGATAGTAGAGGAGCTACTGTGCACACTAAATCTAAGAGTCAATGCAACTGTACTCATCACTAAATGTATAATACTCACATTATTCACCTAAAAATAAACATCCATTTCAAACGTTTTATTTTATAATTCACCTTTCTTCATCTATCATTCAAGTTTTGGTCTTCAAGAAAAGTAATGTGGTGGGGTAGTGCCCTAGCGCCCTCTATTGGCCACCTGTCTTGCACACTGCACTCCACGAGGGAAATAGAAGAGCCACAACAGCTAAGCAACATTACTGATAGTGGTGATTAAACAGCCACAGACAGATTGAAGAAAAACAATAAATTCTAAATAGATTCTGCTTTTTATTTTGGGTTTAGTGGCATTTTTTTATTTATGGCATAATCGCCTGCTAGTATGAAGCCATGTAGTTGGGGATTCTTTCTTGTGTACTGCAGATAGGAAAAGTTCTGCAATAAAGATAAAGATGTTGTGTATGATAATGAGAATTTCTTTGTTTTGAACGGGGGAATGTAGTGTTTGTGCTTGTAATGCTTGTGTTATGTCAACCTTTAGCTGAAGCCTTTATTTGTTTTGTTTGCTTTATTTGCCTTCATTTGTTAAATTGACACATTATTTCTTATTGCTATAGCTTTTGGTTATGAATTAAGATTGGGTGTTATAAATTCCAACTGCTTTGAGTCATAGAGGTATGTGTTAATAACATTCTGAAATTGATTGACGTGTGTGTTTCAGCATTGAGTTTGACCGTGATTGTGACTACTTTGCCATCGCTGGTGTGACCAAGAAGATCAAGGTGTTTGAGTACGGTACTGTGATCCAAGATGCAGTAGACATCCACTACCCTGTCAATGAAATGACATGTAATTCTAAAATCAGGTGAAAATCCCCCCAAAAGTGAATCATTTAAGGATGTGGGTCAATAATGCAACAAACATAATCCCAATTTTGTTCATTGTAGCTGTATCAGCTGGAGCAGCTATCATAAGAACCTCCTGGCCAGCAGCGACTATGAGGGGACAGTCATATTATGGGATGGCTTTACTGGTCATAGGTCCAAAGTGTACCAGGTACTTAGATTTGGGTGTTATAGTGGAATATGGCTGACCTCAGATATTTTCCTTATTGTCATGTTTTAAGATATCCCGTTGTTTTTTTCACAGGAGCATGAGAAACGGTGCTGGACTGTTGACTTTAATCTGATGGACCCAAAGTTGTTGGCATCTGGCTCTGATGACGCTAAAGGTAACTGAAGGATAATATTTTTTATTCAACACCAGATTGATTTGTGATTTTATTTTCCAGCACCTCAATCAAAATGTCATTGGCTTTATTCTCCCTGTAAAAATGCTTGTTACAACTAACTTTTGTGGATGATTGATGCCTGTTTTGTCTACTTTTGATTGTCAGTGAAGTTGTGGTCAACTAATCTGGACAACTCTGTGGCCTGCATTGAAACCAAGGCTAATGTCTGCTGTGTAAAATTCAGTCCAACATCCCGGTATCATCTGGCCTTTGGCTGTGCAGGTAATCTTGTTGTAATCGTTGGGATTAAAGTTTTATCTCTGTGCAACTGCCTACTATTGTCTAAGAGCATGATAAACTGTACTGGTTGCAGTATAATAATTTGAATTAATGAATGAAAGTTCGTCATCTTTTTTTGTTGCATTTGGAGCATTGGGCAGCCTATATTTGACATGAACTCAAATGAACAGTTGTCAGTTATTTAAGATTTCTAACAGGCACCAACTGTCTGAATAGTGTTCATCCATATTCATTTTGTATTTTCTTGCAGATCACTGTGTCCATTACTATGACCTCCGCAACATTAAGCAGCCACTCATGGTGTTCAAAGGCCACCGAAAAGCTGTTTCCTACGCTAAGTTTGTCAACGGAGATGAGATCGTGTCTGCGTAAGTCTACTTTCTGTGTATAGCTAGAGTTCTTTTTTTTTTTTTTTAAACAATCTGTTTTGTTGATAAGTACAGGGAAGAAAGTAATATATGTTTAAGTAATGGTTAAATTGTAATGGGTTTCTTGTTGTTCAATGTACCAGCCCTCTGCTTATTTTTGTGGAAATAGGTTTTAATGTACTCTTGCTGTCTGACTGACCCACCTTATTTACAGTATGATGTGAACTTGTTTTGACAATGTTTCTCAGCAATGAAATGTAATTATAGCTATAAACTTGCCACTCAAAAGCTCCTTCATTGTTTGAATCACATTTCAGGTCCACAGACAGTCAGTTGAAGCTGTGGAATGTCAACAAAGCTCATTGCCTGCGCTCCTTCAAGGGTCACATCAATGATAAGAACTTTGTTGGCCTGGCTTCTAATGGAGACTATATTGCCTGTGGTAAATATTATGGTTCTATTTTGCAATACAGTGCACAAAGACAATTGGCCATACCTCCTAGTACCTGCATTTCCTTGATTGGTCCAGCCAAGCAGGGAGACTGCCACAATATAAAACCATGTCTGTGTTTGTGTGCAGGCAGTGAGAACAATTCCTTGTACCTGTACTACAAAGGACTTTCCAAGACACTTTTAACATTCAAGTTTGACACAGTGAAAAGTGTGCTGGATAAAGAGAAGAAGGAAGATGACATCAATGAGTTTGTCAGTGCTGTCTGTTGGAGGACTTTACCCGACAGCGTGAGTTTTTGTGATTTGCAATCATCACTTTGCTTTGGTGGCAGGCTCGTTGGTTGAGTACCTCTGCTCCTGGGGCATTCTGTCGTTTTGTTTTTAAAATAGTATTTTCCTTTTCAGGAGTCAAATGTGTTGATTGCTGCAAACAGTCAAGGAACAATCAAGGTTTGTGTACATTTTCGACGATCTTTTACCTTTCTTGTTGTATGCAAAGATACATCACTGTCCACAATTTATTTTTTCTTCAGTCCAGGCTTATTAGTTTTGCTTTCAAATATTTAATTATGGTCCGTACCAATTAATGTTTGTACGCACGCTCTCTTTTGAGGTATGAAAACAATGTAGCCTAATTTATAAGATACACAATAGTACGCTTACACGATTTTTAAACTTAATATATTTCATCTTTATTGAAAAAGCACAAGATGGAGAAATCTGGAAAAAATGTTTGAATAACCGCTAGCTCAAAGGCAATCATTTCTTGCCACACTAATCATCAGCAACTGCAATGATGAATATGACTGCCTGGAAAATAAATTGTCTCATTGAAAGACAACATTAAAGAACGTTATCAGCTTTATTTCTTTGTAGTCACTCTGAAAACACTCTCATGCAGGGATTTTCAATTAAAATTTGAAGGCGATCGGTTGCAAGGGTTTCCTGTGCTCTCCATTTTGTATACTGTGATTGATGGCCCATAATTCAAATATTATCTAAAAACCACTGACTCTAATTCGTTGGCATTCTCAACAGTGCTTATAACTGAGGTTTATTCCTGCTTATATTTGGAATGTGTTTTGCATTTTATTTCATGAAAACATGATTGGTCTGTAAAAAATCGGTTATTTCACTCGCCATTTTTTACAGTGTGCTAATGGTATGACAATATCTCAAACATGCTATTTCCTGTGTGTAAGTAATAAATGTGTTCTGAAGTGAGATCTTTTTTAAATACATACTATGATGCCCGATTCCCTCAGCGACTGTAATAATAGAGAAAATAAAATGAGTAACTCATTATAGTACATATTATAGTAACTTTATATTGTTACCAAGTAAAGCGTTACCCCCAACACTTGTGACATAAAGTATCTTTTTCCCTTGCACAGGTACTTGAGCTTGTCTGAAGACCCTGATCCTCAAATGATGAAGACCATACCTTGAGCTGCGTGTTTGATAGATGGAAGAGGCCAAGCTGCCAACTGAACTCAGAGTGCCCGACCCCCAAGGAGAACTGATGTTTAAGAAGCTATGGGATTTTTTGTCAGCATCTTTATACTCTGACATCTGCATGCCATGCTGTCATTTTATAGAGGGGATTTTTTTGTTTGATTTCTGTTACAGTGGTACAGGTACACTAAAGCATCTCCATGTTTTTTTTTCTCCTCAGATCCATACTTTTTAGATTTTTTTTTTTTTTATTCATCTGTTGATCTTTGGTTCACATCCTGTCAAATGCTTTCAACCCCTTGAAGGCTAAAAGTACAGGACTATTAACCACACAAGTTTGTTTTTACATTCTACTTCAAATCTCAACCCAGCCCTGAATGTTTGTCGGACTTATGTGGAATTTGTTTTCCAGGATGGAAGAAACCAGTTGTAATAATTCAGAATGAAATAAAATTCTGTCAAACATACGTATTGTCAATTGTCAAACTGAGACATTTAAATTGTACTAATACTAATAGATCATGGTAAGGTTGAGAAATCCCTTCATTTATGTATGTCCCACGTATGTAACCAAAAAGACATGGCTCAAATATGCCACATTAAAAGTAGCAGTGGAAATACTACAGATGAAAACAACAGAGCCCAGTTCAAAATCAGACAAACTATTTAAGATTAACCGATAGTCAGGAGTATTTGAAAAAAAACACTAAGGCCTACCTATTTTGTGATGAATGGAAGAAGAGCTGATTTCTATTTGTATAACTGAATAAATTATTTCTAAACCATTTTGTTTCACCTGGTCATGAAAAAAAAACCTAATCTTCAGTATTTCCCAACGTTCTCTTGACTGAGCCTGTTTGAGGGAGTTATAATTGATAATTGGGTTCCATGTGTGATTTTGTCTTTTTTTTTTTTTTTAATGTTAGTGCTCAAAATGTTCAGTTTTTTTCCACATATCCTCGGAGCATTCATGAATGCAAGATTATTGCACGTGACAAGTGTTCCATTAAGTATAGCCATAATTTTATTTTAGTTGTCATGGGAGATTTATTTGTGCTGCGGGATAGACAAACTATTGTTCACTTGTAATTTCTATTCTGTGGAAATATTGAAATATTGTTTTGTGTGTCTGAAAGGAAGGTCCATTGTTTACCTCTTAGCTTATCACATTGAATAATAAATTTGTGTTTACTTTCGGATTTTATTCATTTGGTTTAACATAAATGTCAAGCATCTAGGAAATACAGTACATTCATATTCAATCCTTTCATATTCCTAAACTCAAACATAATTTGTCAACCTGGAAGAAAGCTCGACACACTGACAAGTTCACACTGAGGAATCCGAGTTTAACTACTGTAAGAGATCAGGCCCCATATTACAGAACAAAGGTTGACATAACAGGACGCACAAGTAGTATGAGGAAATAGCAATAACAAAGGTACGTAATAGTATTTAAAGGTGACATTGAATTGTTTTTTTGTGTCAAAACTGTAAAACAGGTATTTTTCCTAAATTATGAAAATGTTGATTGATCTTATTTAAACGCATGTCACCCATCTTTATTACCATCCTATTTATTTTTTTTTAAGCGCGATTATTTCTCTATTTTTACGTAACAACAATGACAAGCCAGGAACAGTCGACAACAACAACGCGGGATCATTTTACAGACGCACCACGGACAACTAGCTAGATTGCGGCCGCTGGAAGCAAAACCGTGTTCCTGCGAACAATTAAATTAAACGTACCCTCTTATTTTTGTCTGCAGCACAAAGATATTTAGTGCTACAGAAAATATGGGGGTCCCGAAGTTTTATCGATGGATTTCTGAGCGTTACCCTTGTCTCAGTGAAGTTGTCAAGGAACATCAGGTAAGAGGTGACCGCGGACAGCTACTCCGATTTACCGTGCGTAGCGAGGTTAGCATCTGTAGCACTTGGCTATCGGCTTGTGAACTTGGGGCTGTTTAGATTATGATGCACTAGATTAGTTTTTATGTTTAAAAGAAATGTAATCACTAGTTAGCATCTTTTTTTTAATCATCTGTCGACCTACCCTCTTCAATAGCGAGACTATCTACTTTGCCGAGAAAGTGTTCATTCAAGCCCGACTCTCGTCCAAACAATTTTTGTGTAAACTGATTGTTAGAGTACAGCTTCTATTGTGTGGCGTTAGAAAGTCAGTGACAGACATTTAGGTTGTCGGAAAAATCATATTTTCTTGTGATTATTGACTCGTCATTTTGAGTGTGGGTTCATATTTGTGTGCGCGCGTCCGTGCGTTTGCTCGTGCACGCACATTTTAGTTTCGTAAGCATTTGAAATTGATTTCTATTACAGAATCATCTATTTTTTTCAGATCCCAGAATTCGACAATCTCTATTTGGATATGAATGGGATCATTCATCAGTGTTCTCATCCAAATGATGAAGATGTCCACTTCCGCATCTCTGAAGAAAAGATTTTTGCTGACATTTTCCATTACTTGGAGGTACTTTTCAGGATCATCAAGCCACGCAAGGTTTTCTTCATGGCAGTTGATGGTGTGGCGCCAAGGGCAAAAATGAACCAGCAGAGAGGACGGAGATTCCGGTGGGTTCAATAAGAAGGAAGTGATCATTAGTATTTTTGCCTTCTGACTAAATTGTCACATTTTTATGAACGTCAGTTAGTTTTAGAGACAACATCATGAACATGTGTGTTTGTGTATGAAGGTCTGCAAAAGAAGCAGAAGAAAAAATAAAAAAAGCTCTGGATAAAGGAGAGGTGTTACCCACAGAAGCTCGTTTCGACTCCAACTGCATCACTCCAGGTAGGCCCTATTCCTCCCTCTTTTTGCATACATCTGGCAATCGTTTGTTATTCTTTTTCCCCTCCACCTTAATACATCTTTGTCACCCATCCGCTCCTTGTTGAAAAGCATGACTCGCAAATTGTCATACGGAACTTTTTTGACGACAGCTGTGGCAAACTGACCGACAGAGCAAATATAAAATATTTGCAGGCATTGATGTCACTTTTAAAAAAATTAATAATAATTCGGAACATCCAAATGGTCACTTCTGTTCCAGAATTGTTTTTAAATGTCGTTTGTACTAATATGGTTTTCAAATACTTTTAAATGTCACACTTGTATATGAATAAAGATGCCTCTTTTTTAAAAATAAATTAAAAAAAGGCCCAATTTCCCCCATTTTTTTCCATATTGATCTTATATGGTAACGATAGAAAGGACAAGAGATTAACGACATGTTATTTTCATTGCATTAGTAAATTTGACAAAATTTTCTAGGCACTGACTTCATGGTGAGACTCCAAGAGCAGCTGAAGTATTTTGTCCACAACAAACTCTCTACTGACAAACTTTGGCAGAATGTCAAAATCTACTTGTCTGGCCATGAGGTGCGTGTGGATTAACACTTTGGTTTTAACAAATATCTTGCTAAATTTGATTTACTGACCAAATTGGAGCCTTTCCAATTGTTTTATAGACCCCTGGCGAGGGCGAGCATAAGATCATGGAATTCATACGTTCAGAGACTTCGAAGCCACTTCATGACCCTAACACCCGGCACTGCTTATATGGCCTGGATGCCGACCTGGTATGATTAGTGTGCATGTGAATTTGACGTGAAAGTGTGTTAATGTGGCAGGATTCATGTTTTTTTTGGCCCATCCATAGATGATGTTGGGTTTGACCAGCCATGAGCCAAATTTCTCGCTACTCAGAGAAGAGGTCCGCTTTGGAGGAAAGAAATCCCAAAAAAGGTTTGAATGTTGTTCTTTTTAAAGGCTGAATTTTAAATTTTGACCTCCGGGTTATTTGGAAGTAGAACCGGTACAATGGACTAGGGGAGTGACAACTCAGGCCACTTCACCAAATGCAGCACCGGGCCATGCCTTAAAATTGTGAAAAAGAATTTGACGCTATATCTGACCAGTATTACATCTCAGTATTCAAACATGTTTCAGCACATTTCGTCAAACACATGTCATGTTTTTTTACAACGAATCATGAAAATGACTTGACATTGTCATTTAAAGTGCTTGGAAACTCCTTGGTGAAAAAAAGTCCTGTCCGTCTCATTCCTTCCAGGGTAACTGCTCCAGAGGAGACAACGTTCCATTTGCTCCACTTGTCTCTGATGAGGGAATACATTAACTATGAGTTCTCTGAGGCTAAGGTTGGAAATCAGACACTCACATCATGTTTGAAACACATAAAGCCTGCATATTTAAAATGATCTTGATGGGTGTTTTTTTTTTTTTTAGAATCAGTTGGGCTCTAAATATGACTTGGAGCGGATAATTGATGACTGGATTCTAATGAGCTTCCTTGTGGGGAATGACTTCATCCCTCACCTTCCTCATCTTCACATTAATCACGATGCTTTGCCGTTGTTGTATAAGACTTACATCAGTGTGCTACCTAGTCTTGATGGTGAGAAAGTCACAAACAAATAAGTATTCTATGTTGACACTCTTGTGTTTTAATTCTGTGTTATGTACTAAGCCTGATACAATATAATGTTTTAGACCAAGTTCTAGAGCAGGGATGGGCAGCTTGGAAGAGACCACAATTTTGTTTATACCACAGGTCCAAATCAGACCGCAGACTTCTTCACAAGATGTAGGACAAAAATACAATTTCAAATGTGGACAATATATGTCCACGTCTATTTACAAAATTGTTAACGCCTCTTGTAGGGCTCATGAAAAAAAAATATTAACCACATGAAAATGTATATACATAAAAAAAAAAAAAAGAAATATTAAGACAAAAAAAATATTTGAAACAGTATAATTATGTAAGTACCTTTTGGACCAAACAATCTTTATGACATTAAATTGTAACAATTTTCCTGAGCGACATTTGAACAAAATTTAGCAAAATGCCATGGGGGTGCAAACCTACATATCGAGCTACACTGCTCATCACTGTGATGTGAATCAAATTGTTTTGGGGTTTTTTGTTCTCAGGTTATCTGAACGAGAATGGCCATCTTAACCTCAGAAACTTTGAGAAATACTTGGAAAAACTCTCTGAGGTGCGGATTTTAGAATTAAAGCAACACTTTTTTTTTTTTATTGTACTAGGGTATTGCTTTCTCTAGTGCTAGTCATAAGTAATTTCTCCATTACATTTTGCTGATCCACGTATTGTTCATAGAATGATAAGTCGATAGAATTAATATTGGTGTCAGTCCTTTTGTAAAGGTGTTTGATCAGTGTGCGTACTGTATAGAGTATGTGTATAGTATACACAAATACTATATTAAGTATTAAGAAAAACACGTTTGACGTATTGTATTTTGCTACCTCTGTCCAGTTTGACCGTGAACATTTCAGTGAGGTGTTTGTGGACTTGAAGTGGTTTGAGAGTAAAGTTGGTAACAAGTACCTGAATGAGGCGGCAGGTCAAGCAGCAGAGATGGAAGCTGCCAGTAAACGCACCCACAAGGAAGAGGTAGGGCGGTAGTAAATTATTAAACCATATCCAATATTCACTGTTGTGTTTTCCTGCATACATGTGCTAATTACCCCACTTCTTGCGTGTTTTACAGGATTGTTCTCTCCCTCTGGTAGAACTGACATCACCTGATATAGTGACAGACGCTGGGAAAGTACCTACTGTCGAGGATGATGAGGAGGAAGATGATATATTTGAAACTGAGTTTAGACAGTATAAGCGCACGTACTATATGACCAAGATGGGTGTCGACGTAGTGTCTGAGTAAGTTTTAAAGTTTTTTTTTTTTTTATCTACCACACACCCACTCATAACTGTTTGAAAAAGAATATTTATACAATATTTTCCAAGCACATATTGTAGTGGGTATGTGGAAGCATCTTTTTTTCTCCAAAATAAGTGCAGTCAAAGAATGGGTATGTGGGGAAAAAAAAAAAAGATTTCCACGATAAGTGCAGTGCCCTCCACAATTATTGGCGCTCGTGGTTAAGGTTTTTCATTTTTTATTTTAGCTTTCTGATTTTTTTTTTTCTAAATAATATTATATATAATGGTATTTTGTAAAGTAACCTGAAACAATGTCTGTATTCATTCTTTTACAGTGATTTTCTATCAAAGCAGGCCAAATGTTACGTCGAAGGCATCCAGTGGATTCTTCACTACTATTATCATGGGGTTAAATCCTGGAGCTGGTGAGAACATTCCCATTTAATTTTTCAATGCCCTGTCATTTATTACTTAATATCTTCTAAAATAAATTCGGGTGTGAGACGTTATTTTTATTTATTTATTTATTTTTTTAACTGCCACAGAGATGTTGTTTTTAATCCATGAGGCATCCGTTTTTTTACTCACTTTTGATATCACTATTTAAAAAAATTGTTAGAGATCAAGGCATACTGTGTGTGTTGCTTGGTGCACAATTTTGCATCCTTGATGCTTAAAGGGTTAAGCTAAGTAATGCTATCTCTGTTTCGGCAGGTTTTACCCCTACCACTATGCACCGTTTCTGTCAGACATCAGGAATATTTCAGAATTGACGTTGACCTTTGATTTTGGGAAACCCTTCATGCCCTTCCAGCAACTCTTGGCAGTCTTGCCCGCTGCCAGCATGGAGCTTTTGCCTGAATGTTACAGGGTAACGCACACATCCTCACTGGACCTTTTCCTCATTGCAAAGAAACCATCCAAATATATCTGTTTTACTCATTTTACTAACTTGTGGATTTAATATTAGCATCACGCAACCCAGACAACATGACGTCCTTTAAGAAGAGTCAGTCATAGACGTTCGGGAGAGAATCCGGTCACTTTTTAGCCTATAGTATTTTTCAGCCTAGCCTAATAAATAAACCAGAAATGCTGTAAGTTTTTTGTTTTGTTTTGTTTTTTGGCAGTTCGCCACGGCTAGCGCATGGCAATGCACTTTTTGGCTATATCTTTTTTTTTAATATATTTCTTTTCCAGGTTTTTGATTGACTCTAATGCTCAATGGGTAATTTCCCCCAGAATAATCGTAATGTATTCATTTACTATACAAACTAAGCTTTAAGTTCATTTTAAACCTTTTTTTAATAAATGTTTAAGTGACAGACAATGTGCGAACAGTAAAGCCTCATTGACAGATGTGGTCACAATGGAATTAATGAGTGCACTGTTTTTGACTTTCCAGCACCTGATGACCAGTGAAACGTCTCCCATTATTGAATATTACCCTACGGACTTCGGAACAGACCTCAATGGCAAGCAGCAGGAGTGGGAGGCTGTGGTGCTAATTCCTTTCATCGATGAGGTAAAGTAAATTAAAACACCATAACACTTTTGTAAATTTTCTTGAATGTTCTTTTTTTTTTTTTGTCTCGTAACAGAGGTGTTTGTTAGCGGCCATGGAGAGCTGCAATTATAAGCTGACAAAAGAAGAGAAAGACAGGAATAATCATACAGAGTGTGCTCTATATACATATGACCATGAGAAAGACTTCACATACCTCTCCACCATTCCTCAGCTCTTCCCAAATATCATCCATTGCCATGTCAGGTAGATGCACACTTCACCCCTTAACTCTTACACTGGTAAACCGAGCTCAGTCTGATTTCTAAAATCTTATCATACTATGTCAAACATAAATCACATTAACCCATCATAATTGCATGGCAGAATTAAAATATATTCTCGTTCTTCTTTTCCCTTTGTCTTCGTTGTTTTGTGGTTGTCTCTTGTCGTCGCTCTGCAGTTACTTCATCACCACATTAACTAAGTATAGCTAAGATATAATATATGAATGGAGAGATGAATATTATTTAGACGCGTACTGGAATGAAATGCATCCAGCTCTCATTTTAAATGTCCACTGCAAGTTAATTTGTTATGCCCCTGGGTTTTCCAGGAAAGAAAACATTCCCATGGATGCCTGGCATGTTCCACTAAACCACATTGGCAGGAGTGTGGATCGCTCAGCGCTGTATTTTTGTGGATTCCCCACACTACATCACATAAAACACAAGGTATTTTATGCAGAACCCTTTTGTTTCTTGACTCGATGACAAACACAGGACACTGTCATTTAGAGCAGTACATCTAGGAGAAGCAAAATATGGCACTTTTCATTTAAAAAGAAAAATTAACTGTATAGCCAAATGTATATAGCCAGCAATGTGTCATTTTAAAAATGCTGTACATATAGCCAAACCTCAAAATGTTTGCATTGGGACAGTCATGTGTAACAGCCACATCTATGTAAAAATAAAAAAAAGCAGCAGATGAGATTTAGATGTATTGTGATCAATAAGCACGTTGTCTTGTTCTTTCTATTTTTTTATTTGTACTTGTTTTTTTAGTTTAGTATGAAGAAGAGCGGGGTGGTGGTATTTCAACAAAGCAGCAGAAGTGACAATATGATACTGGAGATCCTCCCCAGTCAGAAAGAGGAATTGGTGAGCTCTCTTGTCTTTCTTTTTAATGATAATGTGTGTGTATGTGGAAGTACTTTATTTTAATACTTGGTTATCTAGCTTCAGTATAGAATATGGTGCACAATATTAGAAATGACTACTCTCTTGCAAATTATAACCACGATGATGAAGTGTTGTTTCCCCGCACTGTTCCTAACATTTGCTCTATCTTCTTTATAGGATTGCAAGGATGTTGCTGAACAGGTACTGGGGAAGTCAGTCTTTGTCAACTGGCCACATCTGGAGGAAGCACGCATCATTGCTGTGACAGATGGAGACACCAAGTAAACTTTTTTTTTTGTCCTGGCGAAGATTTATTTACGGTGTTTTAATGCAGAAAGTTTCATTCACCAACGAGCAAAAATGTAGACTAGTTTGTTCGGATCATCTTAAATAAATAAAAAAATTCGTATGCTTCAAAGATTTTCTCTAGACGAACCATCAGGGGTGCAACGAGTCTACCACAGGCCTTCCACCCCTCCACCGACCAAAGTCACTTACCTCTTAGACAAGGAGCAGAGGGACTGGATAAAAGACATCCAAGGAATAACAGAACAGTAAGGCTCAAACGCGAACAAAAATCATTTTCAAATAATAAAAAAAAAAGTTCTTCAATTACATACATAATCTCATCTGTCATTCATCCCCAATCTCATATTTTGTAGCTACCTGAAGAGGAAAGGCATAACAGTGAATGAAACAACAGTGGTTTTATATGGACAACTGCTGACAGGAAGAAAATACGTCCCAAAGTCGAACGGTGTGGTCGAGTTGGAAAAACAGTGGGCTAAGCAGGTCCTTCCTTTTGCCTACCAGACTGTCGTCCAGGTACACGTTCCACAAATTTCAACTATTGCTTACTAGTTGACTAGTAATAGTACTTGTTGACTAGTAATGCAACCAAGGTCATTTGCCAAAGCTAATTGCATTTCCTAGCAAATGTCTCTTCTCTCTTCCATTCTCACATTTTTGTCAAGCCTTGGGATGAAGACATTCATTCATTCATTTATTCATGTTTTTTATTGTTCATTTTAAAATTATCGTTCATTTCACCGGGATGAAAGCATTGCTAATGTCGTATACATTATCATCCACTGCACTGATAAACGGTGTGCTCACTTTTCTAGGACATTGAGACCTTTTATTCACCTTTGACCTGCTTTAAGAGCTTAGAAGACCTCTATCCTCCACAAACCACTGTTTTCATGGTGGGAAACCACCACTACTATGCTGCCATGGGCGAGGTCAGTTAACTGCAATTTCTACACTTCTAAGACTTTGGATCTCACTCCAACCAATTGCAACCGCATGTCTATCACTCGTTGTACATTCTGAACAGGTGCAAGATTCCAGCGATGTCATCAAAGACGGCCGTGTGCGTGTGGTTTTCAACCTCCCACATGATCCCCAACTAGAGGTTCTAATCCAAAACCAGCATGTAAGACATTCATTCACCATTACACACACACATACAAATTAAAAGTATGTCTCCATTTGATGTTTCTGAATGTATTTGTGTTTTGTAGAAGTACTGTGTAAAGTACAGCCCTGGGTACATTGTGGCATCCCGGCTTGGTATTAGCGGCTACCTTGTGTCCCGCTTTTCTGGAAGCATCTTCATTGGCAGAGGATCTAAAAAGAAGTACAGTACAGTACTATAATTACCAGACTATAAGTCGCTATCTTTTTTCACTTAGTGTGTATTTTTCTGTCTCATACAAAAGTGTAGCCTGTATACATACCTTTTTTTTTTTCCTTCATTTTTGCGAGTGCGTCACACATTCAGATGTGCTTGATGGAACAGAAATTATTGTATTTCGTGAAATACTAGTGTATTTCAGAAACGCGCCTTTATTACCCTCATGACTAAGCCATTTATGCTTGATATGTCTGCAAATACATTTTTAGCCCCTGTGGAGAGCAAAAAGGTAATGTTGGCCTGAACCTGAAGTTTAACAAGAAGAATGAGGAAGTTCCAGGGTACACCAAGAAAACTGAGAAGGAATGGCTTTACTCTGCTGCTGTGGAGGAGCTATTAGCCGAATACTTAGAAAGGTAAAACAGAACATTGCCATTCAAGTGGGATTTTAAATAATTTATTGGAAATATATTGTATTTTAATATACTATCATTTATACTTTTATAGATTTCCTGAGGTGTTTGACACTGTTGCAAGAAACGGTCACGATGATATGTTCTATGAAGACGACATCTGGCCCGGGGAAGACCACAATGGGTCAGTTCATATACTTGTACTTGCCCTCATTTATAAACAGTGTACCTAATAGGTTTTATTTACAATAAAATATTTCATAATATCGTCCTTCCTTAAAGGAATTTTATATTTGGTAAACCTCAAATAAAAACCAAATCATGACACAAAGTTGTCAGTCTAAATCGTATGTGTGCAAATATTTACAAAGCTTCACTTTGTCACTTTTATGCTACAGCCTCATTAAAAAATGCTATTTGTTGCAAATGTATTAAAAATTAGTCGATAACATGTTAGTCTGCAATTCAGCATTAATGGATCAGTGTGTCAAGTGTGACACTTTGTTTTTCCTAATGAAATATGTATATGTAGTTTATGTCCAGCACACCATTAGTAAGGCTTAAGGTTATACCAGACATTTTTAAGTTAAGGACTAGCACTTAACAACTTCCTAATGGTCCACAGGGCAGAAAAGGTGGCTGAAATCATGACATGGTTGAAAAATCACCCCGTCAGCTCTATCAGCAGAGCGTCATGTGACTTGCAAGTGTTGGACGTCGCAATCATCGAGAAAATTGAGGAGGCTGTGGAGAAAGCCAAGGTGTTATACACACACAAACATACACATTCTTTTCTGCGCTATTGTTAATTTGTTTCAGCTCTTAACCATATTTTTCCTTTTTATGCCTATCATGTAACCTAGGTGAAGAAGAGTACAAAGAAAGTTCGAGTCACCGTAAAGCCGCATCTCCTGTTTAGGGTTTGTATTTTTTCTTTTGTAATGGTCATGTCTGTCCAAGTCTTTTTACTGTATATTATTGCACCAAATAGCTTATTTACCTAATGTGTGTCCCATAGTTTTTAGATTACTGTCCTTTGAGGCATGTCTGATACATTGGTGGATATTAGGTTCCTGTTTCACATATATGGTTATGTTTTTCTGCTTTTGTATTATTAAATAAGACACTATCATCTTTGCATGCATCTGTGGGGTTTTCAATAGCAATGCAAATCTGAGAGGTAGCACAAGTTTAGAATTTCTCTCAGGCATCCATGTTCTCATATTTCCATGTAGCCCTTGGAGCAGCAACAGGGTGTGGTCCCAGACCCCAATGCAGAGTATCGCCTGTTTGACCGTGTCATCAATGTCAGAGAGAGCTTCACTGTCCCGTTGGGTCTCAGAGGCACTGTTATTGGCATTAAAGGAGGTGATGACACATCAGTTCAAACTCCTCAATTTCATTTGTTGGAAGACAAATATGTGTGTGGACAAACTAAAGGATGAAGATGTAATTGATATTGTGCATGTTTTGCCTTTCAGCTGAGCGTGAGGACGAGGTTCTCTATGAGGTGCTGTTTGATGAGGAATTTGCTGGAGGGCTTAATATCAGGTAATTGAAGCCAATATGATGAGTTACGTCATGAGTTGTGTACAGCCATGGCCAATTGTTGTGAGAATGACAGTAAAACGTTGACTACGCATTCTTAATGACGGCAATTGGCATGTCCTGCCCGCTTTCCATGTCTCCTTGTGTCAGGATGTTCAATATAATGCTGCTAAGATCTAAGACAGGACTTTCTGATATCCTCAGGTGCACATCACCTCGTTGTTACCGCCTACCGCCCTGTGCGCTACTTAACCAATCGCACGGTGCCCGAATGGATCCCATGTACAACAAACTCACCGCCATTGTCAAACCTCAACCTGCTGCTGCCACCAACTTCAACTCACATCATCATGTTGCCAGCCTCAACCACTCTCCACGTTCACCCTTTATATCAACGCAAGTAAGGGATTATTGTTATCTCGTGGTTGTCACGATTCTTGCAATCTCTCTCTTTTCCCCTCATTCTCTTTGTTTTACCTCATAGCATAATAAACGCAATGAGGTAAGACCAGCCTACCAAGGCAGCAAAAACTCTAAAGCTGCTACGCAGAAGCAACAGGACAAGGTGAGTTTATTTACCCGGGATAAACATTACAGACTTTTCTCTGCAGACTTTATACTTTGTCCACTTGTCATTACAGAGTAAAGACGTGTACATGAATATATGGCAGTCTTTGCAAGACTCCGCTCCTTCCCATAAACCTCCTGCTCAATGGCAAAATAATGTAAGCTCTCATTTTTGGCTCATGTTTATATGTTTTTTCCTCTGTGCACAGTGCTTTGATAACGCACTGATTTTTTTCACTATCATCATATTAGACACAAGGGTTCAAACTCACGGACTAGGTCGAGCCTGCCGTATCATTTTATGTGGCCTGCAAAAGCAAATCATGTCTGTCAACCATGTTGGTTTAAAACATGATCTCTAAAAGTTAATAGGTATCGTGAAAAATGTAGTTTGTGTATTTGTGTGTACTCTGCAGCCCTCTGCTGGTCTCGTCAAGTTGTTGAAGAAAAGCGAAGAGGGCGTTTCAGTTTTACCTCAGCAGAACACAGTTAACAAGGTATTCACACACACACACGGAGAGGTGGTTGTGGTTTAACCAAAGTTTCTCTTGAGTGTTAAATTGGCTGTAAACTCATCCTATTTTTATTTCTCCTGTTTAAATTTGTATTTATTCAATCAGACATCAACTGAGTTTGAGGACCTGATAGCCAGCCTTAAGATTTCGAAGGACAGCCAACAGAGTCCTGCAAATCTTCCTCCAGCTCCTTTACAAACAACCGCCACCCAATCCGATGAGCCTTTGTCACCACAGTCCTTTGCAATGGTCAGTATCAGTCTTGCAACAAAAGAAAACTGATATTTCTTTTGTGAATCCCATCTCTAAAATTAGAGTGACCCTTTACTACAAAAACAAGCACTTAAGCACTACTAAGATAGTGTTCCAACTGACTGTGCTTGTAGAAGGGCACAATGGTGTTGAAAGAGATGCTGAAGATCGATGGCACTGCAACAGGAAGTTCTGCCCCTCAAGAGACTGCTAACGACCAGAAGCAAAACAAGAGAGGAAAGTCCAAAAAATTAGGTACCTTATTCCCATGTAAGCCGTACAGTAATCCCTCACCACTTCGCGCTTCACCTTTCGCAAATACGCTCCTTTGCGGGTTTATAAGTGTCGTTTCTACTTCGGAGATTTCGTTTTTTGCAGGTGGAACACATCTTCCACGAAAAACGACGGATCACTGTAATTTTATATCACCAGTTAGCATAAAAATTCAGCTGTTGTAATAAAACTAGTCTTTTTTATTGTCTATAGATTTCATAAAATCTGATACATAACAGAATACAGTTAAAGCCTGTTGTTACATTTGATTTTTTTTTTTCCCCCCCCTCAACTAGCGGCGCAAATGAATCTTCCCCATGGAGATAAAGCTCAATCGTCGTCTCCTGTGCCTGTTACCCCTGTTCACCAGTCCAACCCGTTGATGGCCAGTAAGGTGTCGGAGTTGGAGTGCGTGTGTGTCGCTTTAGGCATGGCACCACCGGAGTTCAGCTTTATGCACAACAGATTGGTAATACTGCATTATTTCTCTGGCATCCAATGTCCTGGATTTGAAATAAAACAGTGCATTGCCGGAATGTTAAAAAATTTGTCATACTTGATCATAATAGGAAATCAACTAAACAATTTAGATCCATCATTTTGTCCTTCAACATTCTGTATGCCATTGGTTGTGTCTGCAGGGTGTTGCGGTGTGTCAGGTTAAGCTGCCCAACGGTTTGACTCTTCACGGGCCTCAGTGTCAATCAGAAAACGAAGCCAAGGAGAAAGCTGCCTTCTTTGCCTTACAGCGACTGGTACAACCAAATTTTATCAAATTACATTACAGCAGAGCTTTTTAAAAATCTATTTCGCTTTGGTTCGAGACATTAAAGTCAACTTTACTGTTATACATGATGTGAATTTGATTGTTGATTCTATATATTGACCAAAAAAAAAAATCTATATAGTCATGTTTTTAGTGTTTAATAAAATCCTTGCTTCAGTTCCCAGAGTTTAATCTGTAAAAAAAAAGAAATCTGACCAACAAAAAGTTGTCCCTCAAATTTGGTGATTGATTTGCTAACTGCTCTGTAAAGAAAGCACATTTTGAGCATTGTGTTGTGTGATGATTCAGTAGTGGATCCCTGTTGATCACAACGCAACCTCTGATTAGATTTGTTTTCTGTCATTTCATGTACCATTATTTAATTAATAAAAAAAAGAGCGAGAGGGAGAGAGAGAGAGAATCTATAACAGTCAACCTTTTTCCCCTGTTAGAATTCACTGGGCTCAGGTTTCCCTCTTCCACCCCCTCTGTTCCATGGAGTGGCGCGTTTGCAGTCTCCAGCCATCAGAGCCATGCCTCCTGTTTACAACCAGCCAGGTAAATCCATGTAATATAAAAAACAGTAAACATTTGATCATACCTGCTAAGAGGGAGAATGCAAGTGAACTTTCCATTCCATTCTTCTTCTATTTTCATTATCAAGCAATATTGTGACTGGAACAGAGTTTGCTCACGGCACTTGTATTGATCTCTGTAGGCGGCTTGATGATGCCCCAGCGGGGTTGCGCTCCCGCGCCTATCTGGGGAATGCCTCTGCCACCCCACCCTCACCCCCATCAAAACCCAGCATTCTACAGAGCAGCAGGAACGTTTCCTGGTGTCTCGAGGCCACAGCCAGTCAATACTTTGCCCATGGGCTCACATCATCAGTTCATCCCTTTACAGGTCAGCATACAAGTCAGTGAACGCAGCCTCCATAGTTAAACGCAATTCTGAGATGCTTTTTGGCTTGTTTGTTTTTTCCTCAGCTGAATGAAACCCAATCAAAAGATTAAAATTTGAACATTACCTGTTGTTCAATTATACAATGAGATACCCATAATCAGATTGACTCTCACATTCATGCGTGATGTATACACATAAGTGATAAGATGATTGCCTTTATGCATTGCATTCTTAACGGTCACTTATAAATGAGTGAACCACAATACAGGAAGATGCAACAATTGTTTTCTGCGATGCAGCAATCATTCACATACTAGTTTACTGCTTTAAATATTAACACAAAACAGACCTGACTTGCCACAGTTTTTTTCTCATTTCTCTTTTTGTCTCATTTGCTAAAAGGCAGAGCTACTTGATTGCTTGATTCAAAAATGTCTCATTGTCAAACCAATCTTATAAAGACAACCCGGGTAAAGTTTAGAAATACAGTGGTATCTCTACTTAGGAACGCCTATACTTGTGAACTAGGCTTTGGTCTGTTTCTGAAAATGTCGTTGTGCTCTTGAACACCTACAGGTTACGAAAAAGCGAATGTCTACCAACAAGAAACCCCAAGAGTTTTACTCAGCTGCCCAGAACGTAGCTAGGAATAAAGCCCGACGAGGCCAGGATACGCCTCCTGGCCAGTCACAACCCGTCAGAGAAGACGACCCTGCTCCGGCAAACACGCTTCCTGTGACGATGACCCACCCGTCCACGCCTCCTCGGCAAAATAGGCCGGCCATGGGCCACACCCCTGGCTCCGCCTCCAAAAGGAAGCACAGGAAACTGGCTGTGAACTTTGAGGCAGCTCGAGTGTCAGACCAGTGAACTTGATGCGTGTCAGCATGTGTGCTCGCACCTCTGCTGCATATTGCAGTTGCTCCGTTGGCTGATTGATATACCAATCGCATCCTTGTGAATTTATGAGTCAGGTTTTTGCAGCAAAGAATTGTTCAGCTCATTACTTTGCATTTTGGCCTCCAGGTTTTACAAAGATGAATCTCACAATAGCAACGATGGCAACATACTCACAGAATTGAAGCCCTACATTTCGAAGTTCACCTTAACTATGCACCGCCTCTCCAATTAACTGAAACTGAAGTTTTTCCAATGAGAAGTTATGGCAGCTCCCACAGTAACTGCTCTCTGATTTTTTGCGATTCCGTCTTTTATTTGCTCTAGTAGCTTATTTTTCTTTTAGGAATTTGACTGCAAACCTAAAAGTAAAATTTGTTTTGCATAGTTGTAATTATAGTGCTACTACAAGATTTTAAGTTCATTTATGATGGTTGAAATGCCCCTGCCCAGTTTTTACAATTGGAAACTCATTTTGATAAGACCAAGTGTTTACATGTTTGTCCTACTGAAACCCTGCATACTCACACGAGGAAATTTTATTTCTGCTTCTCAGAACAATGTTACTTTTTTTCAAACTTTAACCTCATATGGGCACACTACCATCTTGCGCTGGTCATACCACATTACACCCATTTCGGAAGCGTGGAGCTGCCAGTGTGGAGTTTAAAAAAAAAAATACGTTCAAACGTACTCACAAACACAGCAAAAAATGTTTTAAGCTAAATTTATGATTATCGATGATTACATTTGTAGTTGTAAATAGTTCTTTAAAGTAGCACATTTGCCCATTTTTGCATTTACCGTATTTTTCGGACTAAAAGTCGCTCCGGAATATAGGTCGCATTAGCCATAAAATGCTCAATAACGTGAAAGAAAACACATGTAAGTCGCTTCGGAGTATAAATCGCATTTTGGGGGAAATTTATTCGACAAAATCCAAAACCAAGAACAGACATGAACGAGCGACAACAGGCTAAACGATAGGTATGCTAACGTGACGTAAACACAAACAAAGAGCTGAGAACAGGCCTGACGTAACATTCAGAGTTATTCAAATAACTATTACATAAATAACACGTTTATAAAACCATCTGTCACTCCAATTCATTAAATCCATTGATGGTCCTTTATGTCAACAATGGCTGCGCGCCGCTGACGGCGCTTGCACTTCAAAATATTCCACAGGCTCATATCTGTGTCACTCCAAATCATTAAAACCATCGATCAAATTCCTCGTCCTTTGTCAACAACACCGCGCGTGCGCCCTGACGTCAGCCTCGTCGTTATTCCACAGATCTAGTATATAACTAGTACAACAAAGTACAAGGAAAGACGTGGGTTTGGTAAACGGCTCTTTATTTAACAAAACAAACTTCCAGGCGTGTGGCGGCATAGACTTCCAGCCACGGAGGTGGAAGAGAGCTCCATAGAATAGGACCGGGTGTGCGTAAAAGCCATGTCCGAGCCTTATCCACCGTCCCCGTGCAGCCACCCGGCCGAGCGCCGGCCCCCGACTTCCATCCACGGAGCTGAAAGAGAGCTCCGTAGAGTAGGACCGGGCGTGCGTAAAAGCCATAATAGTTTCTCAAACCTTTTGTGTCACTCGAAATCCTTCAAACTCTTCGTCCTCCGTGTCACTTACAAACAAAGCCGCTAATGATGCCGGTAGTATGTGGGGCCCTTAGTCATCTTCGTCATCCCGTGATCAAATCTTTGTCCTTTATGTAAACAACTGCCGCGCTGCTGACATCACTTGAAGTTCAAAGTACAGTAATACCTTGCGACAATCGCAATTTTGAAAATTCGTGAAAAAATTTACATAAGTCACTCCTCTGTATAAGTCGCCCCCCCACCCAAACTATGAAAAAAAGAAAAAAACGCGACTTATAGTCCAAAAATTACGGTAATTAATTTTGGAAAGAATTGGAAATTGTTCTTGTTCAATAAATTTCAAGCCATTTTTATTTGAATTTGAACTTCAATTTGTATCATCGCTGGACCGGGAAAGTTTCATTGTTCAGAGTATAATATTGGCATTTTACTGTTTTAGACAGTTTTGATTTTGAAGACTGAAAGTTGAGTTATTCCACACGTCACCCACCTGTAAAGCATCAATCTTTACCACCGCAAGAGGAAAAAAAAAAAAACTTTAGTAATTGTACTTTTTAGGCCTTACTTATCCCAAATCGTTAGGAGAAATAAAAAATCCACACCGAATAAAAGCTCGGGTCTCAAGAGGTTAAACCCCAAGAAAACCATATTATTTTTACAGTATCAGAGCAATGAAGGCAAAGTATTTTCAGTTGAAATGAATCTGATAGATTAAGGATTTAGCTGTGATCTGATGCATTTGTGTAATATGCTGGTGAAACCGCTTTCACCAGCATATTACATATCTACATTTAGACAAACATTTGGTCAGCCTGCCTGAATATTAGTAAAGTAATGATGGTGTTGATTGATATTTTATATACAATCAAAGAACGGAAAACCAGCTTTTATATTCACACTGTAGTGAGATACTTTCAAAATTATTCATCAGGTCTGTTATGTGTCAATCTTAAAGAAATAAATATGTGGGCACATTCACCAAGCAGAAAAATTATATTAGTCAATTTCCCTTTATCGATTTTATGGACGGCTGATAGGTAATTTTCTCTGGCAAATTGTGAACCTTTTTTTTTTTGGAGTGTTACAGTGAACATGAGGGCCTTGTCTTGCTTACATTTTTTGGTGCTATTTCAATGGCTAATATGGAGTTCACATGCCATATTGACATTAAGTCTGTCCTGGAGCAAAAGGTTAAGGTTTAATAAAATATGACAGCTCAAGCATGTATTTTTTTTTAAATGTTTGAAATTAAATGTCCATTTTAAGTTTAAATCCAACACTGCTGTGTCAGAGGATGGCAAATTTGTGTTGTTGATTGCTTCATTTTCCCTGATTTTGGGGTTGCCTACGACTGCTTCAATAAACCTAATTGAGAGCCTGCGGCATCACAAGTAAGATATATGACACTATTATAACTATACAATTAGGATACTTGTTAAATAAAATGCACATTTTGTTACACAAGGATTTTACACCATTATCTAAAATACCTTTGCAGAGACAGCTTTGTGCTCACGATAAGCAAATTCCTAAACTACAGCTATAAATAAAAATGCTGTCTTTGTTTAAGCCAAAGTGACCCTTATATCATTTTGTAGTCATATGCATTGTGGGAGTTAAAAGTGCTGAGGAATAAAAGGACATCCTAAAAAGAATCAGGCAATTTTTTTTTCCATCAAACAAGAAGAAATGTCATGCCATTACATTGCAATGCAAAGAAATGGGATACAATCAAATGTCAGTGTGTGTGTAATGAAAGCAACATTCTTAACCAGACATGAAAAGTAAAAGGGTTTTAAATGGAATTTACCTTTAAAAGTCCAGTCCATTGGAATGCAGCTGTTTTCAATGGCTAAACTAATTCAACTAATTTAATTCACTAACCTTGAGTTTTACTACATTTTTCCTGTTATATTAAATTAAAGTGTTAATTAAGTGATGGGATTCGAGTGATACCCGCACCTGGTTTTGGCAGCCAAAAAATGAAAAAAAATCAGTACAGTTTATTCATTTAAGAGACACTTGAAGTTGTGCAGGCACAAAATAAAATAAAAAGCATCACTTTTCTTTTATACATGCGTGTTGAGATTTCATTCTTACATATAAAATAAAACAGGATTATGACGAATTATCATACCTAGTGATGTGCAGTAATATTAGTTGGCACAAAGCAGCAGCTTTCTGTACATGTCTCCGCTGCCATTTTTCTGTAATTGTTGTTGCAAGAAGGCAAATAAATAAAATAGAACTTAAATATGAATAAATTAAGCTACACTTCTCATCATTCACACGTCCGTTTATGCCATTCTCTGTCCAACAGTTGTCTTTTGATCATTAAAATAAACTGCCCACCATTCTCACACATGCTCTACCATCTGACAGAATGTGCTGATGTCCTTTTGTCCATAAAGTGTTCATACAAACACCTTCAAACAAGCCGTCCGAGTTCCACTATTTCTCGCTATGCTTAAAACTACCATACAGTACATCCTACGGTCTTGAGTCTATTTTCTTGTGGTTGCTGAGTGGGTGAGTGGGTGGCTGGGGGGCTCAGATGAACCATTCCTTCTTGCTCTCGTCGATGGTTTCGGTGAAGGCAGGGTCGTTGACGATGATAGCCGCGTCGGCACAGTCCGCCGACTCGGCACCCTTAGCCTCGTTGGTATGGTAGGAGCCTTTGTGTTGGAACATGTGGCGGATGACAAACACCATGATGCACAAAACTGCAAAGATGACCATAGCGATGATCCCTGGGAGCACAACAAATGGGAGAGAAGAGGTCATAACCCCCATGACGCAACTTGCCAAATACATACGTAGCTCTTCATAGTTTTGCTGTTCAGTGCGTCTATCTGCGACACAAAATGCAAATTTTGTCTTGCAAACTGCATTGTGGACCTAATTTTTTTTAGCCTTTTAATATTTACCTCCAATGACTGCAGAGTTGCGATTGACGCCATTACTGCTTGATGATTCCTCACTGAAAGGGAAAACGGCTCCGCCTGCGAGCAAAGTCAACACAGAAATGTTGAATCTGGCATTCTGTGTGTCCTTGTTAGTGTTTCCTGCACAGGTATGTTACCCTACCGGTTTCGACGTGCCAGGGGTCATTTGCTGCCAAGGGGGAGATGGTCAGTGGGGAGGCTCCACAATTGGACGGAACCAGAATCCCGTGGGTGCTGACGGGTGCCGCCTGGCCAGAACGCAGGGCGGCTTTAAGTGGCGCCACACTGTTCAGTTGAACCCTTGACAGGCAGCCCACAAAGCCTGGCGTGTTGTAGCGCTCAATCAAGATGGGGTCAATTTGTCCTGTTTCTGCAAGCACAACACAAATGAGCCCCATCAAAAAAAGATCTAGTGCAAGGAAACACCTTAGGATTGTGCTAATCACTTACCAAAAACCTTTCCAAGAAACAAACTTTTGATCAAGTTGAATTCTGTATCCGAGGCCTCGGGTAAGATGTGAGTGGACACTGGGTAATGGTCCACCTGGAAAATATGCAAAGTAAACGGAGAAATGTGTGTTTGGCCAACAACCCCCCCCAACAAATATGACAGTTATGTCAGTGTTGTAGCTAAAAGCTCATCATACCTGTAATCGTATCTCCCGAAAGTGTCTGCTTATGTTGACAGTGTGAGGCTGCCCGTTGGCCATGTTACGATGGTGAATATCGATAGTGAAAGGTTCGTTCAGCCCTCCTAATCTGTAGCGGATCTGGAGCGTTCCTGGAAAAGCATGGATAAACCGTTCATTGGAACAAAAGGATTGCAAAATCGCAACAACATTTTTACAACATTCCATGTTTGCGCATGCAGAGGATGGAACTCAGAAGCTCACCATTAACCCTGAGCACCACAGCCAGGTAGTCCTGTGTCCTGGAACTGATGTAGACCAGGATGCTTGGAGCACCGGAAGTGCTAAAGCTGAAACTAAGCTCCTCCTGAGTCAGGTTGGTCTCAACAGGAACGGCGACGTCCGAAAAGCTTTTTCCCTCCTGGACCACAAAGTAGGTTGCCTCTGGCAGGAAGTCATAGCGCACCAGGGTTCCGGTTTCAAAGTAGGCGCCCACGTCTACCGCAGATCCAGGCAAGAGTAAGAAAGAGAAGGGGTTAATTGGATACTTCTTGATGTGATGTCACCTGCAGGACATGTGTGGGGCCTACCCTCGGTACAGAAAGGTCCATCAAATGCCGTGAGCGAGCAGTCACAAGAGTATCTGTTGTACTGCTCCACGCACTTCCCTCCGTTCTTGCAGTGCATCCCGTAGCTGCTGCAGTGACCCTGGCAGCCTGGATTAACCCCTGAAGTCACCTTAGCCTTTTCCTCCAAGTCATAGGTCAATCCATTTATCGTCAGAGCTCGCATGCAGCCCAGGAATCCCCTCTGACCTCCTGAGGCACCTGGGAAGAGACCAAACAAATGAGATTTGACATTAACTTTTTCACACCTCAGCTCTTTCTTACCAAGGTAAAGGTCGCTGTAGAACTCCAGTTTTGTGTGCCCCTGTGGAGCTGTGAGTCTGATCTCTCGGTGCTGTCCATCAAGCTGTAGCACCGCCTCCTTGATGTTCTTCTCGGCCTCCACGCGATGCCACTGGCCGTCATTTAAAGGCACCGCAGAGTGCACAAGAATCTCCATTCGCTCACTGCCCACATCGAAGGAGAAAGACACCCAGGAGGCTCCTGAAACACCAGGATGACATTATTCATTCATTTAGCTCAGGTTAAGCAATCTTCAACTTCAGATATTGGAGAGGCAAAAAATTGGTTCTGCTGTTGAGTCTTTCCCAGTTGATCTGAACATATGACGATATGACTGAATATACAGAAGTGATTCCATTCACCTAAAATTAGTGTTTTTGGACTAGTATGTGGAACCGTTTGACTGAGAGGCAAAGATGCTAACTACTAGCCGTCAAGTATGTAGGACTATCGGGGAAATAAAAACAGCAAGAGCTCAACTAGAACAAACATTCAACAGAGTCTGCACATTAAAGGACATACTGTACCTCTTAGTTCAACGTGAAGGAAGTCGGACGTTCCCGAGTTGTCAAGGAAGACCCCATGGCTGGAGGAAGTCTTAAAGTAAAAAGAGATGTCAGTGCTGGTTTCTCCTCTGATGGAAGAGAAGTGGAGGAAGGAAGCTGGACTTGTGAAGGACGCGGCATTCCAGTATTTTCCTTTAAAGGCAGTAAGAGCAGACACAATTGTTCAGTTGTGATTCTATTTCAAATAAACACATTAAATTCTCTGCTGAGTATGAAACTCACGGTCCCCCTGACATCTGAGCGGCCCCACTGTCAGCTTAGCCTCAGATCCAGCTCTGCCTGTATCACCAACCACAACCTGCCGGACTGGCAAGTGGTCCTTATACACCAACAGGCCCGCATCTTCTTTCCTGTGGACACAAACAAAACACACAGACTCCAGATTACAAACGTAACTGGGAGAGAAAGACAAGAAAGATTGTCCACCACTCACCAGGAGCGCTGATCGGCGTCACAATTGCAAAAGTGTTTGGGGTTAGTGCAGTTGTGCTCAATTCCACATGCACACTTTTGTATCCCTGGACCCGAACCTCCCCAATAGAAATGTCTCTCATTGGCTCGTCCTAACCACCAGGTAAACGGTTCACTGCCTGGAAGTTAAAATAAATATTTTGTTACTAATATCAGATCATACTTTCATTTATAAAAGATACTGTACGTGTAGTGTATTATTGCATTATTATCTATTGAGGATTCTGAAGAAGAAGCAACAAAGTCTTTAAACTGATAATACATAGTTTGAAGCCCTTTGTATTACGTTCATTATACAGTATAATAATGTATGTTTTATTTGAAATTGATTATACAGAATGATATTTGTTATGATACTTTACCTGGAGTGTTGAGTAGACGGGACATTCGACAGGCATAGGCAAGATGTTGTTCGCACTTTTCCGCACTGCTGGTGACTGAAAACAACTAAAAGAAAATGCAAAAAGAAATTTACGCCTTTGATTTTATATTCTCTCTAGCAGTTCAGTTTTATTTTCAATTGTAGTTTATTCACAAATTCCAAGAACTTCACTTTGCTAAGCATAAATACTGTCACTATCGTGTACCTGCTGATCTGTTACATTGTAAGTGATCTGCAGTACTGCCTTCTCCTCTGGATTAGCAGTCATGACTGATGTCTGAGGTGCAAGGTTGTTCTTCACTACGGTCCAAACTTTTTCTTCTGTAAATCACAAATTCACACATTAGTCAGTGAACAGTAAACAGATAAGGAAAGTTAGAAAGACCCAAAATATCCTAGCAAGTCCACCTCTGAATGCCCCCCCCAAAAAAACCATAACAAATAAATAAACAATATAAATAAATAATATATAATATAAAAATAAAAATAATAGTATAATAAAAATATGAAAATGAAAGTTTGGGAGTGGCCAAGTCAAAGTTCAGACTCAAATGCCATTGTGAATTTTTGTATTTTGTCCCGTCAGAATAAATAAAATCCTAATTTCGAAACTGCACTTTGAATTTACATGTCCTGTCTTATTCTTGATTTGGTATTAAAATTGCTTTTATTATATGAAATGATCAGAAGCGGGCAAATAATTTTTTGCTTGCCTGTCATGTCACACATAACTCTGAAAGGCTCTATAGGACCACTGCCATCAGGGTCAATCCAGTAACTCCCAGTGCCTCGACTCTGGTGCTTATAGTCTTCACAGGACTGCTGGAACTTGGCTGCAAGGGAGGCAAACAGCACAGAATTGATCAGCCCAAAAAAATTATTTTTTAAATGTGATGAGGTGTGTGTTTGCGTGCTCGTACAGGTATGGCAAGTCGCCCCAGCGTATCCAGTGCCACTACAGTTGCAGCTGAATGTATCCCATGTTTGAGAACAACGGGATCCGTGCTCACAGTGGTTGGGGACACACCTAAAAAGACACAACAGGCACGTGGGTGAGCAATGAAATAGACACAGCAGCCTCGAACTAATCCAAACAACGATTCTATTGCTCAACAGTTGTGTACCTGTCAATGATGGCGCACATATCCAGGCTGACATTTTCAAAGGTTCCAATGAGACCTTGTTCCACGGCCTTGAGGTCAGCTAGATGGTCATCGATGTGGATCAACTGCATGCAGCCCTGGAAGGGGCGCTGATGTGTGTGAGTGGTTGTATGTGGGAAGTAACCTTGAAAACAATAAATAAGGGGGGGTCAAAATTCATTACTTTCAATTTGATGAATTCATGTCCCAGTTTGGCCTCAGTAAAGCAAAGTCAGTTGCAAATTCAACATCCAAAGCTATTTGGTCTCGTCACCTCCGAAGTAGTATGTTCCGCCCGTCATGATCTGTACTGGAATGGCAGTTCTGACTGTGGATGCCTCGTCTCCATCTACTGTTAGCATTGCATAGTTCTCCAAAGCATTCAGATGGACACTGTGCCACTGGCCATCATTCAGGCCGGAGCCTGAACACGACAAACATGCCTCATGTTTATAAACTAATTTGTAGACAATTGCAACATGAACCTCCAATGACAAATGAGTGAAGCTCACCTGATGAAATGTCAATATGCATGTTCTTTTTTTGTGTCACGTTCATATATACGACAATCTTGCCCTCGGTCAGTCCCACCTCCACCCAGCCATCAGCTAGTGCGGTGAACATCAGCAGTCCATTTGGATTCCATGTCCTGAAAGACAGACTGACAGACAGTGTGTCACTGTCAGTCTGACCAGGCAGGAGCAGGAAGGATGTGGAGTTGAAGAAGACAGGGAAGGTGTTGGACTCAGCACAGGAAAACGTTAAGTTGCGCTATGGTGGGGGAGAAGGGGAAGGTGGGTGGAAAAGAGAGACAAGAAAAGTAGTATGAATGCAGTAACATGAAATTATTGTCACAAAACTATCTTGGCCAACACTCCTGAATCTATGTATGGAGTTTAGTTTTATTTTTGTTGCACACTAAATATACAGACTACACACATACAGTCATGCACTGGAGTAGCACGCAGCTTTCCAAAACCCGAATGAGCACAGCTAAGAAGCGAGAATTGTCTTACAAAGCTGGACGTGTCCACTTTCCCCCTGCGGACCAAGTGCGTAATGTTGTCGCCGTTGTAGGTAATCCCCTCCATGCAGCCCACAAAATTCTCTCGACCTCGCGAGCTTGACTTTGCTGATAGAGGTAGACCCCCGAAGCTAATCTGGAAGGAAAACAAATGCTATCATTTCAATTCATAAAATGCATTTATTCAAATGTGTCTGTTGCGACTTTAGGGAAACATTGAGGGTGGACACAGCACAGTGGTGCTTTACCTCATAGTCAAGGTCGAGATGAGCAAACTCTCCATTGGTCCTGAAGTGATGAACATGGTGATCCAGAGTAAAGTTGACATTCCTTCGGTATCGCTCTATGACAACTGAGTGCCAGTGGTCGTCGTCAAGTAAGCTCCCACTGGTCACGGATGTGTGGCCTTGGATAGAGCCGTACTGGTTACTGCCTGAGAGCACAAGAATGTTGACGGTTAAACTTTGGCAGCTGGAAAGGAAATCCTTAACAGGGGCAGCGCTGTTACAGTCCGCTTAATATTAGGAAACCTACCAAGATTCATACTGAGCTGAAGTCTCGCCCTTTGAAGCTCCAGAGAAACATAGTCTCCTTGTTGTCCCTCCCCGTGGAGCAACACTCCATCTCGAGCTGTGGTTTTAAACTTCAGAGCAATGACATCCTTTAAAATCTTCATCTTTTTACTCCTAAAGCGGTAGGACAGGATTCCATGGCCATCAAAACCGATCACATCAGCCCCTAGAAGACATTATTGGGTTCATTATTGGGCCAACAGTAGGCAGTTGACTTTGGCTGGCTATCACAGTAAAAAAAAATATCGTATAAAGGAATGAGTCCCAAAGTCAGTACTTTTTTGGCATGAATTGATTTGGGTCGTCCTACTGGGCACATATAATTTCATCCTAAAGTGCATCTTTCCAAGTTGGGACCGCAAGTGAGTAGAAGAGTTGGCAACCCTAAACTAAACTAACCCTATATCCCAATGAAGGGTGAACAATACTTGAATACTCCTCACAGTATGAGCAGCCATACAGTTCCAGACGGAGTCCGAAGCGACCCTCCTTGCTCTTGTCCAATGGGACAAAGCGGACGTAACGGGCCAGGATGATATGCTGCAGCTGATAACGAATCACTCCATCGCTGTTCACATTGCCGTCAAAGTTCTGGATGTAGACAGAAACAGAAGAACTTTTGGATTTGGTGGTCAAACCCAAAAGTGCAGATGGCACAAAAGTCTAAGAATCTTCCCTACCCAGATGTTTCCATCCTGTAAATAAGGCCTCCAGTTTGTCTGCGTATCACTATAAAGTAGCTGATATTTGCTGGTCCAGTCGGAGCTACTGTAGCGGCCCTGAGTTGCTATGGCAACAAGCTGTTTTCTGGCACCCAAATCGACCTGTAACCATCGGTAACGGTCTGAGTCCGAAGGCGACCAGCCTCCAGCACCTGGTTTTGTAAGTTACACACAGATGGACAAGTTAAGCAATGGCACAGAAGAAATAGAAAAATGTAAACTGTTCAATGGCCATCATTTCCAAGAATAACACACACTTGAAAAATGATTTTTGTAGCATTTAGCTACAAGTATGGATGTCATTTTTGCTCCACAACTCTAAAGGTATTCTATCAAATAAACATAAGCCAATATTCAGAGTGATACAATGAAATTATCTTGAACTACACAAGTTTAAATTCTACTGGATATGGTCACAACATTTCTACTTCAATCTGCATACCTTGTTTCCGATTAAGCTTGGCATAACCAGCCCCATAATCTCGAGCATAAACTGATGAGCTGGTGAAGGAGCTATATGGAAGAGGTGTGGCCAAACTGTCCTCACACCTTCCTAAAAGGACACAAAAAATTATATATAGGGGGTCACAAAATTGTTTGGGTGACCCCAAACCTTTGAACGGTAGTGTAAATATTATTATAATAAAATATTATGAATTAAATATTATAAATTATATTTTATATTTGTATAAAATTATTTATAATCTATGAATATAAGTATACATATATATTATAAGATTGTTTACACAGAAGATTATATCTATAATCTATAAATAATTATCTAAATAAATATATACACTACCGTTCAAAAGTTTGGGGTCACCCAAACAATTTTGTGACCCCAAACCTTTGAACGGTAGTGTACATACATACACGCACGCACGCACACGTACACACAGACACACACACGCACACACGCACACGCACGCGCACGCACACACACACACACACACACACCCTATGACAAATCACAAGCAGCACAATACAAGAATCGCCCATTTATGTGTGGGACAAAGCAAAAAAGCACATATGGCAAAATAATAATAATAACAATAATAGTAATAATAATAACAACAGATCTGTATTCATGTCATCTCTGATCTATATTTACGTCACCTCTATTGTGATGTTCAGGGGTGAAGAACTGCACGGATGGTGATTACCTGATTTACTGTAGCTTTATCTTCGTCAATTCAGCAAATAGACGCAGAACTTAATCTTATAACGTTATGTAAGTGTACATATACGTATAACGTTTGCCCGGTGAGTGCATTACTGAAAATTAGGTACATGATCGTTTTCAGGCAGTTTAGCCACAAATTCTTATCGTCACTTCATCGACTCATAATAAGCCACCAAATTAGCTAGCTTTGCTACCAGTGTGTCTGTTTGCGCTCACTTACGGTTAACTGAGGACGCAGCTCTGCAGGTGATGGTGATGCTACACAGGACTGGTAACAACAACTTGGTCACATGAGACATTTTTACAGGGAGACCCAAAAATCCAAACCCAACCGAGAGACAATGGAGCGAATCCCTGCGGGATGCTGCTGATTTCCAGCTCCTGCGGGGTCTTCCTTACAGTCGAATACGTCGCTGTTATCTATCGATTGAAAAATAGAAGTCAAGTGACCTTGCTATGCGTCTTAGAACGCGTTCTTTTACCTCCTTTCTGAAAAATTAAGGCGGGTGTGAGTGAGCACCTAGAAAAAGATGGTGTTTAAGAGCCTCGAACCCCAGGTGCATGGTCACACAGCCAGGAGCTGTCCAACTGCTAGATAAAACAGCGGACCCCCCGTTTTATCGATACACTTGGTACGGTCCAGACGCCGTGCAATTCAAAGGGCCCCAAAATATCAAAAGGAGGAGGTGAGGGGGAACAGAAGGGTCCTCTGTTTGCCCTGAGGGAATAACAAGCACGCATCATTAGCTTGATACTAGAGGTAGAGTAATAGATTTGTTTATTTAACCAGATTCAGAATCAGACTTCAAATTTACCTAAGGACAGTTAGATGGCCCACAATAACATCAGCATTTTTTCGTTCTGTTCTCTGATTGGCTGGTCAGAAATAGCCAAACCTGACAAAACAGGAATAATCTTCAAACATTAATACATTCATTAGTGAGTATAATATATCATGTTATTTGATAAAGATTCATTCTGAAGTGCTCCAGAAACCTTTTGTGTTTTGTGAGTTTTAACAAGGATGTCACATGAGATGAAAAAAACAAAAACAACACTATTACAGTAATACAGATTTGTAAAATAGTATATTTTCAAACTAAATAAAAACAACATAAAGCCTCAGCCCTTTTTAATTTAATGCCTAATAGTTTACCCATGATTCATAAATGTTTTACAGTAACTTTTATTCGTGCGTTTATGTTTTTTGATGCACGGATTCCTTCAGTATTATCCTTAAATTAATTTTAAGTACAATATCTACGAGTCACTTTTTTAAACTTCTATCAAAACATTTTTGGGAATAAGAATGACTCCCGTCATTTCAACATATGACCATGACGAATTCAAACTATTTCTCCATATAAGTCTGTGATTCACCAAATGATTGTGTTAGCTAACGAGAAACTGTCCCAAAGTTTCTAGTTATGAAGGTGAAAAAAAAGACGTCAACAAAAAGTGTACTTTATCCAGAAAGTGCAGCATCACAAAGACTTCATCATCATCAACATCCTAATTCAACACCATCAATAAAATATACTTTTTCATGGTAACAGTTTCATAATTTTGTTTTAACATTAACTTGCAACTTTAAATGTATTATTTCCCTCAGATTTCTAGTTACAGCATGTAGTTGAATGGGTTTCTCTAGTTCTCATAATCAGAATGTGGTGTCTTCTGTGATGTGCTTCGTGTACTCTGGCTGGTGAGACTCAGGTGTCTCCTGAGACAAGGGATTTTCTTAGCAAGCAGCCTTTTAAAGTGGCTCTGAAACTTTTTACCCACAAATGTGTAAAACACTGGACTGATACAACAATAAAGGTAGGCTACATTGCGGGTCGCAAACAACGCATAGTCCAGCTTGTCTGAGTAAGCGCAATCGACATTCGGACTGGAGCTTTGTATGGCTCGAAGCAGGATGACGACATTGTAGGGGGTCCAGCAGAGGAAGAAGGTAAAGATGATGATGAATATAAGCTTAATGGCACGACATTTGTCCCTCATTCGAGTGGACATGATGCGGACAGTGATGCTGATGTAGCAGTAGCTTACCATGAACAAAGGGAGGAGGAAGAACACCAGAAATTGTTGATAATAAGTGACCAGACGCCACAATGCCATGGTGCTTTCAGAGTATCCTGACTCCTCACACACTAGCCCGTTGGAATTACTCTTCCACACCTTTTGGAAAACCAGTTCTTTCACACTGGCTATAATACTGATGCACCAAACCACTACAGAAGAAATAAAAGCATAGCTCTTCTTTCTGCTCTTAGCAGCTGCCACCGCATGAACTACTGCAAGGTATCGGTCGAATGTCATGAGCGTGAGAAACAGGATGGAGCTGTAGAAACCGATGAAGTAGGCGCTGCTGACCAACTTGCATAAAATATCTCCGAAAATCCACTCAGACAGATGATAAGTTGCCCAAAATGGGAGACTGGTGGCAAACAGGATGTTGGAGAGAACCAGATTGAGCAAGAAAATGTTTGTCACTGAGTTGAGCTTCTCATACTTGTAAAGGATGTAGAGGACGAGACCATTACCAAGGTAACTCAGGAAGAAATTGACATAGCAGAAAGCCGGGTTGAATTTGGAGCCAAAATCATTGACATTTGACTTCCTGCAGAGTTTGACACTTTCACTGACAACATCATCTGGGTTGTAGGTCACATTCTCGAGAAGGTCCCAGATGTCCCAGTCGTCAACCATGTCCATAGTTAGCGATTGTCCTGAGGCACAGAAATATTTTCAAAGTATATTAGTTTTTGTCCGCGTTTTGACTTTTTTGTGTGAAAATGTATGCAAAACAAATGTAACCCTTTACCTCAAAAGACCATAGCAACATTACAAAGCCATTTAAACGATTAGACCACATCTAAGGCAAACTTAAGCTAATTTGTAATTGAAACACCCATAAACCATTTTCGACATCAACAATCGTTATGAGGAGAGTGTCTTGTCATATTTCCGTTACTCACTCAAAAGAGAGAACAGAAACTGCTGACTGTTACAATAATCTGTTCTGACTCCCATCTGGTGTGCAATACTACTGTTGACTTGTTCAGTAGTTTTTATTTGATTTGATTTTTTTTACAATAACAGTGAAAAGCCATGTTAATGATCACCTTTGCATTTACAAACTACATATATGTATATCCAGATAGATTGAATCAATCAAAAAGTTATTTTCTTAATCATCTTTTTTTGAGTTAGGGTTAATTAAATGATTTAGTAGTCACACGTACAGTATCGACTGTTGCGTTGCCCTTACATTCGAGAAATAGAAAAGATGTATGTGTAATTTATTATGAGGAAATATCATAGAGTCAATGTTTTTTCTCAATATCAATATTGATTCTTAGAGTATCTTCTAAGGAGAATTGCGCACAGAAGCATCAAGGCATATATCCTAACATTTCAACAGACAGACAACATGAAACATTTGTTATCATTAAAAACAGTATAATGTGCTGTTAACCTTAGTTCCATAAAAACAAAAGCAATAAAACAGTGACTATAAAAATAAGAAAATTGATAAATGAACTAGAAAAGTCACACCCATTTACTCACCAGTTCTGTTTTCTTCATAAGGCATATTGGAGAGAGACCACAAAGAAGCACTAAAGTCTACATGTGCGGAAGAAGACTTTGAAAGTGGGAAGGCCCGGGACTCACAGAGGATGTGCACGCTGACGTACTGAGTACACAGGTACTCAGTGTGTGCAAGTGGAAAGTCACACTATAGTGTGGCTCAATTGAAATGTATTTTAAGTCCATTCCAAAAATGCAAACTTTCTTGAAATTGAATTGAACCCAAACACATCACATGACACTTTTTTTTTAGGGGAAGGTGGGGGTAAACATACCCACATGAAGTTCAAATATCTTCTGGAAAAAAAAAGAATCGTGAAATATTTTATTTTCCATTGAGAACTCGTTTTTTTTATTAAAGAGCAAATGATAAACAACCATTTAAAACAAACAATAGGGAAAGAAATAGAAAACTCAATGTCCTGGCTGTGTTACTGATATTGGCACCCTTTCCTGGAAGTAGCGGAAATTTGCAAACCGCAATTTCCTTTGAATCTCTGGTTCCGCTCAACATATACAAAAAGCAGATAGCTCTGAGGGAAAGCAATACAATTGTGACATTTACTATAACTGGCAAACAAAATTTTCTGTTGATACGCAATGGACTAAAAAAATCAAAATAGTAAAATATATGTACAGCAATTTGTATTCATTTTCATCAGAAACCAAGACAGTAAGTATTCAAAACTTTATACGGGAAATACACATGCACGCCCGCACATACACACACAAAACCAAAACCATTGTCTAATTTTGCTTCATTATGGCGTGTATACATGAGATTGTCCAGCTAAGGACAATTGAAATGAAAGAACTATAATACAATGAAATGTTTAACATGGTATAAAAGTCATACAGAAATAATTTTGGATCATTAAAAAAAATATTTTATGAGAAACTACAACAGCAATTCTAATTTTTTTTCTGAAATCTTCATTGCTTATTGTTTCCATCATATTTCTATTTACAGCATGTAGTTTCTCTAGTACTCATAATCAGAATGTGGTGTCTTCTGTGATGTGCTTCGTGTACTCTGGCTGCTGAGACTCAGGTGTCTCCTGAGACAAGGGATTTTCTTAGCAAGCAGCCTTTTAAAGTGGCTCTGAAACTTTTTACCCACAAATGTGTAAAACACTGGACTGATACAACAATAAAGGTAGGCTACATTGCGGGTCACAAACAACGCATAGTCCAGTTTGTCTGAGTCAGCGCAATCCACA
The DNA here is from genome assembly GCF_033458585.1 of Syngnathus typhle. NCBI lineage: Eukaryota > Metazoa > Chordata > Actinopteri > Syngnathiformes > Syngnathidae > Syngnathus > Syngnathus typhle. The sequence goes on along the minus strand of NC_083750.1, from coordinate 5,200,257 downwards.
TCCGGATTGGAGCTCTGGATGGCTCGAAGTAGGATGACGACATTGTAGGGGGTCCAGCAAAGGAAGAAAGTAAAGATGATGATGAATATAAGCTTGATGGCACGACATTTCTCCTTCATTCGAGTGGACAGGATACGGACAGTGATGCTGATGTAGCAGTAGATCACCATCAGCAGAGGGAGGAGGAAAAACACCAGAAATTGTTGATAATAAGAGACCAGACGCCACAATGCCATGGTGCTTTCAGAGTATCCTGACTCCTCACACACCAGCCCGTTGAAAGGACTCTTCCACACGTTCTGAAAAATCAGTTCTTTCACACTGGCCATAACACTGATACACCAAACAACTGCAGAGGATATAAAAGCATAGCTTCTCTTTCTGCTTCTAGCAGCTGCTACCGCATGCACCACTGCAAGGTATCGGTCGAATGTCATAAGCGTGAGGAACAGGATGGAGCTGTAGAAACCGATGAAGTAGGCGCTGCTGACTAACTTACATAAAATATTTCCAAAAATCCATTCAGACAGATGATAAGTTGCCCAAAATGGGAGACTGGTGGCAAACAGGATGTTGGAGAGAACCAGATTGAGCAGGAAAATGTTTGTCACCGTGTTGAGCTTCTCATACTTGTAAATGATGTAGAGGACGAGGCCATTACCAAGGTAACTCAGAAAGAAATTGACATAGCAGAAAGCCGGGTTAAATTTGGAGCCAAAATCATTGACATTTGACTTCCTACAGAGTTTGACACTTTCGCTGACAACATAGCTTGGGTCATATGTCTCATTCATATTGAGGAGATCCATGAGGAGGGAATATTGGTCTTCAACCGTGTCCATGGTTGGCAATTGTCCTAAGGCACAGAGATATTTGCAAAGTATATTAGTGTATTGGCCACTGAGATTTTTAATCAATAAAATGTGTCTTACTCCCTTTTCCTGATAAGTGTCACAACAATACTTGTTGAGCCACATAACGCACAAAGTGGTTAGACCACTGTTAAGCCTAATTTAAAATCATTGACGCAAACTTGAAACTGAAAGCAAGAATATATACTTATTAAATGACCAATCGGTCTTAATATTTCAGTTTTTGCCTCGATATGGACACATGTGTGTATTACATTTATGCTATTATTACTCACCCCAAAAGGGAGAACAGAAACTGCTGAGTGTTGCAGTAAAATGTCCTGACTTTCACAGATGCAGTGTGCAATACTATTATTCGCAAAAATGACTCATTCTCAGAGGTTTAAAAAAAAAAGAGTAAAAAGCCATGTTTGTGATCAATTGCAGAGAGGCGTCATTTTATTCAATTTATTTACAGCAAACCTTGGCAATGTTGTTCCCAGTAGTGCAAAAAACCTTAAATAATTTTCTACACAGACACATGTACACAAAGTCACAAAACTATAACTATTTTTTTAAATAAATGTCCTTATTTTATTATATATTTAAAAAGGAATACAAATTGCCATGTTACTTTGCTGGCAAAGTGTGATATTTTATTTTATGCATTTACTGTGTTGGAACACAATTAAGTTAGGTTGCTTTGTGATTTCTGTAAGGTTAATGTTAGCGGATGCAGATTTGATCAATTATATAACATGCATTCTATCATATTTGTATCAATTATCAAGGCCTTGGCTACACAAATGAATTGCAAACTGAATGAAGATTCAGACGATCATATAAAAAGCCTTTTTCTTACTCATAGTTTTTTATTGCCTTTGAGTTTGTCGTTCCCTAAAAAACTGTTCCAGAAATGAAACAGCTGCAATTTTGATTTTTTGTCTTACATTTATTATACTCTGAGGAAATATCATATAGTAAAACATAATTTGTAAAGAGTGCCGATTTGTCTTTTGCCTCAAAGTGTGTTGCTCAATATGAGTATTACTCTCCTGAAGAGATAGGCACACAATAACATCACCGAAATTATACCCTATGATCATATTTATACAAACACACAACTAAAAAGATTTGACGCAATTCAAAACAGTATATGGCCTAAGTTTTAATCAGACCAACATTTGATTCCAAACTTTCATATGGTATAAAAACGGCAGTTCATTTTATATCCAATTTCTATTTGAATAAAAACCTGGGTTGATTATTTATGTATGAAAATTCACACTTAATTACTTACCAAAGCTGCTTTCCATGTAAGGCTTAAAGGCCAGAGACCACAAAGAAGCACACAAGTCAATTCTGACTGCAGATCGAGAATCTGAAAGTAGGGGTGCTGGCCTCCTTCCAGGAGATGTGCACACAGATGTTGTGTGTGTGTGTATATGTGTGTGTGTAAACTGGTGCCTGGTGTGTGCAATAATGTTGACCAGTCAGCAATTATTCGAAGTGGGTGTGATGCAAGCTCTTCTATCACTTAGTCACTGTTATTTATTTTGTATTTTAGGTTGGATATCAAACCAACTAAATTATGAATGCAAGGCAAAAGAAACCAGGATGAAGGGTGCAACGATAGCAAAGAAAACAGAAATAAAATTCTCCATTAAGTATGGGAAATACAATATTTAAGTGCAGTTACAGGAAATCCGTCTTCTCACTTGATAAAGTATGCATGTGCAATATCTCGTACAAACTTTCACACAGGCAGAGCAGTAAGCATAATCTTTCACACTTTTGCCAAAATTGTCACAGTTTTGTCATGAGAGTGAAGAAGATATGATACCCTGAGAACAAAACAATAATATTCTCTTTAACAAACTGAGTTGACATTTGTTGCGGGAGTCTTGCTAATAAACACCATCGTCCTTTACATTTGCGCTTTAAAGTTTACATGAGTGAATAACCAGATAGTTCACACACGTCTGGACACACCCGCTGCCGCCACAGCAGCAAAATGTGAAACCATATAACAAATAAATGTGGGGTGGAAACATCATAAACATAAGACACTGATTTCTCATATTAATGGTTCAAACCTTCGAGCTGTGGTTTCTATAAGTACTGTGCATGATTTAAAAAGTAGGAAGTTGTGGTGAGTCAGTTGAACATTGCTGGGGGCTTCAAAATCTGTTCCGAAATGACAAGTAGAAGAACATTGTCCACTTTGTCTTGGAGACAAAATATTGACTTAAGGAAGTAAAATCAATTCGAAATATCAAGTAAAACAGCTTTTCTGCAACTAGTGTGGGGTTAATTCTATCTTGAAGTTGTGAAGAGTAGTTGCAATCAGTCGGTATCCTCTAGCTGCCATTCTGATGCCACCAACGGAGGATTCATTAGGTCAATGGTCTCCCCTTCTTTGAGTCTCAAAACTGCCAGCTTCACACTCCATCTACAAAAACACAGTTTTGAAATATTTGCCAACGTTTAGTCCGTGAGGGGTATTGGGTTTTATGATTTTGGCTCTATATGTATACTGCAACAATAGAAATACAACATCATGACACCAAGTCCAAATTGGTATACAGTGATCCCTCGCTACTTCGCGGTTCGTTTATCACGGCTTCACTACATTGCGGATTTTTTTTCCAAATGAAAAAAACATTTAAAAGTCAAAATAAAACATCTAAATTGAGGAAACATGTGTCTAACCTTTAGGACAATGTAGTATTGCTCTAAATGTTCGTTTACATTCCTTTAGAAGTCCGTTTTCGCGTGTTAACACGATCGCGAATTAGCATCTTTCCGCTCACTGGTTAGCCTGCCCAGTACTTCTTCTTGGTGACCGTACTTTGCGGATTTCACTTATCGCGGTTGGTTTTTGGAACCAAATATCCGCGATAAACAAGGGATTACTGTATTGCTGCTGGTCTAATAGTTTAAAAACATTCATTAAAAGTGCTGTTAAAGCTACTGCTGCTTTAACGGCAATTTTCCAACTTTCTAATTAATCAGTGGGTCCTTTCTGGAGCAGAAAAGTATTTTGACTGAGGGAATAGAATGTACATACCTGTCGGTGATTGGGTCTCTGGTGGATGATGTATATAAATAGCCCCCAGTTTTTGACCCAGTCACAGGGATCTTTATCTGCAAAACCATAGAATCTCTAATGAATACATACAGACCTCAACACAAATTTATAATCCCTCAAATGGACTTTGGTGGGTGACTTCACTGCTCATGTGGGCAATGACAGTGAGACCTAGAAGGGCATGATTGGGAGGAAATCAGAACCCGAGTCGTGTTCTGTAACTGGACTGGGCTCATCGGATCGTACATAATGAAATGTTAAAAAATAAGGGTGTCCATATGTGCACTTTGATGATCGACTTTGTAATCGTATTATCAAATTTGCAGCTGTATGTTTTGGACATTGAGGTGAAAAGAGGGGCGGAGGTGTCAACTGATGGTGTGTTGGCACCGATGGTGGAGGAAGATGCCAGTCTGAACCCTCAATATGTATATTATGAACCCTCACAATATGTTTGAACGTACGGCAGAACTCCCACTTCCGGCAAAAGTTTGCACATTGTCTAACCACCACATTTTGAACAGTTCCTGAGAAATGGTTAAAAAGGCAACAAGGATACACTCACTTATGTTGAGCATGCAATGTAAATAAAAAAAATCATTACCATGCGGCTTTCTAAACACAGTACCTGTGCTGTTTGGTGGTCTATTCGATTGTGCTTGTCAGTCAGATGGATGTTGTGAATTTTTAAGGGTGGAGCGCCCAAACTCTCCATGGCGACCGTACACGCTTCCAACTTCTGCAGAGGCAATTTCTGGTAGTCTGACTCGGCAAATTTCTCTAATATGATACACAAAAACAAATCTGGTTCATCCTTTAAAACAAAATACTGTCACATTTTTATTACTTCCAAAAAACTGAAGTGACACCTTTGATTTTTTTTTTTTTTTTTTTTATGTCGAGAGACTCAAAACAAATCGGTGAAAACCAATCAATCAAATAAATCAATGAAAATTCTGCATTTATAAATTGTGAATTGGAATATTTTTATTTCATTAAAAAAAAAAGGAACCACAACGATTTCTTATCTGTATAGAATACAAAATAAAAACAATCAAACGGAAAAACGTTAAACCGCTTCAGCTCCTAATACAGTTTTATACTCACTCTGCATCAAGTAGTACATGGTGCTAATCCCTCCTCCTGTCAGTAAGGTGGTGAATATTGTGAGCTGTTGCAGTTTATTGGTGGAAATCCTCATCTTATGTGTAAAGAAAAATAAATAAATAAAAGGAAATACTGTCGTGAACAGAACCAGATACTGGAGATTTGCCCTTCGATACAGGTCGCCAGTCCCTCATCGACACTTTCACTGAGTGAGAAACGACATTAACGACTCGACTGTCAGTGATTAATTGACAAGCGTTAAAATTAATCTAAAATCACAATCATTTCTTAGAGATATTCTTATTTTTGGTTTACTGATTCGCAGCGCAACTACATTTTATTTAGCATGTTTACCTCTTCATTCATCAGTAACACGCACTAAAAGACGCTGTGGGACAAGCCTACGGTCCTAACTTCCGTAAACGTCATTTTTGGCGCGCTCCATTTTCACTCCGTAATGTGCCTGTCGGGTTCAGGAAGGCGGGTACTATGTTAAATAGCAACACTACTGTACTGAGTTCATTTCTGGCGTACGGATGGCGTTTTAGCTACTGAGAAGTGCAACAGAGTTGAGCTCAAGCTTCTTGTGCGGGCCATATTCAATTATGTTTTCAAAATATGTTGCGGGCCAATAATATATATAATATACTATCTCAGTGGCCGAGTGGTAGAGTGTCTACCCTGAGACTGGAAGGTTGTGGGTTCAAACCCTGGCCGGGTCATACCAAAGACTATGAAGATGGGACCCATTGCCTCCCTGGTTGGCACTCAGCATTAAGGGTTGGAATTGGGGGGTTGGATCACCAACTGATTCCCGAGCGCGGCATCGCTGCTGCTCACTGCTCCCCTCTCCCCCAGGGTATGGATTGAAATCACACGGGGATGGGTTAAATGCAGAGGACAAATTTCACCACACCCAGATGTGTGTGTGATGATCATTGGGACTTTAACTTTAAAAACTGGACCGCGGGCCAGTAGTTTGGTCACCCCTGATTTGGACTATAGCTACATGCACAGACAAATGCAACAATCTCCCAAACTGGTGGGTAATTGCAGTATGCAATTACTGCTCAGTAAGCAGTCTGAGAAAAGATGAAATCCTTCGAGTCAGATTTGAACCAGCGACCAAACGAGCTATCTAAGGGTAATTTAAAGTATGGCTACATGCACAGACAAATGTAACAATCTCCCAAACTGGTGAATAGTTCAGTATGGAGTCTGAGAAAAAATGAAGTCCTTCGAGTTGGATTTGAACCAGCAACCTGAGTTGCGGAGTTCCTGGTTTTCTCCGGGCACTCCGGAAACCATAAAATGTTTCTAATGCTCTTTAATGTGTTTCTTCTTTCAGATTTTTTTTCAGATTATTTTTTTATATTTGTAAAAATGTGTCACTGTTGGCAGACGTTCATTTGTTTGGATTGAGCTGTCAATCGTTGTATGAGGTAATTTCTTTTGTTTGATTCCATGGTGTATTTTACTGAATATCAGTAATTACAGTGCAAATCCAAATGATTGTCTTATTTTTTAAACAGGTTAGACACATCGGACAAGGATGGTTACTTGTCTTTTCATGTTACTAAGGTCAGATTCTGCGGGTAAAATTGCAATAATGTGACTTGACCTATTTAAGGACTTGACTTGCCCAAGGAAAAAATGACTTGGGACTTACTTGAGACTTGAAGCTTAAGACTTGAGACTCACTTGAGACTTGCACATGTACCCTCACACACGCGCGCGGTCATGCAATCAAAACTTTATTTATCGGCCCATTACAATCCAATTGAAAGGGAGGAAACACGATGCAAATAACCTTGAATAAATCAAGCATAATACAAAAATCAAGCGGCGAGAAAACATCACCAGCAAATAACCTTGAATGAATAATCAAGCATCACCTCCTCCTGCCATGGCGGCGGCGCGTTCCAGGCTCGCTGTGTGCTGACCGACCTCCCTCCCAATGCTGGCCACGGTGGAGCTCTCTCTGTCCACGGACGCGGCGGACAGCAGCAGCTGAAAAGCAAGACGGCTTGAAGGGACCTGGGTGAGCGCGGGACGGACGGACGGTTGACTCACCCGGATGGGCTTGCGGCGGGCGCTAGACCATCCAGTAGAGCTGAAGCAGGACGCACAGCACCAGCAGAGCATTACTGTAGGACGGGGTCACGGAAGCGCTCCGACCTTGAGGGTCACACGCAAAGAGGAAGAAAGCAGTCAGCTTGGGGCGCATATCAAATAGAGACTGGAGTGACCCCGCTGGGGGGGAGAGGACAGAGTACTGACTGGTGTCCCCAGTGCCACCGCCTGGTTTGACACCACTGGGGTTGGAGAGGAGAACGTTGCCGTCGCCAACGCTGCTGAGGTCCAAGGCTGGGGACTCCTTCTCACTGCCGTCGAATTGTACGGCCACGCAAGTGTAATCGCCCGCCTTGGCTGGGCCACCCTGGATGATCAACTGCGCGTTGTTCAGACCGAGTTTGTAGTTCGAGCCACTGGCGGTGACAGGGGCTCCTCCCTTCTTCCACTTGAGTTCTTTGAAGCTCCCCGATGCAATGCAGGAGAGGGACACCTGCTTTTCAGCCACACGTTCAACGCTGACTGTGACCGGGTCTGTGGGAAAAGGGAAATGCGGCAGCACTTTACGGGCGCAATCTTGCTGTGACGGGGCAGCGCGATGCGCGATTGAGACAACTTGTTGCAAGTTTGACCTTTGTAAAGGGGGCGTGCTCTTAACATGCATTTGTCCACAAATTCAATCTACAGGCTTACAAGATGTCACCCCCTTTTCAACAGCTTTCGGAAAAATCCAACGCAAAACTACTTTGCGCTACAATTGGAGATTGCTCGAGATGCTAAATGTAGATTATTGGCTGGCGGCTAGCTGGCTAGCACGCACAAAGAGGACTGGTCGCAGAAAGGGACACAGATAGGGGGGACTGCCCTGCAACTTCAAACTCACTGTGAACCTGGACAAGGAACGCCGTCACCTCGTCATTGGACCCGTCCTTACTGGCCACGTACATCCCGGCAGCGGCCGAGTCAGCCTGGCTGATCAGATCATACCGCTCAGCGGTGTTTACAAACTTTTGGTCGTCGATGCCGACTGTTTGTTTGGCCCACTTGGCAGTGCCTGACGAGATGCCGGAAGGTAATTTGAAGCTGTGTCCATTGGTGACATCGCACACCTTGTTGGAGTCGCAGATGACTGCCAGAAAAGAGAGGTGGCAAAAGCACAGTTAGTTATTTATTTCATTCTTTTTTGGGAAGCACAGTTACACACAGTTGCCGCGATTTCCACCCGTGTTTTCCGGGTGTTTGGTTTTATTTATTACTGTCTCCCAACCACTTGAAGATGGCGCCAGAGCCTTGTCTAATAAAGACAGCGAGGGAGGGACCTGTTTCAAATGATAATAAAAACGCCGCACAAGCGGTCCGAGTCAAAACAGTTTTGGAGACCATTTCCTCCAGGTGAGATGTTGGGAGGTGACTAGCGGCAGCAGATGATCCCGCTTCTGCTTTCTTTGCTCGACACTTGCCATGGACGCAACAAATGGACAATAAAGAATGCCCGGCTTGATCCCCACAATTGTCCTGCGGTGCCCCCACTTGCACGGTTATTTGAGCAGCTGCCAAACTGCGTGACTGGCTTACAGGCAGGTTCCAACAACCAGCGGCACAAAAGGGATGGCAACTTACTTACCTGGCGCAACGGCCACCGTGAAAGACGCAGTTGTGTCCGCGTTTCCTGACTTCCATGTTGCAGTGTACACCCCGCTGTCCTCTTTGACCAAGTTAGTCATTGTTGCTTTCTGCTTGGCCCCCGCACCCTCCGCATACGTAGCCCTGTCTTTCACGATCTCAGCGCCATTCTTCGTCCAGGTGACCGGTTTGGTGCCTTCGGCGCTATCTAAGGTGACGGTGTCACCCACTTCGCAGACGCACGCCTTGTCCTTATCGCACGTGCAGACTGTCTCTGAAACAAGCACAGGGGGCAAGCCAGAGGATTCGTCCCAGTCCGACACAATACAGCCGCTAGAACTTTGCAATGTTGACAGCGCAGCGCATCTCCAAAGACAACTTGCTGCACTTTTACCTGGCTTAACGGGGCGCCATGGCGAGAGGAGCAGCAGCACCAGTGCAACGCGCATTGAGAAGATCCGCATCTCCGATGCTCTCCAAAGCGCGCAGTCCACCAAAGAAAAGTTGTCTCTTGAGCGATGGACGATGGATGCCACGATACGGACGCAGCGAGGAGCTGGCGTTGAGTGAGTGCCGTGAAGGCGAAAGTGACGGCCGTAGCCCCGCAAGCTCCGACGCGCGTCGTCCGTCACATAGGCAGGAAAGAAAACGTCGAGCGGCTTTGACGCGTAGGGGACACGTCGAGCGCACCGAGCCCTGAGCCTTTAGCCTTTCATTTCAAAGCGTACAATCCACGTCCGTCCGTCCGTCCGCCCGCTGCTCTCATTTCAAAGCGGTCCACGTCCGTCTGCCGAAGGGGACACGTCGAGCCGCGCGAGCCCTTTGCTTTCATTTCGGACTTTGGACATGCCTGGTTTAACGCAAACAAGTTGCTGTTGTTGTTTTTTTTAAATGATAGGCTTTTATTTTTGGTGGCACATTTTTACATGCAATACTGGAAGAGTGCTTGTGCAATTAAATCAATGTGAATTTTTGTGCATTTTGTCTCCTGTCATTTTCATATCTGCTGAAAGTCCTGAAAGTGTCAGTCACCTCAATGTTGAACAGAGGCTGAGATGTACCGAAGGCAAATTCCTTATTTGGCATGCTCAAACACGGCGAAAAAAAAAAAAGAAGAACATCTTGATTCTTGTTGATCAAAATGTCTTTCAGAACTTTGTTGCATTCATTTGATGTGTACGATTGAGGAAAAGAAATGAGGCCTGGTGGCAGACACCGTTTCTCTTGTACTGTTCAGCTGACGTGTTCTCGTGATTTTTTTTTAGGGGGGAAAGCGACCCCGAGAAAAAGAATAAACCGTGACGCAACCTAAGAGGACGTTGTTGAGTCGTTTTCATTCATTCGAGCACCACCTGGCCCAATCCAAGTGCTTTGGAAAAATACAAAGAACACTTTTAAGAAATTCGGATGCTAACCAGAAAAGATGTATGTAAGACAAAAGAAAGTCCCCACATTCACAGTGTCTTGAGGACTTCAATGAATCAATTAATACTTTCTAAAAGAAAAATAGAAACTACTTTTGAACACTTGCGTCATACCGATTCTCACAAAGTTCACATCAATAGGAACACTGAAGACACACAGGAATATGTATTTTTCGAGAGGACTACGATGAGAGAAATGAATCTCATGACAAAGAAAAGACAAAAGAGAGGAAAGAAATGGTGGCACAGCAAGAAGACTGAAAATGTCAAAGGTATTCATTCAGTAGCATAGAGACAACAACTCATTCACACGAGGTTGAAAATTACATGAAGAGCAACCAACGTGCTTGACTTGGTCGATTAGTTAACGCTCACAGAAAGCTACCACGGTCTTTTCATATTTTGTGTGTGTGGCGGCCTTGATGTTTACTTTCATTAGTTGATTAGTTAACTTTCACAGAAAGCTACTGAAGGAATGGGGTCGAAATACAAAAAGTCCTGCCTAGCTACAAAAACAGATATGCTCAAACCTCATTGAATAAAGTACATAAACAGAAAAGTATATTCACATATTAAACCAATAAAAGAAACATTTTAAGCATATAATTATACTGACACACCAAATCAATAAAGAAGACATCGCTAGACATTTTTGATAGGTTACGGTAATGACAAAGGTTTTTATTACTTTATGATCTCATATATATTTCTGAGCACTTTGAAATAACAAATGTTTTTTGATATATTGCCTAAATAGCTTAATGACCCTTAAGGAACTGTGTAATGCATGGCTGATCTTTTTTCTCTAAATCATGGACACGGCCAGACCGTTCAGTACTTGATTATATCTTATGTTTTGACTAATGCTAGACGCCAGCTTTTCGATGACTACTGAACGTTCTGCACAGAGGGAGATGTTTTGCCTAACAAAGGAAATATATAGTTTGAAGCATGATTAAAGTAAGAATATAATGACGTAAGCAAAGACATGGAGTATCAAAAGAACAAACTTTGCATAGTCAGGGAACATTAATAGATTAATGATGTCACAGCCAAAAAGCTTACATAATTTCGTACAAAATGACAAAATTGAAAGAATGACGAATGGATGAGGTGCAACAGTGTATGTGCAAGGATGGAGGAGAATTTTTACAGGAAGGTCACTTGGAGATAAAGACCACCAGGTGCCAGAGGGAGTCGGCCAAGGACTCGGCCAAAGATGATCGCCAAGGCCGAAAAGACGGGATGGGAGACAACAGCCCCCGCACACACCGAATCGCCCATAATCAGCACCCACTCCCATTGAATCAAACTCTACTGCGAACTCGCCCCACCCAACGACTCATCACCCATCAAACTCGCCCCACACCGGCCTGTGCAACTGAATATAAGCTGACCAAAGAACCTTGAACGTTGCCTTTTCTGAATGGAGACTTTCTGCTCTTGAAGGGCCCACCGCTGTATTGTACTTTCCTGAAAACAGAGCTTTCTTAACAAGAATTGTGATTGAACTCAACCAACCTGTGTAAGTCTAATTTCTGCTTCAGTGTCTTAGCATTTTCCTAAATGTATTCTTAGTTTAATCATGCTTCCAACCACATCCCCTCTTGTTCTTCGAACCGGATTTGTACCAGCGACCTAAGGCTATCCACAAGCTCTAAAGTCTTCCGCTCTACCAACTGAGCTATCGAAAGATAAACTGCTCTTTAGCTACATGAACAGACAAATGCAAAAAACTCCCAAATTGGTAGGTAGCTCAATAGTTCAGTATGAGAAAAAGGGAAGTCCTTCGAGCCGGATTTGAACCAGCGACCTAAGGATATCTCCAAGTTCTACAGTCCTCTGCTCTACCAACTGAGCTATCGAAGGATAAACTGCATTGTAGCTACATCAACAGACAAATGCAAAAAACTCCCAAATTGGTGCGTATTTCAATAGTTCAATATGAGAAAAAAGGAAGCCCTTCGAGCCAGATTTGAACCAGCGACCTAAAGATATCATCAAGTTCTACAGTCCTCCGCTCTACCAACTGAGCCCCACACAAATGCAACCATCTCCCAAACTGGTGGGTAATTCAATACCGTTTTTTTCCATGTATAATGCGCAAAATTTAACTAATTTATTGTCCTAAAATCTGGGGTGCACATTATACATGTGTACAAAAATCTTTTTTTTTGTTGTTAACTGTCTAATAGTTCAGTATGCAGTCTGAGAAAAAAAGGAACTCTTTCAAGCCAGATCTGAACAAGCAACCTAAGGATTTCATCAAGTCCTACAGTCCTCCACTCTACCAACTGAGCTATCTAAGGGTAATGTCCAAAGTAGTCCATAATTTTGGGAGCGTGCCATCTGCGCCTCACGGCAAAACCCTGCCAATCACCTGTTATCCAATTTACTCACTGCATGCTCGTTTGATTTCTTCAGATTTAGGAAAATGCTAAGACACTGAAGCAGAAATTAGACTTACACAGGTTGGTTGAGTTCAATCACAATTCTTGTTAAGAAAGCTCTGTTTTCAGGAAAGTACAATACAGCGATGGGCCCTTCAAGAGCAGAAAGTCTCCATTCAGAAAAGGCAACGTTCAAGGTTCTTTGGTCAGCTTATATTCAGTTGCACATGCCGGTGTGGGCCGGGTTTGATGGGTGATGAGTCGTTGGTGGGGCAAGTTCGCAGTAGAGTTTGATTCAATGGGAGTGCGTGGATTTTGGGCGATTCGGTGTCTGTGGGGTCTGTCTTCCATCTCGTCTTTCGGGCTTGGCGATCATCTTTGGCCGAGTCCTTGGGTGTCTCCCTCTGGCACCTGCTGGTTTTATCTCCAAGTGACCTTCTGCTCCATTCTTACACTGTCGCACCTCATCCATTCGTCATTCTTTCAATTTTGTCATTTTGTACGAAATTATGTGAGCTTTTTGGCTGTGCCGTCCTTAATCTATTAATGTTCCCTGACTATGCCAAGTTTGTTCTTTTGATACTCCATGTCTTTGCTTACGTCATTGTATTCTTAGTTTAATCATGCTTCCAACCACATCCCCTCTTTGTTCGGCAAAATATCTCCCTCTGTGCAGAACGTTCAGTAATCAAAAAGCTGGCGTCTAGCATTAGTCAAAACATAAGATACAATCAGGTACTGAACATTTTTAGACGACTTTGGCAGTGTCCGTGATTTAGAGAAAAAACATCAGGCATGCATTACACAGTTCCTTAAGGGTCATTAAGCTATTTAGGCAATATAACAAAAAACATCTGTCATTTCAAAGGGCTCAGAAATATATATCAGATCATAAAGTTATAACAACCTTTGTCATTACCACCTATCAAAAATGTCTAGGTATGTCTTCTTTATTGATTTGGTGTATAGGTAGGTATAGTTATATGCTTAAAATGTTTCTTTTATTGATTTAATATGTGAATATACTTTTCTGTTTATGTACTTTATTCAATGAGGTTTGAGCATATCTGTTTTTGTAGCTAGGCAGGACTTTTTGTATTTCAACCCCATTCCTTCAGTAATTTATGGTGAAGCTACATGAACACAGAAATACAACAAACTCCTAAACTGGTTTTGCAATAGTTCAGTATGAGGAAAAAAAAAAGGTCCTTCGAGCCGGATTTGAACCAGCGACCTAAGGATATCAACAACTTCTACAGTCCTCCGCTCTACCAACTGAGCTATCGAAGGATATGAAATAATCTAGATAGAGAAGTAGAAACCTAATAAACTACCGAATTTTTAATCCGAGTAGTACATCTGCAAGTGCTTGTGGGCGTGCCAAAATTGAACTCCACGCCAAGACCAGAATTTTCTCTTGCTTATTTAGATAAGCTTGTAGAACTTAGAAAAAAACAAAAACACGAGAAACACACTTTCATCATATCGTTGACGTAAAGCTGGAAACTGAGATAACGTCTGTTTCTAACCAACCCACGATAGACATTTTCCTAGTATGGTAGATTAACTCGTTTCTCTTTCCGTTAACAACATGGTACTTAAAAATGACTGAAACAATTCACAGGCGACCCTTTCCCTTCTATCATATCATAACCCACAAAAGCGCAAAACAAATACTGTCCAATCGGCTTTCCATAGCACGCTGCTCATAAGAGGCGTGGCCTTGCCGGCACACACACACGCACGTAGGATGTACGCACTTAGTAGTACACACATGCGAACAAGCTAGGACAGTCATCACGTTGTACAACGGCGCGCAGAGCATAAACAACTACTTCCACGCAAGGATTGTAGAGTGTCGACAAGCAAGCAAGTAAGTAACCTACTGTGGGAGCATACCAGATTCGAAATGTTAAGGGTGTACTGATTCTCAAATAATGACAGGTTACGTGAACATCGGATACCGAGGGATGCCCCCCCCCGCAAAAAAACACTTAGATAATACATTAGATAAGACATCCTTTTATATATATATAAACAATCCTTCGTCCACATTGTCCATTTTCCTAACCCCCATCAATTAGATTTTTAAAAAATAAAAATATCACTTAACATAAATGTAAATCCAATTCACCCAGAAATATCTTCATTAGTTTAGCGTGTGTGTCTTTTGTTCGGGATTGTAGTCTTATACTATGCAAAGTGACTACTTGTTTGGCCCAATATGATTTGGTTCATTTAGCAAGGCATGATCAATGCAACGTTCTCCCCTCCTCTCACAGGCATGATGTTTGGAGCTGTGGTGGTGGGCATCGGGACAGCAGGTTGGGTGAGGATCAGAGACATCTTATCTTCGCTACCGGGCAGTTCCGCTGAGAAATTCACTGTCCAAGGATTCGTCTCTAGGTCGCAACAAACTACTGTCTTGCACACATTACGCACAAATACAAACCACTTTAAAAATGACCTCAGGAACTCAATATATTCAATGTATGGTATGGGGTTATTAAGTTGTAAGTTGATGACACCTTACATTCATATTTTTGTCAACAGGAGAACTCTGGACAGTCAGCAAGGAGTGAGTCAGATTCCAATGAAAGAAGCTCTAAGCAGAGAAGACATTGACGTGGCGTTCATCTGCACAGAGAATGCATCACATGAGGATG
Source organism: Syngnathus typhle (assembly GCF_033458585.1). Taxonomy (NCBI): domain Eukaryota; kingdom Metazoa; phylum Chordata; class Actinopteri; order Syngnathiformes; family Syngnathidae; genus Syngnathus; species Syngnathus typhle. The sequence goes on along the minus strand of NC_083750.1, from coordinate 5,185,032 downwards.
GTGTCAAGTACGTAAAATAGTCACAAGTGTTCAATATTTCTGCCTGAGTGTATTTCTCAAATATGTCTTTGCTCAAGGTCCTCTTAAAGTTTTGTGCACTACAGTAGTTCCTGATGTTTTTCTGTTCCAGAACATTTTTGCAGGCAGGGAAACATGTTTGTGTGGAGTATCCCATGACGCTAAACTACAAAGCTGCTGTTGAACTCTGGAATTTGGCGCAGGAGAAAGGTGATAATAATGTGTGACTTAGTGTACAAGTACAAAAATTTTGAAACACATCTCTCAAATTATTTGTCAATTGAGAGGTGTTGATCAAGAGTATAAAATAAAACCCTTCAATATGTCAACATTGTCGATAAAAAATTGTCTGTGATAGGGGTGATTCTTCATGAGGAGCACATAGAACTTTTTTCGGAAGATTTCAAATGGCTGAAGACAGAGGTCAAAGGAAAAACTTTGCTGGAAGGAACGCTTCATTTTACAGGTAATGGTTATATTAGTGGTACCGTATTTTTTTGACTATAAATCAAAATGGCTTACCTTAATTCTTATCCTGTGTTGTATTCTGAGGAAAAGGTCAGTTTGTGCATTTTTTGGTGCCATGAATCTTTGTTGTGGCATAAGGAAACCGCATGCTAATCTAGACACGCATCGCACAATTGTTGCCATGACTACTACTTTTACTACTACTTCGTTTTCATCCAGTCTACTCATTTTAATATCCACAAGTCCCACCTTAGTATAACTCGCAAAACCAAGCAGACTACGAAAAAAGCGTATATTCTGACAAATAGGGGTATTTGGATATACTGTATACAAACGAGAACCTGTTGGGAGCCTATTTAATAATGCTGTTTATTGTGAGACCAGATACATTCATGGTATTACCAAGCTTATTTAATTTTGTGTTGTTTTTGTTTGTTTGTTTTTTCTTAGGTGGAGTTCTGAAGCCTGGATTTGGTTTTCTTTCATTTAGTGGCATCGCTCGTCTCACCTGGTTGGTTGAGTTGTTTGGGGAGCTCTCTGTAACTGCAGCAACCATGGAACAAGACTTGGGCACTAACTACAGCAAGATGACTGCAAAAATGCTAACTGCTGACAAAAAGTGAGAGAACAATGTTAACCTTGTAAAATTGTATGATAGATATAAAAAAAAAAATGATTGGGGGGGCCTTTGCTGCTTTTTGTTAGCAAAATAATGTTTGTTCTTAGTGTTTTCTTTTTACCCTATTGAGGTTAAGAGAGCTAGGACTGTCCCCATCAAATATTTTTAGAATCGATATTTTCTATCAATTATTCCATCAATCAATTGAATAATTGGATAAAGTTTAAATTGTATTTCATTTGTACATATGTTTTATTTAAGCGTATAACTAAATATTTTCCCCAAATAATGTTTATTCAGCGATTTTAAAAATAAACCACAGTTAAGCAATATCATGAGAGGGAATTTACTACTTTAATGCATTTAATCTATTCAGGCTGTGAATGGGTGGTTTGAGTTGATTGATTTAATTGATGTATTTCACCTTTTTTTTTTTCAGACCTTTGACTTGGATTGAGGAACGAGCACCAGGCCTCCCAAGAGCCAAGAATATCAACTTTCAATTTGAGTCCGGACAACTGATTGAAATCCCTCCAACACCCAGAGGGGCAGTGGGTCTTTTCATGCAAGATCTGATCCACTTCTCCTCCAAGCTAATGGGCCAAATAAGCCCAGACGATCTCCAGAAAGAGAAAATTAGAGTCCTTCACTGCTTAGAATTGGCTGAGAAAATACAGCAACTTTGCCAGAGATAATAAGTCTCTCTACTTAACCATTTGCAATATGAATTTTGACTTTTTGCAAACTGATTTTTTAGAGATTAAAGAAAGGATGCCAGATGAACTGCAATATTTATACAGGATTAAATTTTAGTGTGTCCGTGTATACAAAACACTATTTAAATGAAGGTGAGAAGAAAATGCAAACAAAAACACAAATATGCTTGTTGAAACTAATACTTTAAAATATGGTTCATAGCAGGTTTGTGAAACAAAAGAATGACAAGCTGCTCCCCAAATTCTTCAGAAAACCCTGAAAAACATTCTCTGCAGAGAAAAACATTAAAAAATGCCTAAAAGATTTTTTAGGGGGAGCCAGTGCCCTCGCAGCACCCCTTCTAGCTCCGTCAGTGAGAAGCATTCCTCAAATTAGGGCGACCTGAGCAGTTGGCGGACCAGTTTTTCCAAAGGGTGTGCTACCAAGTATGAAGTTGAGAGTTGCAGAAATGTTATCCAGTCTATTTTAGGAGGTCTGTGTGGAATGATCAGATTTGGCTTTTCGTGTTGACAACCAAGCATTTGTTTTTGCTCTAATTTTCTGTGAGATCTCGTGTTATTTGACAAAAACACATGGGTGCCAATGCATATTGAGCCTTGACTACACCTGTATACTATACATACTGTATAAACATTTTAATAAACACTTTATGGTTTATGCAGGTTCCTAAATCTTCTTTACCATTCCATAAAACAAGTCTTCCAGCCCATATGTGGACATGAACAAGCACTTTTTTATAAAAAAATGAAAACATTTGTTTCATAACACAAAGTGATTAAGAGTGCATTGCAAAATAGATGACATTATAAACAATCGTTAAAATGTGTTGTACTTTACAGGTACAAGACAGACATCCTGATTAAAAAGTACGAAATAAAGTCCCTGTGGCATTTTTATAAACTTAATGAATCCAGTGCAAATCAAGAACTTCAAAAGATTTGGTACTAAGTTTAGGTGTCATTCCTAATCAAACTGCCAAAGTAAGCAGTTAAGGTCTTTAACTTGTTGTTGAGGATATTCTGCTCTACCTCCACCTTACCTCCAGGACCAGCCAGGGAGACAATCTGTGGACAGATTGAGAGACACACCATTATAAGGTTTGTCAAGTGTCAAAAAGTTTTCTTAATAAATTGACATCGAATAGACATTCATTATGGCATAATGATTATGCAAAAGCCACTGAATGCTCCAAGTAATGAATTTAACATTTGCAAACATTCATTATTATTTTACTCATTATTTTCTTTGTAAAGAAAACTTTGTTAGATATTCCTGTTAGATATATACTATATTGCAGTACAGAAAATGGATTGATGTGCTTTTACTTTTGAACCCAATGAAGCAGGTGTTAAAAACTTGGATTTAATGGACATAGCATCCGCATAACCAGAATCATTTCCAAAAAACACGCAGAACAAAAGTTTTTTTTAACTTTTGCACCTCCACACATTTTACGACAGTGAAGATTCTGACCTGATCCATGTCTGCGTTGCGAGGCAAGAAATACACAATGTTGTCTGATATTTGTTTAGCCAGATGAAAAATCTGAAAAGTGACCCCAGTTAAGGATAGAAACTAGTACAATATTTATCATGTCATTATTAGAAATCGAAATTGGCAAAACATTGAAATAACAATTTGTCGTTAGGAAAGTTGGGTTGTTAGAAAGGTAATTTACTATACAAACAATCTAAATGGATGTCATGCAGTGCTTACTGATAGACTGTTAAATTGTCAATAAAGAACAACAGCATAAAGGTCTAAATAAATAAAAGGATATCCGTCAGGTTCCATCATGGTCTTTATGTCAAACACCTCTGCAGTCAGGTAATCTGGTCCTCCCCAGGGGGGCGACAAGAAGACAACGTCGCCGCAGAGACGAGGCGCCAGCTGAAGGAAGTCCCCTTGAATAAACTCGATTTGATGTGCGACCCCATAAACGGTAGCATTGTGGCGTGCTAAGTCCAGACGTACTGGGTCAATATCAACAGCTAGGACTGAGAGTAAAAACACAGGACATGTGAACATACATCCATATACGAGCAATTTCTGATTGTCCTTGATTGAAAGCTGAATTCAACTATTTCAAATTCATTATGGTTAAGGAAAAGCTACTTGTGTTTTTACAGCTTTTTACCTCTTTTCCCAGTCAGTGCAAACTGGATAGCATTTCCTCCAACTCCACAGAATGCATCAATGATCAGCTGAGTGTTGGAAAAGCTGGACTCCACTCTGAGGGCAATGTGCTCGGCAATCTTCTCGGGTGTCACAGAAAACCAGCCCTCTGAAACATGTAAAAATGTTAAGTTTGGGGACATTTAAAAGGTGCAGAAGCACACATGACAATAGTACTGACAAACAGTGCCACGTCTCATGCGGAGTCATAAACCAAAGAATAAAAATGACAAGATTTAAAGACCTCTGTCCAGTTTGATTCCTTCGTCAAAGCGAGAGAAGAGTCTGTACCGCTGAGCCCAGTATTTGGCCAGCCCTGGTTCTGATGCCATGTCTGCCGGTATCTTCTGCTTCCTCCAGCGTTTATTCATCTTCTTTGGCTTTTTTGCTTCTTTCACAATCAGAATTGATTTTTCATCATTAAGAATACCAAATGTAAAATCCTGATGTGCATGCACTACCCTGAACAAAGTCTGGTTTACATGCAAACTTTTCTATACCAAAGCACTGAACTTCATTTCACAAATATACTGTATGTCACACTTAGAGAAAACATGCAAACTAGAATCAAAATAATGACTGTTTAAAAAAAAAACAAATTATTTTTTAAAAATGTTCAACTGTAATCCTAAATGTGATTATTGTAGTGCTCTGACAGTTCTGCACTCACCAACATTGCCTGGAGGTTTGTCGGGCAAGAGAAAGTCTGGGACTTCCAAACATTCCAATTGCCTAGTTGATTCCTCCCTCTCGATATCCTTCTTCTCAAAGTCCGGGAAATTAGGACTCTCCTCTTCAAATGATGTATGACTTCCATGTGCAACGTTCTCACTACTGACGTCATTTTTGTCGGATGAAGTGGGAGGCTCCTCCTCAGAGTGCATGCTTTTTCCTCCATGCTGTTGTTGTTCGTTTAAATTCGCATGTGCTTCACTCTGAATCGCCCCAAGAAAGTTTTGAACCTGTGAAAAAAATCAGCAGTTTTTAGTTATTGGTGTAGCGTTCACATTTTAACTCAAGTGGGTTTGGTGGTAACTGGTTGAAGATCACCTCTTTCAATCAGTCGTACGCTTGTTTGGTGCACACCGAGATTCGGATGACCCATAGCAGACTTAAGTTGATTTTTTTTTTTTTCAAAAACTAATTTATTTTAACAGGAGTGTGTTTAAAGTACTAGTACAAACACCTTTTGTAGGATGGTGCTACACTGAGGTTGAGTTCCATCTTCATCTTCAGTGAATCTGATGTGTGTGTTCACACTGCTGCCAGGTCTCTTGGAGCACCACCGCTTCTGACGCTTCTGGCTAAAGCTGCTTTTAAAGTTAAAAACACTGTCAAACCTGAAAAACAGGTCAGATTATTATTTTCTAATTCATATGAGTGTTGATGATGGATTAAAACAAATCTGAAAAAGTCCTCAGACGCACCGTGACTCTGGATTGTGTTTCAGTCCAAGTCTGTTCCAGGCTTCGTCACATGTTAGATGTGGGTTCTCCTCCACATCAAATTCATGACTGCAGAAAAAATGAAAATGAGCCATCAGGAAAGTTATTTTTACACTATCCATGATGTACACTGCTCCCAAAAATTAAAGTAACACTATAATATATAGCATCATGACATTTAAACTTCTGGGATTTTAATATGCAGGCCGTACCAGAAGGATGAAAGAACTGCTACTAGTGAGTGATGGTGAAAAAATACACCAGAAGTCCATTTTCAAATTTACCTGCGTTTTATTTTACTTAGTCCGCCTTTGGAGGGATTTTCGTCATCATCATCATCTTCCCCATTTGATACCTGATTCGAAGAACCTATATGTATGTTGAGACTCCCTGCAGGCTGCTGAGACTCTAAATAAATAAACATAAATAAAAACAGACTTATTGATACACAGTGATTTGATGAAACAATTCATTTTGACTAGTGTGGGACATTTTTTTCAACTAAATAAAATAAACAAAATAATATTCATCCATCGTAATTCAATATTGTATACACCTACATAGAGTGGCAAACATGCAAATGTGGAATAACATTCTATTTAACATCTCCTACCAGCTAAAATTCAAAAACCATAATGAAATATGTCTGATAATGCAATATGACTTATATTTCCATCTCCTCAGCTATTACCTGTAAGTTGGGTTCCTTCCTGGTGTGAGGAAACATCTGATTTCTTACCAGAATTACCCCCATCAGAGGGCTCAGAAATACAGTCTTCTGCATGTTCCTTTGTAACACTGGTCATATCGGAAGGTTGTCTGGTTGTTCCAGAGTCAGCTGAGATGTTCCCACCTGCCTTTAAAGTGCAGTTCTTTTCAAGGAGACCATTTAAAACCTCGACACCATCATTTTTTTCATCCAGCCGTTCCTCTGAATGGTTCACTATGCTTTCATCCACCCGCTCATTTGTAGTTTCTTCCCAAGTGTTCTTCTCACAAGATGTGGTCCAGCCCTGTGCTGCCCAGTATGAGTATTGCTCCCAATAGTAATAATAGGTGTCTGCTGTGTGTTGATCCCAGATGGCTTTTTTGTTGGGGTCGTCCCATGGGGAAGTCACACATTGGGAGTCTTCTGTAGACGGCAAGTCATCAGGATGTTTCTCCAGCCAGCTGTTCCACAGAAGAGCTTCACCTTGTTGAGCTTTACCAGAAAGAGATCAATACAATAAATGACACCCATTACTGAAAGACAACTTAGTTGTTATGGACGCAATTGTCAATTAGATTGGATGAATTGGTATCTGATAGAGATTGATCCAAAATGTTTACATGTGCTTTGTCATTAAATAAAATGCTCGGAATGTGTCCACATTTGTAACATCAGTCCTACCCCAGTATGTCTCCCAGCCAGCATCATTGGCAGATGGGGTTTCGACTGCTTCATCCAGCGTCTCTGTCTTCAGTCCTTCTTCCAGAGGATCACGGATGTCTGTGCAAACAGACATGAGTGAAACTATAAATCACAGCGAATCATAACGTCATTACATCTTGTGGGATGAGGGTTTTGTGGCTTGGGAGGAGTTTAGGGTAAGTCCTTTTAATTGGCCTCGGAAAAAACTGCTCTGTCTAGAATTGGCCTTTGAAAACTTCCCTGTATGAAAAGCTTTTGTGTAATTGATGATGGTGCAACAACCATGCCCAACTACAAGTATTATTATTTGATGCTAGAACTCACACTACAAGAAAATAAATCAAGTTGTACATTGTTTTCTTTGTTGTTGTTTTTAAACACGTCTTTCCTATTTACCTGTTTTAGAGAACACATATAAATGCATAATATATTGATATACACTCAATAGAAATATCCAAACCCCACACAAGCCACATATTAGTGATGCTGGTTAAACTGCAGAAAGATACAACAGAGCCAAGAACAGTGTCGGTCAACAGTTTGCCTTAGCTTGCTGGCTTGAAAAAAAATAAAATTAAATTAAATCTCTGTATGTATTACCTTTGTCAGTAAACTCCAAATGTTCCTCAAGAGATTGTGTCTGATCAGTAACTGGTCGTTTGGTAGATCTCTTCTCCTGCCACATGAGCACAAATATAATTCAGATCTGACATATCTATTCATGCCTCTGATGACATATTAATTTGGTATTAGTGACTGACAGAATGACAGTATTTGGGCTTATTAGATGGCATTGCACATGACTGGTCAAAATCAGATAAAAGCACACACATCCATATGAAACTTACACGTCTCTGCTATGTTGCATTCTCCATTAACACAATGATATTTTTTCGATGTCTTGAGCAGTCTTAGACAGTATTCACACTTTAACCAGAAATCAGCAAACATACCTTTTTACGCTGGCTGGAAGAGCTGGCAAAGGCAAGTGGCAGACCCATACTAGACATCAGTTGAGCCTCTTCATCTAAAAATTCAACTTCTTCATCGCCCTCTTCTTCTTCGTTCTCCTCTTCTATGGACAATAAAATGAAATATGTCAAATCAAATATAAAAATATAATCGAAAACCTACCTTGGATTGGTGAGTCTGCCTGATCAGGTGTGAGAAGTCTATTGTCTGACCGATATAACTCTCGATCACTGGGAAGAAGCAGACAAAAAGATGATGAACACCGTATCTAAACTATTTATACACATTAACAAGTGCGCTTGTTTGCGAGATATAATTGAGAAAAGATTACTGACTTTACGAAAGCTCTGGAGCAGCAGCAGTGGATTATTTCTTCGGATGTATGTTTTCTGCTGAAGAATATGTCTGCCACGACTGACACCGTGCTCTTGTCCAGCATCATGGAGTCGATTTAGCCTAAATAATCTGAATTGTTTATAAATTAAACCATTAAACCAGATTTACTGTTGTGCTAGCATGGGAAGACTAATTGTGCGTCATGAGAGTCTTCCGGCCGAAAACATTTCAGAATAAAATAATATTTTTACGTTTGTGGTTGTGATTCTGCCCACACTGGTCGGAAGTGATCGTCTTTAAATTTGACTACATAACAAATCTCGTATTCTAAATATATGTATTAAAAAAAAAATACCTTCACATTTATTTATGTCCGGGGTTTCGTTGTCATTCCCTCGAAAACATGTCACCACCGGACCGATTTCTGTGTTACACTCAAAGCGTCACGGACCCCGGAATCGCCAGGAAGGCATTTGTTAGTTAAATGTCGTTGCTAATACAATTTTAATTAATGTCTCTACAACCAGCCATTGTAATTTAATTCACTTATGTTTTGTCTTATTTACGTAAATTCTGAATTTTATCAGCGAGTAAATATGACGCCACACTCACTGGCCCATCGTTTTTGTCGATGTTATGATAATAACATTACTTCTGCCAAGCTAATCCCCTTCTAATTATTCAAAAACACGTCTGTCATCTGAGACAATACTATTATGAAGTTGTGACTTTCCTAACAGCGCCACCAAAACCTCAAATGTAATCGTTTCCTTCTCTTACCTACTTGGTTATAGTCGCAAATGCTATTCAAGCATCATCATTTGAATAATCCAGAGCCACGTCTTCAGTGAGTGACAGTAAGGAAGGATGTCAAATGCTGTAAACGAGTCATGTCTGACGGGAGCAGAGGACACAGTCGCCTTCCTAGTAAGACATTTCTGTTATCTCTTGGAATGTAAGCAACATGTAGTAAAGAATTCCCACTGCTAATCTTTACAGCATCTGAATATATTTAGTGATTATTGTGGAGGTTCCTTTCATGAACAGAAACAATTTATCTGGATCTATGTAGATTTTTTTTTTTTGCATGTAGCAACTGAATTTACTGTATGTCCATCTTTTTTACAGCTTTGTAGCTTTCATGCCTTGGAGGAATGGGTTGGCCTTGGTCAGGTAGAGGACTACCTGAGTGTTCTCGAATACTTATTGTGGGTCTTCACCCCTCTAGCAATCGTCTTTATCCTACCCTTCCTCATCGTCATCCTCCTCTACCTCTCGATACTTTTTCTTCATGTCTACAAGGTACGCAAAAATAATGTTTTGTTTCATGATATTCATTTGAATGCGCTTTTTACTTTCTATCACTCATGTCCAGAGTACTTTCAGTACTCCACCATATACAGCTTTTCAGTCATTCAAGGCTTCTCTCGGTTCAGTCAACAAGAATTTTGTTAATTTTGATCCAAGTAGGCAGAGCACAGATAAAATTTTTTAGTCCTTTAGTCAAATCACAGATGATGAAGTTGATAAGTTGCAGTGTAGTTAAACTATTTTGCATCCTTTTATCCTCTAACAGAGAAAGAATCAGTTGAGAGAGGCATACTGCAATAACCTTTGGGATGGAGCCAGAAAGACTTTGGCAACGTTATGGGATGGACATGGCGCTATATGGCACGGTAGGATTAAATTCGGTGGAAACTTACTCAAATTGTGGCGTGTGCTGGGCCAAGCTTTAAATCCACTCTTAGACAGGACAGTGGTTGTGACCTTTTAGAATTATTGAAGTGGGTTATTTCTTTGCAGGAACTCAGTAATATGCTGTTACTTTGTCTTCAATCACTTTTGCCTTGTGTAATTTTCTTTAACGCCAGGCTATGAGATCCATGGGATGGACAAAATCCCAGACAAAGGACCAGCACTAATAGTGTACTATCATGGAGCCATTCCGATTGATTACTACTACTTCTTAGCTAATGTCATTATCCAGAAAGGACGAACTTGCCACTCTGTAGCTGACCACTTCCTTTTCAAAATACCAGGTATGTGCGGTCTCTGACAGATACAAAATCTGCTGACTTCTGAGTAGGCTAATGATATATGTGATGTATTTTTTTTCTATTTAGCGACAGTAGTTTATTATCAGTACTATATGTAAAAAGAAAGTAAACCTCATAATTTTCTTTACAATATAGTCTAAACTCAACTGATTAATATTGCCTTTGTGGAATATGAGTTAAGCAAGGAAATTCACTCGTTTTTATCCATCGTTCCGCCAGGGTTCAAATTACTATTGGAGGTGTTCAGTGTGATGCATGGTCCTCAGGAGGAGTGTGTACAGGCACTGAAGAATGGTCACCTGTTGGGCATTTCTCCAGGAGGTGTGAGGGAGGCTTTGTTCAGCGATGAGACTTATCCTCTTCTTTGGGGTAAACGCAAAGGCTTCGCCCAAGTCGCCATCGATTCTAAGGTGGTACGTACTTTTTCCTGAAATTAAAAAACAATCCCTTACATCTCATTTATGGTTACAGTATCCAGAAGAGGTAAGGAACAAAATGCTAACCTCAGTCATTTAAAAAAATATTTTAAAAAGGCGCAGTTATTATGTATATATACTGTATTATCTTTTTTTATGTTTCAGGCTATAATTCCAATGTTTACCCAAAATGTCCGAGAAGGCTTCAGATCTTTGGGAACACTGAGTAAGTGCTCATTGAATTGTTTGGCTCAAATTCTTTTGCCATCTTTTTTTTTTTTATCTTTAATCAAATATTTATTTCATTTCTGTTCACCAGCACGAAATTCACAATCAAATACAATTACATTTTCAGCCTTAATTGTAATTTATTTATTTATCTATTTATTTTTCAATCACGCCAGACCCCAATGTTCTGATCCTGTGTTTTTCTGACCAGGATTTTTCCGTTGGATGTACGAGACATTTCGTCTTCCCATCGCTCCTGTATATGGTGGATTCCCAGTGAAGTTCCGGACATTCCTTGGCGATCCTATCCCCTATGACCCGAATATAAGTGCTTCTGAGTTGGCAGAAAAAGTACGCTCACAACACATTTCAAATTTCTAACTGAGAAAAGGCAAAACAAACTTTTGTTCAGAGACAATGCAGAGTCTGAGACTGGCACACAAATAGCTTGGTATAGGTTGCCTAACGTAACTGTACTTGAATATTATTCCAATGCGAATTACAGTGGAGCTTCTAGATAAAAATTATACCATTAATCTACAATCTGTTAGTTTTTTAAATAAATATCATAACATTCTGCTAGTCACTATCATGAGGAGTGTTCATTTTGATCCTAAATTGGATTGAATACTCACATCTTATTAGTAAAGTTGATTTACCCAAGGTGTATTTCAGACTACTAAATGTAAATAAATCAGAGAAAATGGCACGTGGATGATGATGATGTAATAAGTCATAAGAAGACTATATATTTGATCCTTTCCTTTACAGGTAAAACACGCTGTCCAGTCTCTCATAGACAAGCACCAGCAGAAGCCCGGGAATGTTCTGAGGGCCCTTCTGGAGAGATTCCGCACCAAATACAAAATTGAATAGCGTCATCATACACAAACTATCCATTAGGCAGAACAAAAATGGGACGTAGAGGGAGTGTGTTCAAAAAGGTAGACTACGTTGGCGAAGTGCATATATTACATATAAAGAAGGATTATGTCCAAGCGGAAAACTTGAAATTCGGATTTGATGGATCTTTAGTGACACAAGTCCTGGAACTTTTCAGATACAAGTTAGATACATGATATACCTTATAGACTCGTGTCAGTGCCAACCTGGCTCCCTCTCCATACATATTCTTTGAGTTAAAAAGATAATGTGTGTTGATGGTTTGAAAATTAGTGTGGTGATCGTCTTGATTTCCACATGCTACCAAAGTTAGACTTCTTGAAGGGTCTTAAAGTTTTGTTTTTTTCAAGAGTTTCACTTCAGAAGCCCTGCTTTTCCGTTCTTGGTGTGCAAATCAAAACTGTTGCTTTAAACCACTCATAATATGCCTTTGTTTGTGAAAAGTCTTAATAGTTATGACCAATTGGCCTCATGTTTTTGTTGTGTGCTTGGAGTAACACCTTTAAATTACTATATTATTCATGAAAACAGATTTGGACACATTCTGGCTAAAAGCTTGTGAACACTTTGTATGGGTATCATTCTTTTTTAATAGAATTATTTTGGTATGTAAAATGTAATTTGAAGACAAATTATTGGAAAAGTGGTTGTTGGAACATATCAAGACTGTCTACTTAACATAATAACATGTGGAAGGATGTGCATTATTAAGTTTGTTTGCACTGAACATGGAAATCCACAGGTCACCTTTACTCTTCTTTTAAATAGAAATAGTGTCACCCATTAAAAATGCAGTTTTTATCCGTCCACCCATCTATACAGTTCCTCTACTGCCTAAATATTCTAGGGAGTTACTTTCAGCTTACAACTTTGTCAGGGTAAATTGAACTCATTTGTAAATTACCAATATGCTATTGTCTTGAATTTGAAAGTGACATTTTGAGTCAGGTAATTTGGACATTGCTGTGTCATCTTTTTTGGAAGAGGAGTCTCCATAGCAACCGTATTTAAGAAAAGGGTAGAAGCACTGATCTGGCAACACTTGGAAAGATGTATTCAAGTGCAATTTCAGGGGTTTTAAGATTCCTTAAGTTATCATTTAGTTGGAATTTCTATGTTATAATGGCAGTCCTTACTTGACTTTGGGGAACAAAATTTTCAAAGTGTATGTTGCGTATAGAATGTAATCCTATTTGTATTATTTCTAGATCCTGGGTGCTTTGGAGTGTTTTAAAATGTGCAGTACATATCCCCCCCTTTTGAACTGTCTACATTGTGTTTGCAGATGCAGTGTAATTTATTACTTTTCTGTGCATGTAAACATATATATTTGCATGTATATACTAATAATTCAACTGATGATAGTTTTGCACAACAATTTTTGAACATTGTAATTGCCAACTCAGAGTTCATTTTTGTAAAAATCAAAAATGTGTTGTTTAACTGATTGTTTTATATTGGTGTCCTGGCTGCTTTATTTCTATATGTGTCGTCTATGTACTTGCTTTTAAATGACAGACTCTAAATAGGACATTTTTAAATTTGAATAAATCTATTTTTTAAAGAAATACCGTTTCAATTAACGTTCCTCCATTTGATGAAAATGTGTGTGTGTGTGTATAATATAATATATAATAAATATCATTATAAATATAATAATTATATATATTTATTTATTTATATATATATATATAAACAATGTTTGAAAAAGGAATAAATAAAATCTACAGGAGCCAGGAGATTACCATTGAAATAACCACAGTGTACTTTATTAAATACATTTTGGTAGTTTGCATTAGATTCAAATAAAAATTTACAAAAGAAAACTCCATATGTACAAAAATGTTTTGATCATCACTCTGGATTTTATTTTTTTTAATTTAATGTATTCTTCGTCCATAGAACACCGTCCCCCTACAGTTTAGCACTTCAGAATTTAATCACAGAATGCAATTTACCATTTTTCTTAAACATTTCTTTTTTTCTGAAAATACACCACATATACCACACATATTGTTTTATTCTCTGAAGTACTTTATATTGTCATAATTAGAGCCAACCTTTTGGCGTCAAACCCTTCACAGTCAGAACTCAAGATAGGAACGTCCTATTTTTAAACATGTACATTTTGCATATGTTTATTTACAGTTAAGCTCTAAACTCATCATTTCCGATATTCATTTAGTACGTGGTATCATCCAACTGTCAACCAAGCCACTTGAACAGGATGCTCATACAAGTGTGTGACAGGATAAGCAACTTGATTTTACCTTTATTCGTGTGCTGAATAATCTAAAATAGATGTTACTGCACAGGTTTTAACATGTCCATCAAAACTAAGAGAGTCACTCACTTTCATTATGGTTTTTAGCAAGTCTGTTGCTGTATCGAGAGGATAATCACGCGACACCAATGTGAGTGGGGTGCTGTTAAATTGTTGTTTTGTTTTAATCAATGTCTCACATACCACAATCTCCACTAAATTGCAAGGTGGGGATTAGAAAGAACCTCCAAGTAGTTCGCCATTTTCTGGACATGCACCCAACCTGCTGTCCAGACAAAAAAAATTATGAACAGTTACACTTATGCACCTTGATATAAACACACACATAGAGTCGGCCAAATTATTCATACCTTGTTAAAGTGATTATTATTTGTTTAATAGATATACTTTGACCTCTTTTCCTGCTAAAAGATATCCATCCATCCATCCGTCAATGATGCGCAATATGTGAGTGCATCGGATTTTAACAAGTGATCTTTGAAGAAAATGCCACATTTACAATATTGTCAAGTGTAAAATGTATGCCGTACAATACTGAATCAAATTGTGATCCAACCAAACGAATCAAATCATTTCATTTTGAAATGAACAGTCCTTGAAATTGTATGGGAATGAGTATTTGATCGTCTTTTACACATTAACTTGTGTTAATATTTTTGTTATTCTTTTGATTACTAATTTGTCTACACAAATAAATGATTGGAAAATTGAAAATCTTTTTTCTGACAGATTGAGATAGGCTGTTGCTATACCAAACAATCTAACACTCTGCATTATGGAAACACGCCAGCAAACCTTGGCTCAATTGCAATGTCACAGTTTTTGTATGATTTGTGTTTTTACTATGCTGAAAAGGCCTTAGAATAAGTAATCATACTTCAATTTCCAATGGGACTTTTGAGGTTTCAGTTTGGCACATTACAATTATAATGCAATCATTTGTATGCACTGTAAGCATTGCAACATTGGCTTTACAATGAAATGTTATATAAGCAGGACACTGTCAGGACTAAAATGGGTGGATGTGATGAAGATGAGGAGGTACTCATTAACTGAATGTACTGAGGTAGCTTCATGTCAACGGTAAATTGACAATATGGTCTGCAACTCAGACCATACTGTCGCACGCATGGACGCGAATTACGAACCATTGTTGAATAAATGGTCTAATTACTGCAACGCATAGCACAACAGCAAGTTACAGCCAGACATGACAAACTAACTGCGCACTGTCTACTAATTAAACTTCCCGACTTCCCCATGACCTGCTATAATCACGATTCTTCGGAATTCTGACTTCAAAGTGGGAATTCTCACTTTAAAATCAGAATTCTGGGAAAAAATGTCAGAATCCTGGCACCCACCCCTTTTTTTTCTTTCCTTCACTGGCCCTATAATGCTCTTCTGTACATGTTCGAACATGTGGTCACAAAGTAATAAAAAAAAAGAAATGGCTGGGGAGTATGAATGTTCGCCCAACATTGTCCCACAACAATACCATCATGGGATCCACAACACATTATGCACACACACACACAAGACACATTGGTTATGGTTGGTTGTGGGGGAAAAAAAAGCAAATGAAATGTTTGCAAAACAAACAGTATTGGGCAAAAACCAGAGAGAAAAAAATGAAAGACTCAGGAAAATTCAACCTGCGTTATGAGCTAGTAGAATAAAAATACATACAGCCTTTCTCTTCTGCCTTGTCTTTGTTAGAATACAAATCATTACGTTTAACAAAGTGAAGATATTCAAGTAGGTTAGGGCATGTCAGCTATATGATGATGATATGATGATTTTTGTCTTGGACAGTGGGATTATTACATTTAAATTCAGACTGACAAGCTGAAATGATGCAACCTTTCACGCGAATGAACAAATCAAATCAAAAGTGACATTCTGATTATCCAATTGCCTTGTGTTGTGCTTTTCTCTTGGAAAATAACAATATTGTATAAATTGCAAAAAACATTTAAAAAATGGAAGCTACTTTGGGTAAGGGCTGTATTTGACTAAAGGAGAAAATTACATCGCATTGTGTGATCATGTGCTTACTTTAACATCCCAGCATTCCCTGAATGTGTGTGTTTTTTAGGTTGGGATAGTTAGGAAAGAGGTGGAAATGCACTATATGCAGTGATCCCTCCTTGATTTTGTCTACGATACCTATTGTAGCTTTTCCAGATGTCTGGGGAAATTTTCATTAGATTCCCATACGAGGAAAGTATGGAATGTTTAAGTGTTACTTAAATTATCACCTGAACTATATTTAAAAGTTTGCTATGGCATATATGTTTGACCCTGGAAGATGTATTGTATTTCAAATATCATCACTGTGGGAGTCAGGAAGTGAGAGGGCCGGGGGGCAACCTGCTCAACTTGTGGCCTATTTATCTTAAGTCTTTTCAAGTCAGCAGTACCATCCCATTCAATTCGACAAGGGGCATGGCAAGTCACAGTAGTTAAACCCCCTTTTGAGTTTGTAAACAATGTGGCATCATTTTGGGGGGGCGTGGCTTAGCTGGAGGCAAAATGATTTAGCATGCTTGAAAACGCAAGTTGGCATATTTCAACTTCACTTTGCCTCCAGCTTACACTGACGTCATCATGACGTAGGCCATAAAGGGGTCCATATATTTGCACACAAATTCGTACAGACGCGCACGCACGCACACACAGACACACACGGTATTGTGCAAAGTCTTAGGCCACCTTGAGCTTTCTTCTTCTAATGATCTTGTTTTTTTACAGCAGCCATCAATCTGAACCGGATAAAAAAAAAAAAATAGCTGACCAATCATCATGAAAATGAGTAAAGGACGGGCTGACCAAGAACTTTGTTGGTGATAACTAAGTTTAGTTATTTTTCTTCACAGCTTGGCCTTGTTTGAGGCCTGTGTTTTACTCGCCGACATTGTATTATAGTACTTACTAAAACAACATCTGTAATGGTGATCTAAGACTTTTGGACATACAGAACAAGAATAACAATGACTTCAGTACCCACTACTGATCTGAAAAGGTAAGAAAATGCTGCATGTTGTATAGAAGTATTGTACATCCCGGTTGCTTCGATTTGGCGTTGCAAGCGCTTCCTTCCTGGCTGTATCTTTTGGATTCTCCACGCGTCATTTCTTTTCAAATGGCATCCACCACAGTCCTCAATCCTGCTGCTGTCCTTCACAAGGTGGAACTTCAGCTCACTTTAGTGTAGAAAGCTGTTCTTCATTGTGGACTTGAGGTGCCAGGAAGTTTTTTTTCCCCCCATGGCAGTCGGCGAGATGGAGAGAGAGAGGCTGTGGATCTTTGTGTCCAACTTTTTGTTCCACCCATTCTTTCAGCCAGGTTTGACAATTGTAAATAAGTGCTACTTTAACCATTGTCTTCAAGTACTTGACCTTCTTCTTCTAGAATGAGCTAAGACGATTAAAAGTCTGCACTTGTGGAGAGACTACTGTGCCATCTACTGTATGAGGCGCTCCACATCTTCAATATTTCCAAGGAAACATTTTGGCACTAGGAGAAGGGAACAGATATTGTTGTGAAATTGATGAGAGGTGTCCACAACATCACGTCATCAGAACTCTCTGATATGCGGACACCTGCACAGTAAGACATACATGAGTTTTTCAAGTTTTAAATCAGGGAATCAGGGAATTTTTCCTCAGAAATTCAAGTGTCACACACGTGTAACATCAGATGACTTCAAACTTGGACCCTGGAGGGATGAGGATATCCCGATGGATTTGTTGAACTCAGCCCAAGTCACGTAAGTCTCTTGGGGTTTTTGAGTTTTTCAGTACTCTGTTGATATGCATTTTTTTAATACCACACAGGATTTCCCTGATGAACCCAAGTAAAAATAACCAGACAAGTAGAAATACAAAGGAGATAGTGATGAGCTTCACCTCTCCTCTGATCGTTGGATTTTCCATTGGAAGGTCACTGAGTTGACGAGGAAAGTAGGGGGAGAGAGATGAAATGGGGAGTCACGTGCCACAGTCTTTTTTGCTGATTCTGGCTGCTGGGTGGTTAAGAGAGCATTATAATGTGGTTTCATACTCCAACCTTTCTTGTACCAGGGCATCATCTTTATACTGCAGCCGTGGAGGAGTCAGCGAGCAATCTATGGCCAAAATTGCCTTTCGTATACTACGGTCGAGGACGTGGCGCTCCCAGGCTGGGTAGCGGTTCCGACAGAGATCGATCTTGATGACGGTCTCATCGAGGCGAGGCGCACGAGATGATGGCGTAGATGGCACGGTGTGTCGCACCTGAAACACTGGCATGCAACCATCCCTTTCCGTATATTTTGCAGCGTCGCGCTCTAATGTTGTGGTGGCTCCCCGGTTGGAGCGCAGAGAATTGGTGAGACCCTCAGACGGTAGTGTGGAGAACTGAGTCGTGGCATCCAGATCAAGGCGCTGGCAGCTTGGCGAGTGACCAAAACGAGGCCCGTTTGGATGGAAAAAAGCATAGTACATGAGCAAGAAAACCACCCCCGTGAGGAAACTACTGAAGATGACACAGAGTGCTGGCACAGCAAAGGAGTCAGTGGGGTGAGGTAAGCGGTAGATGTACCACAATGCACTGAGAGCCGCATTCTCCACCAGTATCACCATGTAGTAGATGAAAAGACGACACCTGTGCAACGACACAAAATAGAGAATAACTGTAAATAGGATTATTTTTAGATTATTAATAAGCATACTCCTCACCTTGTCCGTCCCTCCTTAACATTGAACCAGGAAAAGATGTAGATAATGCCCACCACCATGTCAAACACAATTTCTTCCCACTTGCTGATGCAAAAGTCCGTCTCACAGTGGACAATCCAGAAGGTCATGATGCACCAGTGTAGCACGATGAAGATGCCAAAGTAAAGTTGGAAAACGGACGCAAACAGGGCAAAGGTGATGACCCTTGCGGCGATAGTGAAGAAGTGCCAGCAGAACTGAATGATGACAGCTAGGTAGGTGATGGGCTTCTTGTCATCCCGAGATTCTCGCAAGGCTTTCTGATAGGAGGCCAGGGCCCAGGCAAGGGAGACGAGGGAGGCTGCTGCTGTCATACCTGAGACACAAACACATTTCGCATTGTCTCCATGACGGAGGTGTTTACTGAAGCTTAGCACAAACAAATAATGAAGTGTTTTCCCCATCAGTCATACTGCATTCAACTCTGAATAAGAAGGATGGATCTACTGTGAAAATGACAAGACACTTATTTTCATCTGCTGGTGAGCACAAATACAAATGTTCTTTTTTTTTGGCACAATATAAGCTTTTAATAGGATTTAAACATTGTCTGCTTTATGTCCAGCAAATCATATATTTAGAATTAACGACAAGATGAATAAAGCTTTTTGAATGATCTGGCCTGAGAATTTCTGCTGGAAACAGGCCGCAACAATTTTTTTTTTTAGAGGATAACATAATCACCACAAATGAAAATAAATCTGCTAGAATGGTCCAGCCAATCACATGTTCTAAAGATCTAAAGAGATATATTTCAAATGTAACTTTCATTTTCTATGAAGTACAGAATAAGGAGATGATTACAATGATGATGAGATTCCCAGATTAAGTGTAATTTGTGGTCAACATTTAGAGGTTGCCTGTTAGAGATTTTTCTCTTACCTTGCACAGCCTGAAGTTTGTGTGTCTGTATTATGATGCACAATTGTAGCACCAACTGTGGAGCGCTCTCGAGAAAAGTGGCCAGTAGATGCAGCATGCTCACGTCTGCAAACTCATAGATCATCCTCCAATGGTAACGCCACCGGTCAGTGTCAGAACTCTGACGACTCCGAATGCCCAGATAAATAGTATGGAGGTACCTGTAAAATAAAAAATAATAAAAATAATAATAATACCAAAGTGGTAACTACCAGAATTTTGGTGATGAATTAAATGTTATGAAAATACTGCAATTTTTTTTTTTTTGCATTTGTGACTTGCTTTCTCTGTCTTGTCTCTGTCTTTACCTCCTACACATATTTCATGATCTCTTATCACCAATATATTCCGGCATTTAGCAGTCAGCTAACGGGCCAAGAAATTAAATGCCATTGTCAATAAATATTCTGAAAATATAATCTGGTGCGAGGGTATCAAAGCTGTAGCATGTTCTCTGCTCCCACTTGTCTCATTGTGTGTTTATGTATGCAGAGACTGAGCTGACTGTCTGCCCTGCCATTCTAGCTACATTCCCAATTTAACCGAAGGTGTCCCAGTTCTGACTGCTTGTCACATCCAGTGAAGAGGAAAGTGATGTCTCATTTTCATTTCAGCCTCGCACTAAGGCCATCCGTATCAGAACAGTCACTATTACCATGGCAACACCATTTCATCCATCCAGCATATTCTCTCTCAAGTAGCAGTTGACATTTATCAAGCATTACAGTACTGCAATTTAATCATTCATCCATTTAAATCGATTTGGAAATTTTGTGCAGTGCAACAGCGATACCCGCTCATTTCATCAAGTGTGAGTGTGAAGCTGGTCTGTTAGTCAGCATTCGATGAACTGTGTAAAGTAATATTCTATAAATTGTGAGATGCTTTCTATGACCCAAGAGATTATAAAAGTGCAGTCAGGTATCATTGTTATACTGAAGGACCATTGTAAATTGTCTATTATAAAGACATCTGTGATCATTCCCTTAATCCATCAATTGTTCAACACTTCTATTTTTTTTTTCTATTAAGAGTGCCATATAATGTATTATCTAACTAAGAAGGTTGATTTTGAAGGTAATAAACACTGTGTGGCTAATCCGGCTAATTTGAAAAGATGAAAATGTTGAATGCGTTATGAACGCTACTCCATAGTGTATCGTGGTCAGAGAGACCTCTGCAAGATGGATATGAATAATGCAAGAAGTGGATACACCTTTCACACACTCGCACGCGGACACACACACGCATACATGGTGAAATATTTAGTGCAGTTGGGATTCCCCGATGCAGATACTTCACCATGACGGCTTTGAACAGCTGCTGTTAAACTGCAGTCACACCCCCCTCCTTAAATCACCATGACAACTCCAACTTAGTGTTGCAACAAAGCAGGCTCGCTTAACAAACCCATTAGTTCCATGTGTGTACTGATGCCCTGTGCGTATATCAAATACATACTACATAATTAATAAAGAAATTAATTGCAATAGATGCTCCTAAATGGATTGTGGCAATACACTCACAGTGGTTAAACACAGCAGCGGTATGTACATTTGGAAGGAGTACGCCTAGATTACAAATTCATATTAAGTCCTGTACAAGCAGAAAGGTACAGAGGGATGAGATATTGATGTGCTTTCACAAAATAGGCCATATGTGTGATGTGATCATGTGGGAACAAAACTGGCAGATACAGGTTGCAGATCCAACCTGGAAACCGAGGGTGTGTTGATCATGTTTATAATTTGTTAAGAGAAACAGTGGCCCTGAAAGGATCTTGCATCCATCCATTTTGTATTCCGGGAGCTGGAGCGAATCCCAATTGACTTTGCTCGAAACGGACCAGACCCTGCACGGGTCGACAGTCCGTCGTCACAGGGAATGTACACCTATACATGAATGTACTACTACAATTACAAGACAACAGTCATTAAATAATTTAACAGTACAGACACTCTGAGTAAGACAGTCTGTCATCAAGTGACCAAAACAGAGACTTGGCTGCAGGGATACCATTAAAAGAAAAACTATATATGCATGTAAAAAGGATTGCCTTAACTATATTATAAAAACTAAAGCAGCATTAAAAATAATAATGTGCATTTACCTTTATTGATCTAAGTAATATGAAAATGATGACCCATATCACATCTTCAGGGTTGAATGTTACGCAGCATTTAGCTACCTAATAAATGTGGGCGTGTCTAACATCTGGCACCCATTTAAAATTTATGATCCGACTTAAGGTGATCGGGAAGTCATGAGTTGTGTGTGACAATCAACTCCTATATCTGACCCAAAAGTAGAATGGACAGCAGCACCGTTTATTAAGGTTCCTAGTTTACCTTAATGGCAAGAGGTGAAAGCATCCCATAACGTTTGCTCTGTGTGTTAGTGTAGAAGGGCAAAGATGGCAGCTGCATGTCAAGCTAGCATCGGTATCGTTCTTAGTTCTAGGGCATTAAGATTCCAAGAGGTTTGTCGCGGTCATTTGTTCATTCTGCTCAAGTGCACATCCATCCACACAAGCATCCTACCTCCATATCTGGCCCAGCTGGACGATGTGGATGAGAGACTGAGAGCACCACATACACAAGGAGTATGAGGCCGAGCGTTTCCGAGTCCGGCTTCCCATGGCGGTGCTGTTGGTGCTGTTGGTCGTAGTGTTCTTACTCGCGGTCGACGCCTGTCTCTGCGGCGTGGTCGGGGGATGCTGAGCGCTCACATCAGCGTGTGAGGCCGAGCCACTCAGCAGCTTATTACCGTCCATGTGCGAGCAATCGGCGGCGGATTCCGTCGCCTCCTCTGTGCTGAAGTCGTGAACGAACCATCTGAAGCTAAAGAGCTGCACCGAGAAGGAACCCAGTACGACGAAGAAGAGTGTCAGGCCGAACCACCAGTAGTCTTGCTGGAGGTAATAGTCGACTGACAGCCACACATCAGTGCCCACATCGGCCACATACACGGCCACTGCGGCGACTATCCACAGGCAGTCCCAGACCGCATATTTCTGCTGCTCCCTGCCCAAGCGAAGACAAGCCGTGTTGGAGCCCCCGCCGCCACAACAACGCGATTCCCCGTTAACGAAGTCAGCGTCCCCGGCGCCAGCGGAGTCGGGCTGGCAGCCCGGGTGGAGCCCTTGAACCGAGCCGGAGTACTCCGAGTTCTGCAGGGGCGTGAAGGCCACGTCGCTCTTCTTCATCTTCAGGACCCCGTCCGATTTAGCAGCCATTGTTACCAGCTTGTAATAACACTAGTATAGTCTATTATTTCGCCCACCTTCTGAGCCTCTCTCCTCCACCCCTGTCTCCTCTCACCGTCGACACCCTTCTGCGCGTCTCCTCCTCTTCTGTCCCCCGCCACCTCCTCCTCCTTTCTGGGCAGGAGCGGCTCCGCTACACAGGCGACAGGTCATAATCCACAATAAAAAACAAAAGGAGGATTTGAGTTGACATCTTTCAAATCACATATTAAGTGCATGCGTTTCTTTAAAACGGACCTCGGCTGACATTTAAAGCTGGGGTTTTCCCGTTTTATGCCTGGAAGATCATCCGCTCAAGTTGTGCTTCCACGGGTGGAACCCGCAAGGCCAACGAAGCAGATGAGGCGACGATGAGAGCCTGAAGAAGAGGAAACCTGCAGCCACCAGCTTTTTCAATGGGAGCGACCAGAAACTATGACATCATCTCTCCCTGACTGCCTTCCCCCTCCATGGTTTGCGGTTAAATGATCTGGTTTTCCTTTGGACAATTTATTATATTCATTCTCAAATGCCGTGGTGAAAATGTAGTGATTTAGATGGTGACATCAAAACATTGAAATTAATTCATTTGAATTACGAAGGATTTTTTTTCTCAGTCCTTGCACCACAGAATCCAACAGTACATATGCTTTGGATTTATTTTGTTGCAATCTATAATCCACTAGATGTCCCTTTAACACTTTACACTTCAACATTACTTCAATTTGATTTAATGATTCATCAAAACACAATACAACATTCCGCTGCTTAATTACATTGTATTGCAGTCTCAATATATAATGTTGCCTCGCCATATTGCGGTTCACTTTTCGCGGACTCGCTGTTTCACAGATTTTTTTTTTGATCCGCGTGTCATGCTTTTATTTATTTTTCGGAGCGCACTCATAGTGCTTCTATCTACAACATATGGTGCTCACAGTGCTTTACAAAGGCTTTGTCTACACATAGCCAGGCTTTAATATATTATATATATATATATATTCCCCCTTTCTGTGTTTGTTTCAAAAAGCCACATCTACACCAAACCAACTGGTGAGTTTCTCTAACTTTACAAATGTTTAATCACTATCTAGAAATCTAAAATCCATGTCATGTGAATATTCAAATCTTGACTGACAATGACAGACTGGATGACGGACAGTCCTAAAATATAGAATTCACTGGTAACAACTGTCCACAGCCAAACAAGGATCTAGAGATATCTGCAAATCTCCACTTTGTTTGGCGTTTTCAGAAAAATGTTATTTAAAGAAATCCTCGGGGAAGTGTGGATGACAGGTCAAACCACGAAATATCTCTCCTATTTGTAAAATCCCTGGCTATGTGTAAATAAGTCTTATATTCACCCATTGACATACCCTTTCAAAGCAGCAATGTGTTCTCCATCCTGATTTGCCTGTCTGTTCGGAGGAATAAATTCATAGTTACAGATAGCACCAAAGTTTTTCCTCTGTGTTTTTTTTTCCTTGCCGATGTAACAATGCAGCCGTTAACCCCACGAGGGTGCCGTTTGTTAACGCCACGACTCCCACAGCCATCATTTGACAGTTCTCAAGCTTTGATGTGCCGTTGTTGTGACTCTGTTGACATGGATTAATGATGTTTCTGCTCTTTCAACTTCTCCTGTGTTTGTATATACAGTACATTATATATATTATAAATACAGCTGATACCCCCCACCCCCTGAAATATGATTCGACTTCCCACCCACACACCACCAGGCGCCAGACCAGATAAACGACTTTTGGAAAATTTACGATTGTTCCCCCTTATTTCCCCACACCTCTTATAGGGAACATTCTGTATAATAAATGTTAATGAGCATTTTTTGAAGAAATTGGGGGGTGTTGGGTAATATTTGTTGTTTTGTGGCGCCCTTGAGCTATGCCATTGCATGAGCGATGGAATGAGGCTCTTGTTATTTCTTGCGTGGGACTTTGTCACCCAGCGGGACTTCTTCCATTAGTTTCTGCAGAAAAATTACAGAAATATTTGGTATGTTGACTCACTCAGCCATCTCACAATCACACCAACCATGCTCACCTCAAGCAGTCTGCCGAAGTAGGTGAATCCATCCTCTGCATCCCTGCGGGTGTCATCTACTTTGTACCTCCTGCAGGCTAGCAGCAGTTCATTGGAGCTGTAGAGCCGGGCTGGGTCGATGGAGTAGCCGTTGATCAAGCTGACCAAGTACTCTCTATAATGCTTTCTGGATAGCAGCACACCATCACAAAAGTAAAGTCGTATTTAAGAAGGATGAATGGGAACTTTGCAAAGTGACAATACAACAGTACAGACAGTGACTGCAGAAAGCAGCTGTAATTCACATTTAGGTGAGCCTTTTTAATAGAAAGTTGAAATAAATCCATATAATGACTATCATATATTGACTATCATTCATGACGTGACTTCATCCAATTACGGAAGTTATTATATCTTTGCATTATGCCTCCGTGAGTAGCAATAACAAGATTTCATACTCGCACAGTCCAGCATGTCCAGTTTGGGTCTGTGCTCCACAAGCCGAGTCAGGTTGCTGGCCTCCATCATCCTTCTGCTCAATCACGCCACATAGCCCTTGGAAAGATAAAAGCAAAGTGTGTGATTATGACGTCTAATATCATAATATATCTAATATATTTATAATAATAAAGATAACCATTTTTTTTCCAACTTGATGAGAAAGTGCATGTGTTTGAACGTTCCCTTGGATTCACTTCTTACAATTCTGTGTGCATGTCTTAGCTGGATAATGCAAGAGCCTATCTAATTTTTGATGTAGATCTAGATAAAGGTGCATATTCAGGATTTTTCTTCTAGTCTACCATGTTTGGGGCCCTGTTGTGGCCTTTTCGAATAGTATCAATACATTTTTCCAACCTATTATTGGTGGTGAGTAGGTTCATCTACCTGTCTCTGTTCCAAGAGGGGGCTCAGTATTGTATGCGACACCATTGTTCTATCAAGAGAAAAAAGAAAATATTTGTAATTTACTAATTCATAGGGACAGTAACTATTTAACGATCTCAAATGGTTTCGTCCCTCTCACTTTTTTTTAATTTACAATATTATGACCATCAAACACAAAACGAGTAAAAAAAAAAAAAATCCTTCATGACTGGTTTATTATAGGGGAAAGCAGAAATATTTTTACTGAGCCTTTATACAGTTTGGTAACAAGTATGTGTTTTGGCTCCTTTTTTAAACTATTTTAAGGACTGACTTTATCAAATGTTAAGTTTCTGCTCCCCACCTTCTTGATTTTGCGCCTTCACATAATATCTTGTAAAGAAGATCAAGAAGCAGCTCTCTGTGAAAAGTCTATCAAGGGAGACACTGCCAGTGAAGGATGTTTTCCTTCATCCACTCACCATAATGTGAGTAGATTGCCACTTTGTCCATCATGTAAATAGATTGCAAAATATCGGAATCAGACACCTGCAATAAAGCCTGGAGTCTCAAAGGTTCCCAGTCTCTCAAATAGAAGAGACAATCCCTGGGGTGATGAGCATGTAGTCCAGATACAGTGCACTCATCCACAGCGCACGTCTAGCAACAAAAACAGAAAAGTGTCTGTGTTAAATAGAATTATTTGCGGTAAAAAAAATAAAAATGCAATATTCATAGTACTTGTGAACAGTTGATTCAATTGAATGGTGATTTTGCAAACTTACAGTATGGAATGGGTTGTTGCAACCACTGCAGAACTGGTAACGACACTGAGAACAGCAGAAATGCATGCAGCCTCCTTTCGACAGCGCATACTGGAAGCGGCAGTTCGGACAAGCTTGAAAGAGAAGGATCCATTAAAGCAGGTTGCGTTGGTCGATAATTATATTATTATTATTATAAAAATTAATTGACAGTGTTTGAGGGGTTAAACAGTGAGGCCTTAAGCTGGACAAGAGAGGCTGGATGTAGTATTTTCGTTTTTGAGTCGTTAAAGCAGGACTACAATCACAATGATGTGATCTGCGTTCTGGAGAGACAATTACGTAGAGAAGATTTTCTTAATGTGCTTTCTAATGAACAACAGTTACAACTTTTTTAAAAGCAAGCCTGTTTTTGGCATCAATACAAGTTGATCGCAGTAGCATAGAAGAATATAGAAGAATCCTTTCCAACTGGGACACTTCAATTAGTTTGGAGCTCTTGTCTCGGAAGGGGACAATTTTCAGTTACCGTATTTTCCGCACCATAAGGCACACTTAAAAGCCTTTCATTTTCTCAAAAGCCCAAGATTTGCCTTTTAATAAGGTGCGCCTTTTGTGCAGACTGAATTTCAAAATGTGTAAATGTTGTAAGTATATTGTTAGTGTATTTGGGATTGTGTACGTGACACGCACTTATGCCGTTGTCTCGTAAATAGCCAGCTAGGCCTTGTTTCTGATACTCTGGATCATTTTCTCTCTTCCAGGACTGGTATTGTTCACAGGATAAACCAGCGTGCTGAGATTCCCACTGCACACAGGAAAGAGAGAAAAAAAAAGTAAAGAGTAGGAACCGTTCCCACTAGCTTGATGAAGTTCCTTTGTCCGTATGGCAAATTACTGTGGGGAAACTGAGTGCTCAACTGCCTAAGCTGTTCTTACAACTGCTTAGCGTCTGATCACTACACCAACGTGACTTCGTTTTTGTCTGTCTTACATTGGGACACCTACTCTGCTGCAGTAAGACCAACAGAGCCTTTAGACAATTTTATAACGCTTACAATTTACAGGGCGGGCTCAGATGTGTGCAGAATTTGTGTCATTACTTACAGGCTTTTTGCACTGAGCACAAAAACTGTTGCGGCACTGAAAACAGGTGACTTTAAGCTGGTCACCATCATAGATGAACCCATACGAACACTGTAAAGAAGAGAGGTGGATGATGTTGATCATGGATACTTTTTTTTTGTCTCTCCAAGTGCATAATGACTCTTAAAGAACTTACATGGCAGCACCACAGGAACTTTGGATCCTTGATAAGGGCCTGCTCTGTCAGTTTCTTATGGAAGAGCTCATATACTTCAGGTTCCAGGCATTCTCTCAACTGAAATACACATTTATATTGACAGATACATGTTATTATAATGTGAACATATACAGTACTCTACACATGGGTAAATACTACGCAGGATAATGTTGAAATAGTATCAACTAATTTTTATTTGGAAGAATGTATTACAGCATTGAAGGAATTCTTTTGTTCTGCCTATGGTATGCTATTTGGGATCATGGCTGTTCTTACACACTGCACATGTATCTATGTAGTAACTGCAGACGTCTTCTGAAAAGAATTGAATATAATAATAATTTTAAAAAATAATTGTATATATATATATATATATATATATATATATATATATATATATATATATATATATATATATATATATATATATATATATATATATATATATATATATATATATATATAATTAGTACAAATATTAATAATAACAATTTCGATAATAAGGTGAAGTTACACGCACCTGCTCAGTCTGTTTAAGATCAGGGGATGTTTGAGAATAACTGTCAATTTTTTTGTATACATATGTGAAGCCCTTTGAGACTTGTTTGTGATTTAGGGCTATATAAATAAACTTGACTTGACTAAATGACTAACATGCATGTGTGACATTGTTCAGCAATACTTGCATATCTCATTATGCATGCTTGTGGGATCTAAATGCTGGAAGTAGGGCCACTCACGCTGACGCAACCTTTACGATAACCCCGATTCCCTGAACTGTCGTTTCTTTTCCACTAAGTCTCTACAACTATTGAGCCACTGTAAAGCAGCTATATAGCGATGCCATAGCTACTCCCACCAGTAGCACTGACAGCTTCTTTAATGGTGATATTAAAACATCGAGATAAAATCTACCTGGATATCCAAGGTGGAGAAGTAGCTGTTGAGATCCTCAGGGTCATTGATGTCAGGCTCCCAGCAGACTGGACACACCATGTCTCGGATATGTTTGTCCCTAACAGCGATGGTGAAATGCTGCTGGAAACAATCACAACACACAGAACACTGGCACGATGTCAGGGACTGCATCTGAAAAGAGGAGAAGAAACATTTTGAGGTGCATTCATCCGTGTTAACATGTTGCAGCCTTCTACTGACTCATCTATACATCAACAAAAAGAGAATGACACAATTACCTTACTATGGGGGAAAAGAGAAAGGCAGATGGGACATTCTTTGGCCAGGACTCTTTTGATGAACTCTCTGTCATGAGACTCCCGTACGGCCTGTACTACATCCTCCAGAGAGTAGGAGGCATTGTGCTCCTGAAGAAGAGATAGTGCCAGCTCACAGCGGCCCCAGCTGGGTAGATCATATACGGCTAGTAACCTCCGACATATACGCTGAAAGTGGAAGATCACTTGACAGTTGACAGACACAAGACAAATACAGACTGTAACTTTCAAATAACCATCTCACTTGTTTGTCAGGGTGATTGATATCAACGGCTGGCTCAGGCTCGTCACTCCAAATACGTTCATGAAAGGGTTCCAGAAGGGGGCGCTGCAGAGAAGCCAGTGCCGCTCTGACCTCCCCGCCACTCTTCCTCAATACCTCATGACAATGAGCCTCGTCAGTAAAGCCCAACGAGCACAGCATCTTTATCTGGGGGAAGCAAGTGACAATAAATGTTACACCAGTATCAAGGTGCTGTGTATTTCCATTTCCAGCAAAGTTAACAATTTGTTACTTTTGTGAGTCTGTCTCGAAGGGCTTGTCTGGCAGCCCTTTCAGAATCACCTCCTGTTGTCAGCCAGGCCTGCTTGGCTTCTGCTCTAGAAAGTTGGACTGCAACTTTTCCAGAATCCTCAGTGGGAGCCTCACACGACCTGTTCTGTGTTGAGAGTACAGCTGATTCGAAAAGGCATCGTATCGTTTCTCCACATCATGCATCGCCACACAGCAGCTTTAGTAGATTTACTTGACTGTCATTTCCCAATTGATGTGTGAGGCAACACTCAAGAAACACAAACGCCTTCAAAGTACATTTACTATGAATGCCCGCTTCACGTGATTCACTTCAATATCAATTGGCTGCAGACTTGAATGAGTTTTGTTGAGTTTGCTTGTGTCACATACAAACTGATGGGAGAGCATCGCTGACAACAAGCTGATCTTGTCCAG
Source organism: Syngnathus typhle (assembly GCF_033458585.1). NCBI lineage: Eukaryota > Metazoa > Chordata > Actinopteri > Syngnathiformes > Syngnathidae > Syngnathus > Syngnathus typhle. The sequence continues at coordinate 5,154,897 of NC_083750.1, read as the reverse complement.
TTGCTGAGGCAGCTCGGACTTCAACCATTTGCAAGGCAGAATGCTGGTGTTTTTAGCGACCTTAATGCATGTGTACACCTCCTCAGGGCTGATGCCATTCTTCTCTCCATCCTGCCATTGACAGAAGAAGGAAATGCTCCAGACTACAATACAAATACATGGGAGCGTGCAATGTATTACTCGAATCAGCTGTATTAGCTTCAGCCCGTCCTCCTTCATTTGCCGCTGCCTACAGGAGTTTGGGTCTTCTTGCGTCAGTTCTTTGGGTTTGACTGACAGAGCAGGGACCCGTCTGACCGGGGAGGGAGGGCGGAGTTTTGACGGCAGAGGTGCAGGCTCCGGACGAGCGAGGTCACACATCTCACAAAGTGTGGCAGGTGAGTAGTTAAGATATGTACAAAACTGACACACCCACTGGCCAGAGAGATGTATGATGACAAGATGATGAAAAAACAAAACACAGAAAACATTTGCCATTAAAGATGTGTGTGATTAAATACAAATCAACATTTCAAACTCTTAAATCTTTCAGTATTCCCACCTGGCTGTCAGGATCCCCAGGCATGCCCAGTACAGGCGCTAGTGGTCTGGGTGGGGTGATAGGAGGGTGTGAAGGGGTAACCGGAGGTCGTGTAGCCAAACGAGGTCTTTCACACACTTCACACAGAATGCTGCTGGCTGCGTTGACCATAGTACAGCTCTTACACTGCCACTCTATATTAAAACATTAAAAATGATATTACCACATGCGTCCCGGAAAACAAGCACAACTTAATTCAAGTTAACAAATTTAAACACTTTGTAGCAATTCCCTCAAAAATATCAGCTATGAAAGACCAGTACAAAAAAAATGAAAGAAAATCAATCACTTTTATAATAGGAGGTCATTATACATTTGATTTTCAAAGTCATGACAACCCTTTAACAGAAAGCACAACCATGATGTGTTCCGCAATGGAAACAGTTTGACACCGCTCATCTACAGAGGATTTTATAATCTAGCGAAACAAAACCTGGGATGAAAACAATCAGATTACAAACATTGTGGGTGGTACCACTCGATGAAACAGACCTGAGATGGTAGCTGGTGGAGATTCATCCGCAGCGGAGCCGAGTGATTCGCAGCGAGGGCACTCGCAATCCTCACACAGCACATCTTGGGATGAGTTGACTTTTGTGCAGTGAAGGCAATGCCAGGTGGAAGAACTGAAAGTGGACGGCATAACAGTAGTCAATTAATTATATAGATTAGAGCATAGGTGTCAAACTCAAGGCCCGGGGGCCAGATGCGGCCCGCCACATCATTTTATGTGGCCCGTGAAGACAAATTCTGCATCGACTTTGTGTCATTACGAAAATGACAAATTTTCTTCATTTTTTAAAACATAGAGCTATTGCTAGTAATTTTGATACCCATTTATCTTTTAAATAATTTGAACAGTTTTTACTAGTCTCTGATTTCAAAACTAGTTATTCATCAGATTGTTGTGTAGCCTATAGACGACGTTGTATATAACGGCCCTCCGAGGGAAACTATGACAACAACGACAAAAACGAGTCTGACACACCTGGATTTAGAGTCTCAACAGACCTATAAAGATTATTTCAGTCACAGCAACGTTTCCAATGGTTACATACAACGACACCAAGCAATGCTGTGTCAATAATAGATTTATATTTCATTTAAATTCATCAACCTTACTGATTTTATGGCGTTTAGAAGGTAATATAGGTCATGTCGAAATGATCAACAAGGGAGATGAGCCAGGTGAGTACCAGTAAATGTCTTCCAGGTTGTCAGTGCTGACACATACTGTATTCCCTTTAGGCTTTTTAGGATTAAAAGACCTAAGTGTTGTTTGAATCTTGGGGTTGAACTATTATACAATATTTACACAAAGCTTCCAATTCAGAGCCAATTATATGCGTAATATATACCGTGTAATGTATTCAGTCTAACCTTTTACTATTTTCACTTTTAGACGTGGCGGAAGAAATGGAAGATGTGACAGCAGTTCGACGGTGCTTGGCCCTTTCAGGGTAGGAATGGTATAGTCTGTCGCACTCGGAACACATGCCTTGGAGGCAAGTCAGACAGTGGACAGTGATGCGAAATATTCCACAGAGGGTGCAGTTCTCTGAAAGGCAAAATAAACAATGGCATTAGCATTATAGCTCCAAATAACGTTTTTGTCTTTAAGAAGCCATTGTGCTAATCAATGACTTGTTTTTTTTTTGCAGGTTAATCCAAGGGAAAAAGGTTTTTACTAAACAATAAAAAATACACAAATATAATGAGCGTTGCATTATCCTGGCAGCTTTTTGAACATCACATTTTCATCATTTTATACAAATATTTTTGAATATACACATCATTGTTTACACAATATAAACTACTGTAATGTGTTCACTGCGAAGAAATAATCCAGCGCAGTAAAGCTGATATTATGTCTCCTCACCTGGGTGTTTCTTGAAGGGAGGGAACAAGACCTGAATGGGCCTGAGACTTTGATGGTTGGAAGAGAGTGACCGAGCTTGGCTGCTCTCCCTCATGGAGTGATGGTGAAGAGGGAAGGCAAGCGACTTGGATTGGCTGTCCGAATGATTTTTGCGACAGCTGAAAGATGAACGGCTGACCACAGCATCTGTGTTCAGACCTACATCCTAAACATAGAGAAAATATTAGGTGATATTTAATGCCCTTCCTTTGCAGGCTTGGGATCAAGTGAAAATCACCATTGCTGACCTTGTGTCGTAGAGTAGGAATGATTCTCTCATAGAATTCCGGATGAGGATGCGTCTCCTGGGATGAAATAGAAAAAAGCAAACGTGTTTTTTAAAATAAAAAGTCAAAACTGATACAACTTTCAACACAATTTGATACTTTTTTATTAAAACATTTTTTTTATACATTTATAGTGAAAGAAAGAAAGATTTGGGAGATATCAATGATTTTCCAAACACAACCACATTCTAGATAGGATAAACATGTACTGAGACAAAAGGGCACACCTTGATAAGCATTTCTAGCTCCATCCTTAGGCTCATCACCTCCAGAGTTATAGCTGCAACTTTGCCAACATCAGGATCTGTGACATCATCGGGGAAGCTGAGCCCATCTGGCTGCTGATTGGAGTAACCGTAGAGACAAAGCACTGCCCTTCCTCCCTGGAAGAAGAGAGAGAAAATAATCAAAGGTTTGTTATGGTTTGTTTGTTTGTTATGGTTGGATTTAGTACATTGTCTGAGAAAAGATGGGATGACATTTGCATGATATTGAATACCTGGTACATTTTCATCAACATCCTTTCAATTGTTTATGTTGTTAAATACTTCAAATACATTTGTAATTTGTAGATTATTCAGATTTGTAAAGTTTAGTCCTCTAGTCCATATGTGTATGTTACCTGGATAGCATCAACGGTGGCCCTGAACACTGGATTGTTGTGCTTGACAGTTCTCCAGAATTTAGGTCTGTTGGGATTTGTTAAATTACATCCATACTTTTCCAGGATGTTCAAAGCTGTAGATAAGCGCTGCAGTGATGCAAGTGTCTGAAGAGAGGACAAGAAATATGGAGTAGTCACTAAACAGATTTGAGATTTTTAAAAAATAAAGACAATAATTTAAGTGCTGTCATCAAAACACACACTATTAGAAGCCTAATTTCTTCACAGATGGAACATTGTTTTGGCATGTGTGAATGGATGCAATCCAATTGATGTTACCTCTTTTCTGTTGCTACCAAAGCTGTTTTCTATCACCATAGTTTCAGCAGCAATGTGGTGGTATTTGGAACATGGCGGTAAAGAAAGATTAGCCATAACCATCACACCAGCTCGGACATCCACCACTCTGCCGCCTGAGTATAGACACACTTCCGCCTGACTCCGGGCCTCCTGCAGTTGTTCCGATAGGGAGGGCATCCTACATATGCGGTATGAAATAAAAGAAAATCATCTTTTCAGACACTAGGTGACGATAGAACATGGCAAACTGAGCTAGGAAACAATATGCATTACAGTCCTTGCCTCCTGTGACGTAATGAGATGGGGAGGAAAAAAGTGCTCCAAAAGTGGGTGGACCAGTTTGCCATAAATCTCATCCCCCAAAATCCCTTAAATCACTACAGATTCTTTTAGTGGCACGGATTTTAGTGCAGACATCATTTTTGCACATACACTTATCATATACGTGCCAATGTTCAGATCGCTGGATCGTCTCTTTAAGACGCGTTGATTTACGATGCATTGACAATCCGTTATTTAATCGATTGAAGACACATCTTAATATGCTACAGGCAACAGTCCGCAAATTAAACCCTTAGATGGAATTGTGTGTATCATTTTTTTTTGTTATGCGCGTCATTTCATAGTGCAGATTGGAACGTGTTTGCACGAACGCTATAGCAAGCTACTAATGTAAACGTAAGGAATCACGGTCGGCTGTGTTTTACAACATAAGGCAGTATATTTGAGCGCAGCTGCCTACCTTTTAGTCACAATACCGGAGAAAAAACGGAGAGATTCCGCGGTCCTCGGTATTGAGGTGCAATTTTTTTCGGGGTCTGACAAAATAAGAGCGAAAGCAGGTGCGTGCGTTCGTGACGTCATACGCCAGAGATGCTAACGTAAATATTACTGCCACACAATAATTATGAATTAAAGCCAGATTGAATATCAAATACTGCAGCACACTTTGCGTGTAATTTTATGTTTCATTGTTTCATTGATTTTGCTGATCCTTATATTTGTCAAAAAAAAGAAAAGAAATATACACCACACAGTAATAGGCCATTCAGACTCATTTTTTTATTTTGCATGTATCAGTAAATGGAGGAAAAGTCACTATTCACTAAGTATATGTTGATTCTCGCACCCGACTAATCATAACATTCCTGTTAAAACACAAAAACAATAACATCTGGAAAACAGAAAAATGGAGAAAAAAAATCCATGGTTTGTTGACTACAGTATTTGCAATATTTAGATGATAGTAACACTAGCAAATGCAATTGGAACATGTGGTTGTGTATATGATTGTTGTCAAAAAAGACTATAGTTGTACTTTTGAAGTTAACTGAACAATAATATGAAATTACACTGCCACCTCTTTTTAATGATTGTATAGTTTGAGGTCATCAGTTAATGTTATTTATTATGCCACAGTTGGACTTATTAATCGATTTAGAATCCAATCAAACCATAATATATTCATTTATGGATGCTGTAGTTAATAGACACATATAAATACACCTGTAAGATACACTGTATTTAGATCAGCAGTGCAATTCAAATATATTGTACTCTCTCAGAGAAACTTACCTTACTATCAAATGCGGAAGAAATTGCGGCACAGTGAGGTTAAAACTGTAGGCGATGTTAATAGTTGAGTCATAATGAGGTTAAGTGAAGTACTGTACAACAAAGTCAAACAAAACCAGAGGATTTGCATATCAACATATTGTGTCCATTGAACAAGGAAAAAAAAGAAAACAACGCTTACTCTACAATTTTTCTTCCACCTTCTCATAAATTGTCTATTTATGAAAAGGCACCCATGTTTGAATATATCTATAGATGTCAACAATAAAATGCAGCGCCATTGTCTTTTTAGAAACACAGTGAATCACTGTTATTAGACAGAAAAAATGTCAATCTATAGACTGGGTTTGAATTTACACACAAGTCATGTTTTATGTGTTGATACCCATAATCAAACTATATTTTCTCTCGCTAAGTCATTTTGTCCATACAAGTAAATCTGATACATGTCAGCTATCATTTGAACGTGCAATGCAGCATTCATTAATTTTGAAGATGCAATCATTTAAGGGGAACTCTTTCACAGTCAAATAAGCCCCCCAACACACACACACAAGTATATAATTAAAACATGCTGCAGGGTGTAGCCTTGGTTAGCACCTCTGGCATCAGTATTTGAATGTGAGACACTAAAAGAAATATATTATAAGAATATTTGCATATACACTAAGCAAACATTGGGCAGAGCACTGCATTTACTGCTTGTGTTTCTTGACCTATAATGTTTGATGCTCCAATGTCTCCAACAACTAAAATCGCCAAAAATAATCCAAACTGAAATGACAATGATGGCAAAAGTACAATAAACATGATTTGATTAAAAGACATAGATAAGTCTCATAGAGACCAGATTGTTTAGATACATGCACAAGTGCACTTACTAACACGTGATGGGACAATGTCTTGTCTATGGAATGTGTCAAGGCCCCTCGATTTGTTATGACTGTTCATGACAGGAGCCTCCATAGTTTGATCTTTTGTCACGCTATCTATTCAGTCTATCAAGTTTGCGATACATTACAAAGTATTTTCTCTTTATTAAACTGCTGCTACTTCGCTCATTGTCGAGAGGTGAATGTGTGCCGAGATGTGAACAAACAGCAAATACTTTCTGTTCCTCATCCATCCCCTTTTAAGTAACTTATTTTTAGGCATTTATAGAAAAGAGGGGTAAAAAATAAATACTGTACAACCATACAAACTATACAACATGGCTCACCCAATATGTTTGACTATGCTTAGGGCTGCATTTCAAGTACGGTTTATAATAGCCAAAAGACTGATGAGCCATAAATTTGCATATATTGCAAAATACACGTTTATTTTTTTTTCTCCACATTGTGCAGAATTTTTATATAGAATCTTGATTTCCTGAAATAGCCTGAAAATAAAACAATAGAAAGGGGTGTACACGAATGATCTTTTTGTTTATGTTCAAATGTGGTTCATCTGTGGTCAAAAATGATTCAGTGGTTCAATGTTCTTTAGGTGGTTTTCGTGCCTCTGTTGGGCAACATTCTTAATGTCCCCATTCTCTTCAGTGGATATCTCAGCGCTTTTGGAATGTGGGCTCACATGCTAGTTTCATTGGAGGATTTGTGACTTCCATCTAGAATGTGGTTTTCTTGCCTCTCAGCACCTTGAGATGGCACCTCCCTTCCTCCTCCCTCCATACTTACCAGATCCTGCGAACAGTTGAGAAGGTTGGCCTTGGGCAGAGGGCTGGTGCAACTGGCTGAGCCGGCAGCAGACTTCTCCATGTGATTCTTTCCTTGGTGGCTTAAGCCTGTGAGCTGTCCTTCACCCTCTAATCTCTTGGCTGCTGAGCCTTCACCTTCCCCCTTAGAGTTGTTTGGACGAACAGATTGCTCGACCAGGGACGGAGATTGTAGCAGAGGCAGTGAAGATTTAGTGTCTTGCCTTCCAGAGCTGAGCCGTGAAGAAAATCTGGAAACCTTATCGTCTGACAGTTGCTGAGAAAGCTTAGCTGTACCAGCAGAAGAAGAAGTGGCCACTGGTGTAATCACTGCCATGAGCACATCATCCTGGATTCCAATGAGGGCACTCTTGTTGTCTATTGTCTTTTGTAGGCTGCTACTATAATCCGTTGAGGAGGTGCAGCTGCTGTCTGCAGTTGTATTGATGTTGGGACTGGACACAAACTTGTACAGCCTCTCTTTTATAATTGGCATTGGCTGAGTGCTATCAGTGGTCTTATTGATCTCTATGGCACTAATCCGAGTCAGATCCAAGGGAGGGGGTGCACGCAGTTGTCTTGAAGTACTTTGACTAGCTCCAACAGTGGGGATCAGAGAACTTTTTTCTGCTCTTTCTCCTGAAAAGTCCTCAGCCATGTTGCAGCCTGCTCTTGCATTTCCGTCAGGGGATGTTTTTTGGGTTTGGATGGGGGGCAGCACATTCATCTCCATCTCTTCTTTGACCAGTTTTGCTTGGTTCTCCTGGAAAGTGCTTGCCTTGTCGTAAGCACATTCTAATGTCTTTACGTTGAGGTGTTGAAGGCTGCCTTGGCTAGTCAAGGGCTTGGGACAATCAGGTGAGCCCACTCGAGCCACTTCCTGATAACCAGATGTAAGTTTGGACTGACCGGGGCTGCCTAAATCCACATTGGAGTAACGTTTATGGTAGCTCCAGCGGCTAGGTGATAAGTGATTATCTACTGGACACTTACTATCTTCTTTCTTTTCAATCAGCACATCTGTAAGTTCCATGTTACGTGCAAAAGCCTCTTTGGGATTAATCGAAACAATACTTCCACTTCGTTTAGCTCGTTCAAGAGCTTCCCTCCTCTTGATGGCCTTCTCCTGCCTCTTCTGCTCTCGATAAAACTCGGAGAAGTTGTTGACAATGATTGGGATGGGAAGGGCAATGACCAGGACTCCAGCTATGCAACAAAGCCCTCCAACAATCTTCCCCAGCAAGGTTTGAGGGTAAATGTCTCCATAACCAACAGTGGTCATTGTGATTGTAGCCCACCAGAAAGAGGCAGGTATGCTGGTGAATTTGGTGGAATCCTCATCTTTCTCAGCAAAGAATACTAAGCTAGAAAAGATCATAATGCCCATGGCAAGGAAGAGAATTAATAGACCCAATTCGTTGTAGCTCCTTCGCAGCGTGAAGCCCAGAGACTGCAGTCCAGTGGAGTGCCTGGCCAGTTTCAATATCCTCAGAATTCTCATTATTCGGAAAATCTGGACCACACGACGTACATTCTGGAACTGCATTACATTCTTGTTGGATTCGGTGAGGCATAGAGTCACATAGTAAGGCAGTATGGCCAGCAAATCAATGATATTTAGTGGCGCTTTGATGAAATTCCACTTGTTGGGTGCTGACAGCAGGCGCAACAGGTACTCCATGGTGAACCAGGCAATGCACACTGCTTCTACGTGGGCTAGGCTTGGGTTGTCATTAAACTGGCCAAATTCGTCCACAACTTGCAGCTCTGGCAAGGTGTTGAGTGATAATGATATTGTGGAAATAATGATGAACAGGATGGAGATCATAGCCAGGATCTGCAAGACAATGGAAACAGAGTGTGTGTTATTTTTGGTTGGTACACAATGACGATCATTTTGATACACACTCTGGATGAGGATTTTCAAAACTGGGGCAAAATATCTTAATATTGGCATCTCATATTGTCTGCTAGGATTGAGATGCTAATTGGTCTGTCCCAGACTAAGAGAATGTCACCATTATCTAGATTGAGTTACTGACACTTCAATTATTCTTCAGGGAGTTTAAAGCAAAATAATATATTTTTTTGCTTGAAGGAACTATACAAAGTCATCTTGAACTTTTTCTTTAACATTAAATGTTCAATGTGGCAGCAGAAATCTAAACACGGTATTTTGATTCATATTGTAAGATAATATTGGAAGATGAGATGATTATAAGATATTGTAAGATGAGTTAAGCAGCAAAATCCACTTGTTTTTATCCATCTCAAGGGGCGGCCATTTTGCCACTAGCTGCGAGTGAAAATGACATCACAGTTGCTCAGGGCTCACATAATGACCAATCACCAAAGTCAGAAAACAAGTGAGCCGTGATTACTTGAGCCCTTAGCAGCTATGTAAAGAAAAACATCTCCTTTACATGGGCAAATTGTTTTTGTTTTAATACTGAAACGAACTGCAGGTGAAACAGTGAGGAGCCATAAGCTTGTGCCGTCTCTCACTCCACCCTTTGCTAGGACATTTCAGGATAATTGTAATAGGATTGTCTTGCTATCTATAGCGAGGATAGAGAGCTGTTAGAAGTGGTTACTCATTCTTTCCTCCTCTAACAGGAAGAATCAAACATGGTTGTAAATTCCTTTCTAAAGGAAATTATTCTTTAACAAACAGATGATATCAAGAAAGAGTAGAACTTAAGGACATTTTCATCTGAAGATACTAAATTAAATTTTGTTTTTCAAAATTGCATATATATTTGTGCTCTCTTGCCTCTAAATTACTGTACAACAGCATCTTTTATGACATTCACTCAATGTTAGTCCTTATTTGAACATGGACGTTCAGGAATATGTCACAAGAAATCTTAATTAATGTCTGTCCCAAAAAATATTTCAAATGCTATAGCCTGTATCAATGTTATAAAATTGATTGTGTTATTCATATATGTAGCACGGCTCAGACTTGACCACACTGCTTGGACATACCTCCTCGAAGACATTGCCAGGACAATTGAGGGCTCCTTCGGCAGCCCTCTGCTCTGACATGGACATCCACTTTTTATTTCATTGATTTTCATGTTGTATCATTTGTGCCCTCTCTGCATCCATTTCAACCTGGTGATCCTGAAAGGGGGATCCTTCCATCTGTGGTCCCTTCTCAAGGTTTCTCATTTTCCCCCGGTAGGGGTTTTTAGGTTTTTCCTTGCCCTTTTGGGAGCTTAAGATCAGGGGATGCTTTGAGAATAATTGTCAATTTCTGTCTATGTGAAGCCCTTTGAGACTGCTTGTGATTTAGGGCTATACAAATAAACTTGACTTGACTTGACATATCCACATGGCTAATTTCAATGTTCATAAGCATCAACTAATTAGCTCCAACTAACAATTGACCCCCGCCTACATCTGTTCACACATTCCGTCCCAATATTTTCAATGTCCATCCATCCATCCGTCCGTCTGTCCATCCATCCATCCATCCATCCATCCATCCATCCATCCATCCATCCATCCATCCATCCATCCATCCATCCATCCATCCATCCATCCATCCATCCAATAAGTTATATCTTGCTTGCTACTCTTTTAATTTATATATATATATATATATATATATATATATATATATATATATATATATATATATATATATATTTGTCTTTCCATTTGTGTACAGTAATATATATATTTTTTTCACATATATGAAATAAACAAATAGACGAATAAACTCTAAACTAAATTTTACCCCGCGAATGTAATTCTCCAGGAAAGGCATCTGGCATCAAAATTTCGCCAAATGGTTCATGCGAATGACTCACTTAAATAACCCTTGATGAGAGAAATCAAGTTGAATAAGAAGTTTAGTAGGATATTAAATAACATGAGAGTAAATCCCATCAAACTACAATAAGATTATGTGCATGAATTTAAATTTGGTTATTGAAAAAGTTATTATTGGTATAAATAGTATGGTATGACATAGCGGTGGGTGAATTTGTGTGTGCGTGTGTGTGTTCCACTTAATACTTGCATCTAATCAGCTGTACTTTATCATGCTCAGAGAAGGATCTCTTATTGGCTAAGAGCTGAATGACACACAGGGAGTGTCATTGCGAAGTGGCCTAAGAAGATTCCCTCCTGCTGACCCCACACTTCTGAAATAGTCGCAAGGATCGCTGTTATATTTAGAAACAAAGTTTGCTGCTAAACTTATGTACGTATTACGTATGACCTGTATGTATGATTTCATACCTCAAATTAGTGGCAGTTTAAATTTTAGTTGTTTTGATTCTCCAGAATATTACACTGCTGTCCTGGCATGCATATTATTCCATTTTTTTCTTTTTGCAGCTCCATGTGAAAAGCAATTTTTAATTGCCAAAAGTGAAGTATTGAGGAGTGTCTGTTATGATAATTAAAATGAATAGAACTTGAACGACTTCTGTCCTGTGAAAACCCAAGAATAAGCAATTTATGAAACAAATTGAGAATTCATTTCCACAATGGGCGCCAAGAGAATTAGCCAAGTTAAATGTTAATTACAAAATGATCAATTTCACTGTTCTTATCTGTTCCAAGAATGCTTCTGGCCAATACATTATCTACGTCAGGAAGGCTCATTTTATCATCCTTTTAACTTCACTAAATCTTAATTGCTTAGGGCAAACAGCTTAATCTGCTTTTGCGACAGACTCTTCCGGTACATCCAGACACTTCACACACCTGCGTCTCCGGAGTCTAGACCCCAACTCCATCCGGAAGTCGGGATTTGGGTGTAAAGCAAATGAATAGGCCTGCATCAAATCCTGACCTTGAACCCACTGAAGACTTGTTGAATCAGCTTGCTGCTGTTGGTCCAGAATTGAGGATCCTGACCATTTCATAAATTACAAAACGACTAATATATCATCTTCTACAAGATGTTGGCATGTATAGGATTGGCTCACAATTTCTGTTGTATTTTGGCGGGGTGGAGGTCAAGGCTATTTTGGGGCCAGTCAAGTTATTTCATTCTCAACTTGTTAAACAATGTCTTCAATGAACTTTGGACATGATTAAGAGGTTTGTCTTAATACTTCTGTTTACACTTTATTTTGGAAAAAGTACCAAGTAAGACTGTTAAACTTATTCCTTTAAAAGATGGGGATTTGTTTTTCTTTTTCAACATATACGTATATAGATAAAAAAAATTATTTGAATGTTTAAATGTTATTTATACAGTTTTCGTGTTATAGTTTATAAACCGCATACCCTCCATGGTGACAGAATTACAGTTAAATATTATGAATTTGGAATTTTGGAAAATTTCAATGAATGCCTCTGAATTGGTTAAAGTGGACCAACTAAGCCCTGGAATTTGAAATCTCTCCATTGGAAAGGTTATCATGGGAGTGCGAGCTGCTGTTACCTTTGCTGCCACAGATGAGCTGGGTTTCTCCAGGAGATCCCACAGCTTCTGTCTCTGGTCAGGACAGCAGCCCAACTCCTCCTCCTCCTCCTCTCCTTCCTTGTCTCTCAGATTCTCCGCCTCCCTCCTCAGCTCCTCATTCATCTGCTCCTTCTTCTGGTGGTATCGTGCCTGGCAGCAAGACTCCAGGTAGATCTCGTCAATACCCCAATAGTCCAGCTCTTGGCCAAAAGATAGGGCGCACATCTCCTCCATCATATGCAGTTTGCCAGTTCTGTAGAAGTTGAGAATGGAGGAGAAGGCCACGGGATGGCGGTCGAAGAAATACTCGTTCTCAGACAGGGTGTAGTCATCGCAGATCTCCAGCAGCGACTCATGGGTGTTGCAGTCTCTCAGCTGTCCCAGACGGGTTCTGGGAAGGCGGTCCAGCGTTCGCCATAAAACCTCATGTGTTAGACCTCCAACATTGAGTCGGACCCTCCGAGATCGTGCCTTCACGCGGATGATGTCGATGGGCTCCGGGGGCAGCACTGGAACCGCCGGGGGTCGATTGAGGACTTTTGGTGTACTGTAGAGCGCTTTGTCTACCATATTTATGCAGTGTGAACTCCACTAATGTATGCGATATTGACTCGTCGGGATGATTTTGTGGTGGCCGGTGGGCAGAGAGTGGCTTGGCCCACCAAGCTCACCCAGCTCTTTTCAGATAGTAGAACTGGTGCTGAGATCCATGACTAGAAGGGTATAAAGAAATAAGGAATATTATTAAAAATATGAATTTACATATGGTATTTGTACTTTTTAAGTCATACCGTAATTTTTGTAGTAGTCGTTTTTCAAAGTATTCATTTTGACAACAGTAAATATCGGGACAGATGAAGTTAGCTAAATTTTTTATAACGATTCAAACTCCGTCGGTTAGAATTAATTTAGTTTGGTGAGGATCTGGATAAAACAGCTGAAATGATTTTGTCCTTTTGAGTCACTAAGGCATGAAGAGAAGCGTCTAATTAGCTATGAGACAGACGGACAAACAATCCCAAACATGACCTCTGGCCTTGGCAAAGGTCTGTGTTTTACTGAGTCATCCCAGTTAGAGGTCAGTAGATCAAATCATGTTTAAACTGTAAAAAACTATTTTTGGGCCTCAAAACAGTCAGTTAGACATTTATAAAAAATAAGGAGTTAGCACAACAAAGCCAGCGTGCTGTTTTCTTGAAGGTTAAGGGACAACCACTCTGTAAACTTCACTCACTTTCATGTGATAATGTAAACACGCCGAGATGGGAGAACCACCATCATTTTCTGGAATTAAAAGTCTTTCAATGACTGCTCTATAAAATGTTAATCGTAGCTTTTTCCGGGAAATCAATTTTATGGTTGGACCACTAGAGCTTATTCTACCATTAAATGTCCTTTGACAGTGGGACTTTTATCTGATTGGATAACGCCGAACCACAAATCCTAGCGGGGGCATTTGGCTTTGTCTGCCCAAGTTAATTATAGCCTGTCTATCTTCTCTCAGGACACTCATAGGACACACGACGATGTCAGCATCCAAAACTACTACGTCACTAAATGTCAAAATGCTATTTAGTCGCACAATCAGAAATGTATTAAATACTTAATAAATTGTTCTTGCTAACTTTTTAATTGAGTTGAAAAAACATTCAGATGTTTAATACTCATATCAATATGGAGGATTTTTTTTTCCATTACCAATTATGGGGCTTTTATTATTATCAAAGTTAAAAAAGAAGGCAATAATTTGGGATAATATTTTCATCGCGGAAAGTTAAAACCGATAAGACTTTCGTTTTTGCAGTGTAAAATACGTATTTAGTTTTAAATGATAGACACCATAATTAATAATTTTTAATGAAATTAACAATGCGTGCCTCTGTGCGACAACACAACATAAAATAACTAGGTATGTACAATTACACCTGGATTTTATATACTTCATAACAAAGGTCATGCAAGCAAAAAGTAATGATAAAGATTAATTTATTGTGTTCTGTACACCGCTTTCCATCACATCAACACTTTTTCCAAGTCGAAGGCAAATTGTTTAGAACGCAGAGTCAAAGTCTAAAAAGAGAGCATTCATTTCTAATTCGTCATCAGGAGATTAGGCAGACTGTGGTTTATCCCGAGATTATGCACTTGAGTACCGCAAATTTAAAAAGCACAAAGCGCACAGACTAATGCAACACAGAATGATTCAAAAACGTTTTCTTTTTTTCTCCCTTTTCATATCTCATATTAGAAATAAATGTTCCAGAGGGAAGAAATAAAAAAGCAGGTTGTCAAGAATCTAAGAAACTCAAGAGGAGCCTACCTGTATGGATTTTGCTGAATAACTCTTGAAGTCGAACTCTGCTTCTTCCAGGAGGTCCCACCATAGCAGCCACCTAGTTATCTTTGATTTTCAACACCATACTGAACATACTGATAAATGAAACCCACAAGGCATACTGTCAAAGATCCACATTTTGGCCAGATAGTTAAGGCCAGCTTGAACGTTCAGGTTATGTTGCATCAAGTGAGGCGTCTGTGTAGCTGAGATACATGAAGACACCTGCAAATAACTACAGACAGTCCCTGGTAAGAAGGACTAAACGGATCACGGATGGATAGAGAGACACAGGGAGAAAGAGAAAGGGGAGAAAGAGAGAGAGAGAGACAGAAAGCAAGAGAGAGAGCGAGAGAGAGAGAGCGAGAGAGAAAAAGAGTTTCGTTCAGCACCAAGGACAGCTCTTCTTTGGAAAGCGGTTACTTGTTAGACTTCAACTCGCAGTCTGCCTTGTCTACATTTGATTTTCCCAAAATATTAAATATTACAGATAATAAATATTAATAAAGATATATAAATAAATATTCCAGCCTGTCCAGCCTGTTTTGTAAATTACAGCCACTGGTCTAAGATGAGTGTAGAACACGAGTGTTTGGTTTCGCAGCGGAAAGAAAAATTCTAACGCAGCAATATCGTGGAACTAGAATTACAAAGGTCAGCGTAACAAGTTCAGCAGTCTGCAGACACATAACATACTTTAGATGAGCCCCACAAAGAAAACATTTGCCAGACATGGAGCATTGTGATTGTAGTCAGTTTTGTTTCGTAATTATTCAGGCAAGGGGTGAATGCATTTCATTTTCAAACAATGAACATGAATTTAGGCAGGCATTCAATGGAGACAATTTCTTTTTATTTATTTTTGTCTCTTTTCCACTATATATGTATATGTGTGTATATATATACTATATATTAGGGGTGTAAATCGCGGGTTTTGTCACGATACGATATAATATCGATATAAAGAACTACGATACGATATTTGCCGATATCTTAAAGCCTGCTGCGATTCATTCACGATATATCGCAATATAGTGCTCTACGATAGATTTTTATTTTTTTTAATAAAAAATATAGAACAATATCCTGATTTATAACAATTCATACGCAAAATCAACAAGGTACTGCAAACTCTTTATTTAGGAAATTACAAGAGTATTGTAGTATACAAATTGCTTACTTTAACACTGAACTTTGATGGCGTGTTTTTTCTTTAAATGTGCGGCAAGATTTGTGCTCCCTGAATATTTGATCACCGCATGGCAGGATTTACAAACTGCACGTGTCTTGTCCGTTGAGTCATCTTTTCTTTGGAATCCAAAGTGCTTCCAAAGAATGACTTGAAGCCTAAAGGGGAGCCAATTTCCTCATCTTTTTGGACACGAGCCATAGCACCAGCCCAGGAGCCGCGTACTAGTTGTCGACTCCCCTTTCATGTGCAGCAACGGCGCGCACTGCTCCCTGCTCCCGGAAAGAGGAAGCAAGCAACAATGAACTGGATTTCAAAATAAAGTCGCGTCTAATGTCCGAGGTCAAACACGGTATAAATCGATGTTTACCTTTAGCATCGATGCCAATAAATCGTAGAGCATTATATCGATTAATCGACGTGTATCGATGTATATATATATATATATATATATATATATATACACACACACACACACACACACACACACACACACACACACACACACACACACACACACACACACACGCACACACGCACACACACACACACACACACACACACACACACACACACACACACACACACACACACACACTACCGTTCAAAAGTTTGGGGTCACAAAATTGTTTGGGTGAACCCAAACTTTTGAACGGTAGTGTATATATTTATTTAGATAATTATTTATAGATTATATATATAATCTTCTGTGTAAAAAATCTTATAATATATATGTATACTTATATTCACTGTGTATGTATGTATTATATTATTCATATTATACAAACATAAGATAATATAATAATATTTAAACTACAGTTCAAAAGTTTGGGGTCACCCAAAACATTTTGTGACCCCAAACTTTTGAACGGTAGTGTATATATGTATATATATAATTATTATTATTATTTTTCCCAAATGATCATGATTACAAGTTCAGAATGAAACTTAAATTTATTGGTTTACAAAGTACGCTAAACGTCTGAACGTCTGAAATACAGGAAAATGTATAGAATGACTCATGGTATTTGTGCATCATAGTGCAGCTTTAACATTAAGACTTAACATCAACAGGTATACATGCATCATTAAATAAAAGATAGAAAAATACATCGTACCAGCGCTGGAATTTAAAAAAAAAAAAAAAAAAAAAAAAGGTAATTAAGAACAAGGTTAAACAAGCAATAAACAGAGGGCATAATGCTTTATATATCTACCCACATTATATAATTCAATTTGACACTTTTGTAATATTTACAAGCTGAGTTACATTTTTGGAATGCCGTGAGCTGTCAGACACACACAAGGAGTGGACACAAAATATTAGTAGGGTCAGGGGTCATAACATTGTGGTCCCACACACTGAAGCATCAATACTAACCCTAAAATTCAAGGCCAGTTTCAGTTCAGAACTAGTTAAACATAACGCATAAGTCAACCAAATTCACAGATGTTAAACTTTAGATCACAAGATCTGCCAGAGGGGACTATCAATGGAATTAAACACAACTAATGTATATACATAAAAAAAACAAAAAAAAGCCCACACTATTATTACAACTCTTTGTTGCTTTTTGTTGTTGCCAATGTTTTGTTTCAAGCTCAAGTTTCTTGGTATTGTGCTGAGGTAACTTGTGGTTTATTATTTGTGTTCCAGTCGTAACAGCTGCTCTTTACCATTGATGGTTAGTGACCTCAGCTGGCCGTCCTCTTCCACCTCAACCCGCTCTTGACCATTCTCAATGATCCTGGAAAAGGAGAAATACGCAGTTTCTTTCTCTTCTCTCAAGAGTGAGACAATCCTGTTTCATATGAGAAATAAGATAAACAAAACTTTGTGTTTACCTTTTAGTCGTGATCTTCCTGCCATTGATGATTTTTGTCGAAGTAGACACAGAACGGAAGTTACCCATGCCTCCTCCCCCACCTCCCCCAAAGGAGCTGCTGGAGAAAGCGGTGAAGCCCCCGCCCCCGAGACTACCCATGGTCGTCATCTGACCCATGTGACCCATATGACCCATGTGACCCATGGGGCTCATGGAGCCAAACGTACCAAAGCCTGCAAGGGGAGAATGAAAATCACAAAACCTAAGTAAGTAGCATGGAGTGAATTCGATTGCCCATTGTTGTTGGTTTCTTACCTGGGTCAAAAGGCGAGAAGCCGGCACCAAAGGGTGGAAAACCTACAAAGCCCCCCAAAAATGAGCCCCCTGTCCGGTTTCGACTTGTGCGACTTTGATGGCGCCGTCCGCTGCCAAAAAAAGGATCATCACCAAATGGATCTGCACCTTGAAGAACAAGAGGAGAGAGTGAGCAAAAAGCTTCTAAATTAAGGAAACGCAAAACAAAATGGATTTACCGAAAAGGTCTGCAAATGGGTCCCTGCCTCCAAAGAACTCCCTGAAGACATCTTCTGGGTTACGGAATGTGAAGGGTTCTTGGAAATGATCTTCATTGTGGAAGTGCCCACCTATAACAGATTCATTAAAAACATTTGGACATATTTAGTAGTAATTAGATGAAAACTACACTACCGTTCAAAAGTTTGGGGTCACACAATTGTTTGGGTGACCCCAAACTTTTGAACGGTAGTGTATATATTTATTTAGATAATTATTTATAGATTATATATAATCTTCTGTGTAAAAAAAATCTTATAATATATATGTATACTTATATTCATAGATTATATATAATCTTATACAAATATAAGATATAATTTATAATATTTAATTCATAATATTTTATTATAATATTTACACTACCGTTCAAAAGTTTGGGGTCACCCAAACAATTTTGTGACCCTAAACTTTTGAACGGTAGTGTATGTGGAACACAAAAGTGAAATTTTGTTTAGCTTCAGTCTGGGAAACCAGAAGAATTTTTTGAGGATGGATGATCACATTACCTCTCCCTCGAGCACCCCTCGTCAGTCCTTCTTTGCCATATAGATCATATGTGCTTCTCTTGTTCACTGATAGAAAAAAAAAAAATTACATGGCCCACCATTTACAAAACAATTTTATGGACAACAAGACCACAGTAATTAATGAAGTACACATTGGCAAATTTCCAAGATATTACAAACCATCTGACAGGACTTCATAAGCCTCTGACAGCTCCTTGAATTTCTTCTCAGCGTCTTCTTTGTTTTCTGGGTTTTTATCGGGGTGCCACCTCAGGGCCAGTTTTCTGTACCTGTCAAAGGTCAGTGCAAAACTCAGCGGCATGAAATACACTTTTTAAAGCATCTTCTACTGTCCACTGCATGTTTTTTTTAGGTCTGTCAAGAGCAAAGCAAGTGTACAACATGAAATGAATTAATCATAAATAAACTAAATGGTGCAACATTCAGGATGGAGAAATGAGGCCCATTTTCAAGCAGACCTGAAGGTGAGCCTGTCAATAAGAAGTGTCGGAACTGTTACGTCTTTGCTCTTGTCGCATTATAAGATGAACAAGCACTATTTCTGAGATACAATGGATCATAGTTCCCACAATGAGAAGTTCTTGAGATGAGAAAAATTGGGCCGAGTCGAACAGGCTTAACAAGTGCTAGTGGGTGTGGTTCATCAAGGCGGTACAGCCACATTGTTTACACACCAGGATGGGCGGAGGTTATCGTTACTTGTGTTAATACATTCTACACAAATGATATCTTTTGAAATAGAACAAAAAAGTACAGCATGCTAATTCAAGGTGATGATGAAATGCCATTAGCGGTTTACTTGAATGACGTATACAGTTACAACAACACAAATGTAAGTTGTGTTGACTCTTCTGGGGCTATACGAGAAGACTTGGAAGGACCCAGCCTGCAAAGGCTCCTCAAAAACAAATCCTACGAATTTGGATGCGCACATTGCACTGTCAAGGGTCGAACCGTCATGTGATATTCACAAGCTGAGCCCTTAGACACTGATATCATGTTGTGGACATCAAGTGGTCTTTTTCAAAAAAGGACAGTTTAGAGCTGCATACTGATATTTTTAATATTTGTATAAACTTGTAAAACGTATCAACTGACGATTTCTTTATGTCCTCTGCAGACGCATCTCTCCGTACTCCTAGAATCTGGTAGTAGTCCACCATAGTGTGTGGCTGAAGAGCACTACAATGGGTCTAAGGAACCTAAAAGTGAAAAGCAAATCATACAGGTCAAGAACAACCACAGCATGTGAATTGTATCAACATAAGCATATCCAATAACATTTTTACTGTCATTCATGCCTACTAGGGATTGCATGGTGCGATCGAAAGGTCACCCATTCATCAACAAAGTGCCATGATAAGGCATCACATCAGAGTTCTTCATCTTCCTACTCTTCTTCAATGTCAAGTGGGTACCACCACCCAGTGTTCAAATAGGAAATGAGACTGGTTAAATGGTTGATAATCAAAATATTGAAACACTCTTCTTATTTTACTTCTTGCACTTATCGCAAACATTCTATAAACCCAATATACTTGATTTCACTTGTCAAATGTTGCTGTAGTCATCTGCTATGACATTTAATTGAACTTCCTGTTTCGAACAACCGATGACTCAAAAGTTTGAAAATTGTGTTCCCAACGTTTTTTCATACGACTATGTCGTTTGGTTTGCATTACATGGTGGAATTTGTCATAAATTAATTTCTTTGCATTTGCCTTGATTTACTCTCTTCTCAATGGCCTCGTTTAGATCATTAATATTATGTACTTAAAAACGTTTACACAGAGCTATTTCGTAACTGATTCTATCCTCGATTTACACATACGCGTTTCAGATAACAAAATATTATTTAACCAATTAAAAATAACAAAAATAAAATGTGTACTGTATGCTGGAATTGTGGCTGAAGTTTGCTTTATGTGACCGCATCAACCCTTACAAACACAGCAATAAACGTTAGATCACACCCATCTTAAAATCCCCCTACAAGATTATTAAATCTACCTAGCAAAATGATGGTGGCGTTTAGCTTCTGCTACATGACGTATAGTGAATGGGTCCGTGACTAGCTTAGCCCCGTGCGGTTGAAAACATCACATATGCTCACTGTTCAAATTGATCTTACCTAAAACAGCTTCGGCGATGTATGACGTAAAATGATTCGTAGAAGTGATAACGAATCTCTTGAAAAGGTTTCCCGAAAGCTAAACAGTTTTTTTCGTGCCACAGTTTGCGGTTTCTTGGATTAGTCGCATCGTCCAGCTACTGAGTCTTCTTCACCTGAATCTGCTGCGCGGATGCTATTTTTTTCAACTCACCCAAACACCCCGCCACCAACTGGACGCATTAAGTATGGAAACGACTGCGTTTGGGTTCAAGAAACACAACTTACTTCGTGGTTTCTTGACTCTTCCCATTTTGGTTATAGTTTATTTTCCGATTTTGAAAGCAGGTGTCAAACTCAAGCCCCGGGGGCCAGATACGGCCCACCACATCATTTTATGTGGCCCGAGAAGATAAATTGTATATCGAATTCGTGTCGTTACTAGGATGGCAAATTGTTTTCACTTTTAATATCTTTTTTTTTTTTTTTAATATTTGACCAGTTTTTACTCATCTGATTTGAAAACGAGTTGTTTGTCAGTTTGTTTTGTAGCTTTTACTGTATGAGATGCTCATACATTTATTTGGGTTCACAGTCATAATAGCTATGACTACAAAAAACGAGTTTGACACCCCTGTGCTATATGAATAAAGGTTTGATTGATAATTGAGAAACATGCAATGAAGTAAAGGTTATAACAATACATAATTTGTAGGATTTATTCAGACTGATAATTTACAAATACCACCGATTTTTGCAAACGGAACACACACTATATACACATAAGGGTCACCAGGTCACCCTCAAGGACAACCCAGGGCCTTTCCAAATATATCTCACCAGTAATGAGACATGGTTTATAAGTGATCATTTGAAATGTAAACAGGCAGATTGAAGTGAAGTGTTGCTTTGTAATATTCAGCTGTTTTCAAACAGGAGTTGCTAATGGTATGTACAGTTGCCTGACTTGTGTGAGGACAGTGTGCATGTGGCTGGTTGAAATTTGAGTGAATTTATTTTCAGAAGTGTATCAAACGGCTAGCTAGGGCTGGCTGTCACTATTGAATATTTATAGAATTGATCGATTCATTGTAAAAAAATGTTTTTACATTATTAAAAAAAAAAAAAAGATTACTCGTTAATGGACTATTGCTATTAGTTATTGTTTAATGTCAATTACACTGGAATCAATTTAACTGTTATCGGACTTTTGTAAGTCTGAAATTTTAAGTTAAACAATAGCGCTAAATAATCAATTATCAAAATTGTTGATAAGATGATCAATTCATTCTCACTCTACTGGTAGCCTTCTTCACTAACGAGTAGCCAAAAGGTGATCATTATAATAGCTTTCTCAGCTGAATGGGAAAAGGACCGTTACGGTGGAATCCAAAACAAATGACAAAAAAGCTGATTAAGCACTTTAGTTCCTCTGTATGTCCTCAATGATTCTTAAAGTTTCAATTATGACATAGATATATTTGAATGGGCAGTTCATTTTTACAACGGTAAATTTACAATTTTCTGGAGCACAAATCAGCATGGCGATTAAACAGCAAGTAAACAGAAACAGGAAGGTGCAATAAACAACCCAGTATCCTGAGGTGAAAATCATATTATCCTTTTTGAAGGAAGAAATGGTCAACATGGCTTTATTTAAGCAGCTTTGCAGTTGCCATGGAGGTCATGGTAGTCATGGTAGTCATGGTGATAGTGGGCACAGTGATGTCTTTGAAGATGGGCTGTGTGACACCTGCATAAGATACTTTGTTCTCGCTGAGTGTTCCGATGATCATTTGGCGCATATCCCTGCTCGCATCACCGCGCACCGCTAGCAGCGCCTGGATATGCTCCTCCCTAAGGGGACAGT
Organism: Syngnathus typhle; assembly: GCF_033458585.1. Lineage (NCBI taxonomy): Eukaryota > Metazoa > Chordata > Actinopteri > Syngnathiformes > Syngnathidae > Syngnathus > Syngnathus typhle. The sequence goes on along the minus strand of NC_083750.1, from coordinate 5,132,016 downwards.
AAATCATCCTGCTTTCAGTGTACAATGATTTCTGGTATAATTATGATTTCACTGATACATCATCATCATTTAAAAGGAAGAGAGATTTAAAAAAAAAAAAAAAAATTGGTGGTACATATAATGGATGGATGGATATTACAAAGAAAGTAAATGAGAAATTGCAAACAAACCTCATATTCATTATAAAGTATTTTGCATATTTAATAACGTCAGTCGCTTTTGATATTTGAGATCACACTTAAATACGCCAATTGAGCCCTGGTACCTGATGTCAGGGTATTTGGAAACCAGCGTAGTGACCTCCAGGAAGAGCAGTGTCGGGTCGGTCAGTTTGAAGACTTCAGCAATGGCCACAATAGCGCCACATAGACGATCTGTGTCTTCTCCCTACAACATAATAATCTTCATTAACCATAAACTTCATTCTTATCCGCCTAACAGATGAACCATTATAGGTACAGTTGTCATGCAAGTTTTGCACTTTGGATTATGGTAACATGAGAACTCACAGCAGCCAGTTTTCTGAAGAGGAACCTGAACTGCTCAGCCTCTTTGGTCATTCTCTCAGCTCCTTCCCTCCTCTCATCAGCATTCTTAAAGGTGATCCTCTTTTGCATTACCGCCTTAATGTAGTCCACCACAACCCTGCGAAGGGCTTCACTTGTCATTTCCTGCACACACGGCACACAATTATTTTTAGGTTCGTCGCAATCATAATGATTATGTTCTGCACAAATGTATTTCTTACCTGATTAAAGGGTTTCTTGATCTTGTTAAAGTCATTGAAGTAGTCCTCCACCGTCACACAGATAGTATCCACAGCATGAGATCCTGTCAGCCATTTTCTGGTTAGAAGTTCACTGAGGTGATGCTGGAAATGACAAGTTAAATGTTGATAACTGCAAGATTATATGCACAGTATAATTTGGACACCTGAAACATCCAGCACATAAAACTTGTCACCTTCGTACCTCAAGGTCCAAGAAGACTTCATCTAAGAGGAACTGACATCCCTCCTTGGCCACCTCGTTGAGTGTCCTCGCGATGGCAGCATCACTGTCAGTGGGCTCCGAGGACTGAGAATACTTTCTCTTTAGACTGTTGATGGACTCTCTAAACAACATATTGGATGTGTGTCAAACAGTATTAATATTGCATTGGTAGTTCCATTATTGAAGTAATGAATAACGGAGCCCCAAAGACAATTAAAAACTAATAATACTTAGCAAGTAAGACTAGCACTTACTTGAATGTCTGGCAATTGTTTATGATGGCGATCATGTATTGCACGTAACATTGAGGAAGCTGTCGATCTCGCAGATGTTCTTCTTTATAGGCCACGGCCTCTTCTCTGTACCTACAGGCACCACACAGCATGGAGAAAATGTTTAAGTCGACACTTCTCTTGAACAACCTCTGGTCCAGACAGACAATCGATGGTAACAATCAAAACATTACCGAATGAGGAATGAGTTCATCTGTTTCAGGCAGAGCTTGAGAACCTGCTCTTTAAAGTCTCCATCGATCTGAGCGGCTACTTGCAGGTTCTGTTCAAACATCTGTCAAAAGCATAGAATGATAACACACAGAAAATATATACATCAGACAAATGTTACAGGTAAAAAAATAGCCTCTTAATCTGAGTGTAAAAAAAATGTTTATGCTACCTGAAAGACGATGGCAGGCAGTGTAGTTTGATAGTACCCATCCTGATCAGCCTCAGGCTCTGTTTCTTTCTGCCAGTCCTTCTTGTCTGTTTCAAGAGCTTTCCTCAGCCAGCCGGTAATATTAGACTGAAGACAGAAATAGCAATAAACATTCAATGCAAGATGTATTTGACATAGGTGTAATGTTAAGTAATTTTGTCAAGGTGAATATATTAATACAGAAACATTCAAATGAAAATGTGTTGAATATTCCTTGACTGATAAATTAACGGTTTATTTTCTCCATCAAAGAAATGTTCCTTCCGAGTCTGCATTTTATCGATTGTGGCGCTTACTGTGAAAGTCTGGACATATTTGCTGAGTAAATCATCCACCACATCCTGAGGTAGCAGAGACTCGAGCTGGTTGATGTCACATTCAGCAATAAGCTCTGGATGGCCCATCATCTCTGCACTATGAAGCACACACAAGAACAATGTCTGATTGCTTCTTAGCGCACTGGCAGCAGGACCAACACTGGGCTAGATTTACACAATCCGTGGAGAAGCAAGGGACTTTTATAGACAGTTTTTTTAATATGATTTGAAACTTACCAAAAATATTGCATCAAAACATATCCGAAACAAGAACTGGAAAAAACTTGATTTAAATGTCCAAAAAATAAAAACATTGGCATGCTCTTTAGGAGGTAAACATTCCATAATGCTACATGATAAACATTCGGTACTTGAGGCATTGTGTGTTTAAATATACCGTATTTTCCGCCCTATAAGGCGCACCTAAAAACCTAGAATTTTCTCAAAAACCAACAGTGCGCCTTATAGTCCGGTGCGCCTTATATATGGACCAAATTCCTAAATTTAAACTGGCCCAAAGCATTGTGTCATGAAATCAATCATAAGTGGCCTGCTGAAGACTATGAATCATGACTCAAAAAGACTATGGATCATTATTTTATGATTATAAAGTAATTTGTTCCGTCTGAAGTTGAAATAAAAAAGATAAAATGGAGAATGATTTGATTTGGATTAAAAATCTGACATGATGCATTAATGGTGCGCCTTATAGTCCGGTGCGCCTTATATAAGGATAAAGTTTTAAAACGGGCCATTCATTGAAGGTGCGCCTTATAGTCCGGTGCGCCTTATAGGCCGGTGCGCCTTATAGGCCGGAAAATACGGTACAGTACCTCTTATAGGTATTGAGGACCCAGGTTAACATGGACACGATTTCATTCGCTTCCAAGTCCTCAGATGCCAGTTCTTTGACACGAGCGGAAACGGCATTGTGGTAAAGACGGAAAAACCTGAAAGACATATGCACACAATTATGAATATTAGCAAACAATAGACGCTTCCAGTCAAACAAATATCAAAATTCATTTGTATTCCTGTAATGCATGTCCTCCTCATGTCCATGTCCTCTTATTAAACCTTTCAAAGTAGTAAAGCTATGCGACACAGAATTTTTATAATTTGTAGACTCTGGAAAGTGAGAGGTTAGGAGGAAAAATGTTCACCTGTTGAAGGTGTTGTAATGTGGTGGGAAGCATTGAACCATGAGGTTCTTGACAATGATGAGGTCATCTAAAACATATTTCCTTGTTATCTCCAGAAGACGAACAAGCCACATTTTATCAGCTTCTCTCGTCACTGACTGTGTGCCCTCGATGCGGGTGCTGACAGTGCCCTCCAATACCTGCATTAGATACAAAAAAAAAAAAAAAAGACACTTAATTTGGACATAAAACAAGTCAATAGTTTCTTAGCTAAAAAATGTTCACTGGCTTTGTGCATCATCAATATGGTTGAATAGCAAAAAGCTAATATTATCGGACTGCAGAGGAAGCCTGAGTAAAAGTGAAGAAGAAATAATTCCTCTCACCTGAAACATTTTGTCTTTCCATCTTTTGGGTCGTCCAGGCGGGATGAAGCCTGTCTGTTTTTTACGGTCAACCATCCGCCGGTCGATTTTCTCCTCACGTTCAATGATACGAACCACTGACACTAGCATGGTGGGGTCACGACGAACAGTAACCATGGCCCTCTGCAGAACCATCCATGACTGCTTGGCAAGCTCATCTGATAACCGCTGAACCTGGGAGGAAAGAAGGGATTGAAAGGAGCAGCAAAACAAATATTTACAGTTGACAAAGGACAAGCATTAAAAAGTTTTTCCTGTTTTTGCACACAACACAATGCATTCAGGTTGCGTTCACAGCAAAGGAATTCACAGCAACGGTGAAAAGCCAGGATCAAAATCACAAATTTGGATTAACTGCCCAAACATAATACACACGCATTGCAAAAATCTTCACCTGCTTTTGTTTAAACTTACATCTTCAAAATAGATGGAGATGAGATGCATGTCACTGGTGTTCTTGCTGTCCATGCGGTATTGCTCATACATAAGATCATCTCGGGAGCTCTCCAGATCCATCAGTTTCCTGTGAGCCTGAAGCAACTCTGCCTGCTCTATCAGCTGCTGGGTCTCTTCCACAATCTCTGGCACTGTGACAAGACATGTTGCGGTGTTATATTTTGTACGCTTTTCACAAACTGTATTAGGAATGAAATATGAGCCATGTTATGCAATGTTTCGAGATAAGCAGTATGCAATGAGTGAGATTATAGACCTGCTCCTCGAGTCTCTGAATCAGACCTCAACTGAACACTTACCCGAGAAAATGTTTTTAAGGTTTTCCACAGCGGAGGCCAACTGACTATGTTGAACGACAGCATCTTTGACATCTTTCAGGTTCTCTATAGTGTTGATGCTCTGCCTCCAGTCTTTGCTCACATCAGCCAGGGAGCTCTGGATGTCCTTCACGTCGAGCAAGGCACTGTGCAACTGAGTTAGTCCGGTGCGGACACCGTCCAGCTGAGACTGGATGGCTGCCTGAAAAACATTCGCATAATAACCTTGAATTACATTTCAAGAGACAAGAGAAATAACAACAGCCAAAGAACCGCACTTTAGTCGAGTTTGGTGCTCAGAAATTAAACGTTCTTAAACATTATCATCTACGGTCACGTAATTTTGAATATCTTATACCAAAAAAGAAATTTAATTATTTGAAAAGTGCATTTTGTGTTTATCTGCCTTATCTGTGTCTAATATTAAAATTTGGTTTGATGATCTGAAACACCTCAGTCTGACATGTATGCAAAAAAATGAATAAATCAATACTTTTTTGGGGTACTGCGATGTAGGAGAAGCATTGAATCGCATGACATTATGGACATGACAAAACAGTTCTTCATCTGATCACCTTAAGCCTTGCTTCGACAGAGGCTTTCTTTCTGGCCTCTCTTCTTCTATACTGCTCCACTTTGTCCAACTGGTCAGATCTCTGCAGCATTCCAGCCACGCGCTGAACAGCTGTGGCAACCGCCTCACGGCTTGTCTCCTCCATTCTCATGCTCAGAAGTGTAACGCTTTGTCCATGGGCTTTATGCAGTCATACTTTGAAGCAGGGAAAGGTGATACAGTCACCACATCAGTCTTCTCACTCAAACTATACAATTATGTTATAACGAAACAGGGTTCACCAACATGGTGTACATGTAGGCAACTAGTTATGGAGACACAGTGGTTATATGGCCAGCAATTCGCAGTTTACCGTTATAACTACGAGTACAAATTCCATGCCACTAGAATTGAGCATTCTCAACCATTTCATTTTATTTTTCAATCTCCCAAGCTTATATTCTTTATGTTTATTAGTTTTAAATGCGAATGGTGAAAATGATAGCAAGTTGCTGAGTACAATAATTAATTGATCATTTATTGAGTTAATCTGTCATGACGACAATATCCTTACATCTTTCATAATTGATTAGATTTCAGATTATAAATGCTCCGAAAGATATTGTTCACACTAATTAACAATGTGCATTTTTTTTATTGACACGACCATTATTCCGAATGATACGTTGTTGTTTATTTCTTCGACATGCCTTTAACGTTGTTCGCTGTGGTAGAGTTGTCAGCATATTGACGTTTACAATTTTCAAAGAAGATGCTAAGCTAACTATCAACGTAAACCGACGATTCATAGGTGGCATAAACGGCCAGGAATGGAAAAAACAAAAACTCTTACGTTGTGGTCTTCATAATCCAATGCTGATAAAACAAACAGGGATCATCTTCGGAAATAATGTTAAAATCACTATGAAGCAAAGTAGTGGTTTATGTTATTTGATACTTTTTACTTCCTAGTTTGGCCCCGCCTACATTTGATACTTCCGGCTTTCCAATCTTCTTCTTTCAGCATTAACCAGCATAGGACAACAGTAGTCTTTCTCGTTACTGCCATCTATCGACTTCTCTCAACTGCAACGCAACAGTTACTCGCATTGAACTCACTCCAGGTACAAGTATGGTCATCTTCAATCATGTTCAGTCTATTATTCTCTTTAGTTGAATACTTTCCCCCACCAGTTCTGTTCTTGGTCATAATATACCCTGAAAAAAAATCTTTACTCAAGCTTTGCACATAATTTTAATATAGTCCTTGGGTTGTGCAACAGTGGTGGCAAAGTACAGATTATTTTGTTTAGAATAGCCCCTGTTAAAATAATTTTAATATATCTACTCTTAACTAAAAAAAAAAAAAAAGGACTGACTGAAATAAGGTTAGATACCTGAAAGATACCTGAAAGAAATATCTTAAATACATTAAAGTACCAGTATTCAATGTAATAACATAACTAATGGGATTAATTGCTTTTTTGGAAACTGATATTTTATAATTATCTTTCATTGTTTCATAAGTAGGCTAATTCCCTGGGTATTCTGTATGTTTGCCTCTATACAATTTATACCTACAGGAGATAAAGGGATCTGACTGGCCAGGCTCCAGCACCCGAACCCAACCATCTATCTATTGAATAGATTCTATTCTCTACAACTTGTTCAGGTTCACGGTGAGCTGGAGCCTATGCCATCTGATTTGGAGCGAAAGACAGAAAGCCCTTTAAATTCACATTCACACCATCACACCAGATTGAGGCTCTAGCGACTAACTATTAATTACTTTATTTAATTATTAATTCAGGTGAGCTATTGTGGATTAGAAAGCACATGAACATGTTGTTGTTATCTATAATTTGTTAATATTTTTTTGTGTTAGGAAATCAGTTGATTCTTCTAAGCTTGTCTCTTTTCCTTGCACACATGAAGGGAGAGAGTACCGTTTTTTTCCGTGTATAGTGCGCAATATTTTACTAATTTATTGTCCTAAAATCTGGGGTGCGTATTATACATGGGTACAAAGAAAAAAAAAAGTTTTTTTTTTTTTTTTTTTTTAAATAAAGTCATGGTACAACAAAACCAACAACAGGACTGACCGACAAAAACGTGGAACAAAAAGACAGGGTGACATTACCAAAGACAGGAACAGAATGACAGTAACACATGCAATGATCCAACGGTGAGCGAGGGGCAGACAGGACTTAAATACAAAACACGTTACATCGATTGAGGTGACACAGGAAGAGCGGGGTGACACGAACAGAAACTATGGCAACCTAGACACATAGCAAAACTGGGGACGAGACATGACAAATCTCCCCCGAAATAAAACTCACCTTTCTTCTTGTTTGTTGTCAATCGCGCATCGCATTCAGCCATCCTGCCCAACACACTTAGTAAAATTCATAATTGACGACACATCGTTTGATGCGATGGTGCAATCCTCGATGGTGTGTTATTGTCAAATATTGTTTGTTTTTTAATCTCCATCGCGGACCGGACGTCATACGGAGGCCGCCATTACAGATGCGCAGAACGGTTGCGCAAGACACGTCAGCTATATAAAGAGCGAGAGTTCAGTTCTCCACCTATTAGTTTCAATTCACAGTTTAATTAGCAGTTTCAATCAGCAAATAACAAAATGCGTATTACAGGTAATATTTTATTTCACAACACTTTGCCTTGTTCCTTTCGTCTCTGCTGTTCATTTCAAACACGCTCCATACGACCGCAATGCTCTTGTATCAGACGCTCGCTCGATCACCTGCGAGTTTGCCGTCTGTCACAATGTACCCTACACAAATCCGAAACATTTGTTGCGGCTCCGAGTCACGACGAGGGGCAAGTTTTGGTTTCCAAGGTTGTTTTTATTCCTCTTCAACGTCTCTCCCATACAGAGCCGCCTCTTCCCCTGCGCACGGAGCGCGGTGGTGCGTTTAGGGGCAGTCGGAGAAATCAACGCCAACAAAAAAAATGACATCCAGCCTAGTTAAGACCATACCAAAGACTTTAAAAATGGGACCCATTGCCTCCCTGCGTGTGTGACGATCTTTGGGACTTAAAAAAAAAAAAAAAAAAAAATTAAAAAAAAAAATTAATAAAAATTGGGTGCGTATTATACATGGGTACAAGCTTTTTTCCAGCATCAGCATGCCATTGTTAGGGGTGCGTACTATACATGGGGGCACACTATACACGGAAAAAAACGGTAATTGTATCATCAGCAACAAGTCTCCCCTCCCCTCTTTTGGGTGTGTTTTGTGTGTTACTGCTGCTTTCTGCTACTTAGACGCCTTTTGGGTGTCACTCGAGGTAACCGTGTCTGAGAAGAATACCTTTGACCACAGGCAAAGTTATTTGAGGAAAAGTCACTGAGTAACTGATGTGACTTACACCTACACTTTTTTAGTACACTTCTACACCGAAACTTGTATTTTCCTTTGTTTTGAAAGCCAACGTTTGCACTGATATGGATTTCTTACAGCTACCAGGTAAGTGTGATTAGATGACACTATGAATATTGATGCGGCGTGGTTTTAATGGTGATTTTAAAATGATACACTACCGTTCAAAGGTTTGGGGTCACAAAATTGTTTGGGCGACCCCAAACCTTCGAACGGTAGTGTATATATTTATTTAGATAATTATGCATAGATTATATATATAATCTTCTGTGTAAATTTTTTTATAATATATATGTATACTTATATTCATAGATTATATCTAATCTTATACAAATATAAGATAGAATTTATAATATTTAATTCATAATATTTTATTATAATAATATTTACACTACCGTTCAAAAGTTTGGGGTCACCCAAACAATTTTATGACCCCAAACATTTGAACGGTAGTGTATATTTTTAACCGTGCTAAATTGTTTATTTAGATAGATAGATAGATAGATAGATAGATAGATAGATAGATAGATAGATAGATAGATAGATAGATAGATAGATAGATAGAAAAGACGTCATAGTAAGCCATTAGAAAAAACGTTATTGTAAGCTGTGTTGTTGTTCACTATAAGACATTTGAATATTAAACAAATGATTCAGTACACCCTCGCCACCAATGTCCTTGCAGTGTCCTTAAGACAGACACCAGGTGGACAGGTAGACGGCTGGCCAACTTTACGATATGAGGATCTATTGAACATATTGAATGTAATGTTTTTTCCAGACAGTGTCACAAGCAAATCAACCAAAATGTATAAACATCCTGAGGACTCACTCAGGGAAAACAAAGACACGGTGACTGATTTCAGTGACATTTACTGCAAAGGTGAGAGTTGAACAAGGCAACAGTACTTCTACAGTTTGCCTATGACATCATTATTTTTTTTACTATTTTCTGTTCACCGCAATTAAGTTTTCAGTGAAAGACCTCACATTAAATATACCACCAAAATTCAGTACAAGTTATTACAAGCATTCATTTTAATGAGTATTGACAACAGAATCATCAGTTCAACCCGAATATAACTGGTGCAAAATTCATGTATGCCCTCTTTTCTTGGTTGTGTAAAATGTGCAATTGCATATTCTGGAAATCTGTAAACGTGTGTGTGTATGCCAATAGATCTTTTGCCGACTTCAGGGGGAGAAGGGATGACAAGGGAATTTCTGCAGGAAATTGTGAACTTATTAATAAATTACATTTGCAAGTCCTATCACCAAAATTCCAAGGTACTTCTCTCATAACCCAAAAGATTAAATAGGTCACCAGTTAAGAGGCAATGAAAGCAAACCAATGCCTATTATGTTTCAGGTTTTGGACTTTCACCACCCTCACCAACTCAAAGAAGGACTGGAAGGCTTTAGTCTAGACCTGCCTGAAAAACCAGACACTCTTGAGCAAATATTAGTGGATTGTCACGACACGCTGAAATATGGTGTCAATACAGGTGTGCTTTTTGTCTGACGTTTGCCCGGACATTCCTGGAAGCATCTTTTTTCTTTCTAACAATTGCGAGCTGTATCTAAATTGAATTTTGATGATGAATATTTTCCTATTTGGACTGTACTATATGTATGACCTATGGCCTTCTCCCTTCCTAGGCCACCCTCGTTTCTTCAATCAACTGTTCGCAGGTCTGGATGTGATTGGTATTGCTGGTGAATGGTTGACAAGCATAGCCAACACAAACATGTAAGATTTTTAGAGGAAAAAATTTCAGATGTTGTATGTGGCTTGCCGTATAAAAGCATTTTTTGTAGGTTTACATATGAGGTGTCTCCAGTCTTCACCCTAATGGAGGAAGTTCTACTGAAGAAGATGTTTAGCATTGTAAGATGGTCTAATGAGGAGGGAGATGGGATCTTCTCACCAGGTAATGTCTGTGTCCTCTAAAAGTCTGCGACTACAAAGTCAATTCTGTATATACTGTGAATAAAATGAAATGTTCCCTGAAGGAGGAACAATCTCCAACCTGTACAGTATACTGGTGGCAAGATTTTACTTCTACCCAGAAGTGAAGACAAGAGGAATGGGAGCTCTGCCTCACTTGGCTCTCTTCACTTCCGAACATGTAATCAAATTGTCTATATCTGTGATATGTCTACTACTGATGGATATTCAAGAGTGTGTCGATAACACAAAAAAAAATAAGGGTGATTTTGTTCCTAAAGTCAGACAGCTGAAGATACATAATTCATTGTGGTTTTGTCTCGACAGAGCCACTATTCAATCAAGAAGTCTGCTGCAGTACTGGGACTGGGCATTGAAAATGTGTTTGTAGTGAAATGTGATGAAAGGTATGTTAAGGATGCATGTTTGTTTTCAAACCTTTTATAATACACAACAGTGTACATGTTTGCTCACCTGTGCTGTCTTTTGTGTATGGTTTGCGCACATTCAGGATTTATTCTGACCTGCAAAGCCAGATCAACAGACATTGTTAAATTGATATTGCCTACATGAATTACAGTCCATTAGGCGGTCATAATGTGATGTGCATGTAGGACAATAAATCAATGAATAGGCTTGCTTTGGCACAATGGTGCGGCCATCAGAACATTCATCCTTTATGTTTCATTATTCTCATATTTTCTCCGTCTAGTCGTAGACAAAGAAAGTGGAACGATGTAGAATACAATATGTACATTATGTAGCACATCGACAACCTTTTCTACTTTGGAACTTTTTCAGAGGGAGAATGATTCCAGAAGAACTTGAGGCTTCTATTCTCGCGGCTGAAGAAAAGGTAACACCGCAAAATGGGAAAATTACGTTGAATGGATGGGTTGTTGCTTTTACGCAATGTGCAACAATGACAAAGGTGGTACGTACTTATATTTCTTCTCTCCAGAACATGGTTCCGTTCTATGTGAATGCAACGGCTGGCACGACCGTGTATGGAGCTTTTGATCCCCTCAATGCCATTGCGGACATCTGTCAGAGACACACTTTATGGATGCATGTGGATGTAAGTCCCGGCCAGAAACCTATATAAAATTATTTTTGTAATCATTAAGTACAAATATGGCTTCGGATGTGTATTCTGTATGCATATAGAATGTAGAACCTACAGTTTTGCATTTTGTGTTCTTTTTCACTCCTACTTTCCAGGCAGCATGGGGCGGATGTTTACTTTTGTCAGACAGACATAAGGCGAAGCTACAGGGCATTGAAAGGTAGTGCATTAGTAAACAAAACATATTGTGTACATTATTTTTCTATTAATATGACTCAGTGACAGAAAGCTCTAGTTAACAAAATGGATGTTTTCCAGAGCGTGGTCAGTAACATGGAACCCTCACAAAATGATGGGTGTTCCTCTGCAGTGCTCAGCCATCCTGATCAAGAAGAAAGTAAGATGACTGTTTTATTAATGAATTATTTAATCAAGAAGATCAAGAAGAAAGTAAGTCGAGTTTTATGCATGTAATTTATTTATTCATCTATTCATTTATTTGAATTACCATGCATGGCAAGTGAGATACATCTTCACAATTGAATCAAACTATTCTCCACGTTTTATCTACCTCATCCTAATGAATTTTATTTGTCCACAGGGCCTCTTACAAAAGTGCAATGAACTTGGGGCTCCATATCTCTTCCAGAAAGACAAATTTTATGATGTGAGCTATGATACTGGAGATAAGAGCATCCAGTGTGGCAGACATGTGGATGTCTTCAAACTTTGGCTCGTGTGGAAGGCAAAGGTATTACTATTACAAAGAGTGAGAGTGCCATTCACAAGTAGTAGTATTACCATTTTTCATCTACACTCATATTTATAGTTCACCATTTTGTCCTTTTTCTAGATGTGTTAAGTATGATTGCCTCTTTTTTCCCAGGGTACAGAGGGCTTTGGAGCTCAGGTCAACAAGTGCTTGGGATATGCAAAGTATTTATATGATCTACTGCAAAGGAGGAAAGATTTCGAATTAGTTTTCAAAATTCAAGTAAGCAAGAATTTGTTTAGATCTTCAATTTCATAATCTAGATACATTCTTCCTCTGCTTTTCACACAGCCTGAGCACAGCAACGTGTGTTTCTGGTACATTCCTCCAAGTCTGAGAAGCATGCCACAAGGTTCTGACAGAGACAAGAGACTCCATCAGGTCTGTAGAGATTAGAACACAAATGCTTTATTCCAACTTTATAGAATTGCACAAGAGTCACAATATAATTCATTGACACCTTGTTGTGAAAGTGCTATTAAAAAAAAAGATTGTACTGTAGCATCTTATATTGCTGTTGATTATGCCCCACTTGACTCCAGGTAGCTCCTCAGATTAAAGGAAGGCTGATGGAAAAGGGCTCTGTTATGATTGGTTACCAGCCTACAAGTACCAAAGTCAATTTCTTCAGATGCATCTTTGCCAACCCTGCTACACAGCACGAGGACATAGAATTACTTGTGGAGGAGATAGCCCAACTGGGGCATGATTTGTAACAGAGTGGCTCAAATTGGTTTTGTTTTAAATATATACAATTCAATTTCTTGGTGGCTTGCAACTATGATCATTAAAATGTTTAATTTCATTCTTTAAACAATCTTCAGGGAATCAATTACAATATACAAGCATTGTGCCATTTGCAGAATGTTTAAGACACTTAATCTTCATTCCACAATTTTTTTCAGCATTCATTTACAGCACAGTGCATAAACTGTAAAAATAAAATGCCAAAATTTCACAAGGTAGTGTTATTTCATTGTTTGTCTGGCAATACATGTACTTTAAGTGATTTAATCAGCAAAACTAGAGCATGCTTTCCTAAACACTGAACAAAATGGATACTGAGCAAATTTTAAATAGTTTTAATAGAATTCAACATAGAAATTAACATTTAAAACCGTCTCAATGAACAATTAAAGTTCAACGTTGTAGATCTTCATCTGCACCTAGAAGAAATTGCAAAAAAACATTGTTTTGGTTGTCTTAATGAAAGGTTTATTATGCTATTTTCAGCAGTTATTTATTTCAATGTATATGATTATATATAACCTTAGGCATAATGATGATCTAATTTCTTATTAAATGATTTTTTTTTTTGTGGCTATTCACAAAACACCTGGTTCACTAAAACCCCGCCTCCGTTGACCCCCCAAAAAAAAAGAACAGCAATGAGTAGTGCCTGAGCATATTGTAGCGATACTGGAATCATTTTAGAACTTATTTGATGCACCAAAATCAGAGCAGCTGCTCGTGAGCTTAAGTTGCAAGGGGAGCTGCTCTGAGAATCGGAGCGTGTCTGCAGGTATGGTGGTGGCTCCTCACTGTATGACATCACACGGATTGGTTCTATATGTAGTATTCAACATCTGTTGGTTAAAGTCTTCCCCTCAAAAGATTGAGGGTATGCCATTTTTAAATAAATGCAGATAAACTATTTGGGCTAAGCTAGCAATGCTGTAGTTCTTAAGGTCGCTATACAACTGCTGATACTTACCAATTACAGATCACCATAAGATACTTACTTGGGGCTTGGCACTAAATTCATTCTTCATGATTGTTGTACTTTGCTGGGGAATAAAATATATTTCACATAAAAGTCAGGAAACTTTGCTTTTTTGGTGTCGGCACTAGAAATAAAAACCAGCTCGTTTGAAACAAAAACATACCAAGTCGTTTGTTTCTCCAGGGACCATATTTCTTCTGTATTCGTGCATTCGTCAAGATCCCTTTCCGCACAGCTAGAGATAATCGCGTGTTAAGTATACAGTTAGACAACTGATAAACGAATATTGCTACGGATTACCTCGATGTTTTACTTTTGATCCCACATTTGACTTTAACTCTTCAAATGGATATTTGGGTTCGTGGAATTTATTGCAATGGCAGCCAATGCAAAAACAATGTCCCATTCTTCCTGGAGAGAATTCAGCTGTTCTGGGATTAGCCAGAAGAACACAAAGTTGATGATTGCTCAGGTCATCATTGCTTTCCACTTCAGGCACCGATTTCACAGCCTCTGTATCATTCAGTGTGCACTTGGCTGTTGATGGGATGTTTTCTAATGAGCTTGAAGGAGTTTCTCTTTGGTCAGCAATGCATGGAACTTTCACCTGTTGCACATCATTACATGCATTCTGATTTGGGCTTTGATTACCCGCAGGTTCAGGAGACCCACTTTCACCAGAAGGTGTGATATCACTCTGTGAACAAGTCAAAGGTTCATTTTTTGTAGGATTCATGCCAGACTGCTCTTTTGGAGATTCAGGGGATTGAGCCGAATTCCTTCTTGGAGTTTGTGGTGGGTTTGTCTTCTGCGCCGGGGTACTGTAAATAAGACAACCACCTGACATTGGCGCAGAATCTGGGGTGGGCGGGTTTATGCTCTGGTTTCCATCACAGTTACCTAAAATAATGTCGTATTGTTTTGACAACCCATCTTCAGGTTCCTCTGCTATCTCTGCAACCATCTGTGACGCCGTCATATTTTGCACAATCCATTCCTTACTAGGGATAAAGGGTCCTAAAGATTCCACAGACCACACCGACTCATTCAATTTCCTTTCGACTCGGGGAGTACTTAAAGGCAATTTATAAGAGACACTCCCAGAAGCATTTTCATCTAAGAGTCTGTCATTTTCTTGGGATTCATTGAACTCATTCGATGACTGTGCACCTTCATTCTGGGAATCAGATGACTTTTTAGAAAGAGGCGCCCCGACTTCTCCACTTTCTCTTCTGTATCCTAGAAGCCTGGGACCGTTCCCAGTCTTCTTGGCAGTATGAGAAACAGGCCCCTCGTATTGCTCACGAGTTTTGAAAGCCAGCTGATCTTCATTGTGAAAAAGTTCCTTCTCTGTTGCTTTCAGTATTCCCTCCTGTGGTGCGCCAGCTCTCCAACACTTTAAAATATCACTGACAGAGACATGCCTTTCTTGAATAGACTCATCCTCTTGTTGTGAAGAGTTACACATCGGGATCATACTATCTTGAGAGCTCACTGACCATATATTACAACGGTCATTCTTGCAGGGAGGGCCATTTTCATAATTGCACATGTCTGCAGGCCCATTCTGTTTTTCTGATGTTTCACTACAGGACTCTACAGCTTTATTTTCTGCAGAACTGGGACTGCTTTTTCCACTGCGCTGGACATCCATGTCCACGCTAGGTAAACGATACTTCTCAACCTCGACAGAATCTTGTTTTTGGGAGCTAGATCTGCAAGATGGAGAACACGAAGCAGTTCCTGTTCCGGAATCTCCATGAACGCTTCCCTCTTTGTCACTGACAGAGCCTTCAGAAGGTTCCGTTTGGACTTCAGAGTTGGTTGTTTGACGAACACTGAAAGGAAACGGACCGCGAAATCTTCTCGTCTGGTTTGGGTTCTGATACGGTGGGCATTGCGCATGGACCATGGGGTGTAGAAAATGTCTGTAGTCAACATGTGGGTGGGGCATGACGTAAGCTGGCGCCTCCATATAGGGGGAAGGTGGGAATGGGGGCATAATCATCCCATAGCCTGAGAAATGGTAGAAAAAATAAGGTCCAAAAGTTAAATTAAAAAAAAAAAAAAGAAAATCTGTTAATATCATAAAAGCAATAGAAAACTATAGAAGGAATCAATTGTTCTGTCCGAAATATGCAAATATTTAAATTATGTAACTATTAAACAGCAAATGACAACCACAGCATGTTTAATTTTCCATCGTTCCCAATCTTTATGTACCATGCAGGCTGTTACAGTCTCTGCCCATGGCTTGCTGGGTGACATTGGTTCAGCTTTCAAAAATACTTCCTGGCAAGAATATTTTCTGTACTTAACAATACCGCTTTGAGAAGGACATTGCACAGCTCAAAAGTGAGTTGCAATTATTGCTATCCATGGCAAGTTTCTCAAAACACAATCTGTTCTTGACAAACCAGCTAAAGGCCTCCAGCTACTGAACAGCCACCAATGATTAAAAACACAAAAACACAAAGAAAAGTCTAGCCATTGATCGTTAAAAAAACAACAACTTGCCAGGCAGCAAAATAGCAATGCTGCTTCAAGTCAAGTAGCAAGCCAGTGGGAAGGGAATGCTTAAAAAAAACAAAATTTACATGTATGCCTTAAAACTGCTGAGTTTAAAAAATTGGACCGACCCAGGAGAGTGGGTCAATATTTTTGTTTGGTCAAATTGATCCAATTTCCTGTGTCGGTCAAATTTGTCCACCTAAATTGGGTTATTTTCGACACCGCAGTTTTAAGAGTGTAGTGTTTACAGGACATATATCTCTGAAAAGCAATGAGGCCTCGTATTACATACCCATGCCTGAGAATCCAGCAATCGGGTTGTAGGGGAATGGCATGGGCCACTGGTAGTGGAGAAATTGAGGTTGAGGTGGAGGCGGAGCAGGGACATAGAAGACAGGTCTGGGATGGTGTGTTGATCCTGGGTCTTGGCTCGGGCATCCTGGTCCTGTGTCCGGCTGTCTGGTGTTTGGTACACCACTGGTGGCACGAAAGTGCCGTGCCCGCTCTTGTTGTGGGCGAGCTGTTGGGGGTCTGTTAGCAGCTGCCATGCTGACTATAATAAAAAAAGACAAAACCAAAAAGCAGTTCTTTGGTCAAACGCCTCTGGATCAGTTTAAGAGTTGACAGACTAAACGCTAAGAAGGAACAAATACACACAAATCACTGGACATGAACACTTAACACACTTGAGCAAAAAATAAAATAAAATAATAAGTAGAAAAAAAAAAGAAACTAGAATATTCCACTATTTGAATGCATTAAGAAATAAGTTTTAACTAAACTGCTTTAGTCAAACAGTTGTACTTCAAATAAAGTGGCAAATTTTGCTCGTTTTAGTAAATATGCAGAACAAAAATCTTCCATACTTAAAATATGTTGCTTACATAAAAGCATTTTTTTTTTTAAAATAGCCTTAGAATGACATTTTATGTCATGATTCAGTGCATTTTTTTTTTACAGTGCAAGTTGGAAATTCAATAAACAATTCAGGCAAGGCATGTGAGAAATCAAATTGCATTGGATTGTCTCACCAAAAGTGCAAAACATTGATCAACTCTTTAAAATAAAAAATAAAAACAACAGCTCCCAAGTTACAGACAATACTGCTGTCAATTAATTCTAGGGTTAGCAAAATGAAACATTGGAATTTACATGCAATAGATGAAGTAGATTAGCAGAATTTGCAAGACCATTTATTTATTTTTATTACTTACTTGCTCAGTCAAACTACCAAGCTTGTCTTTGTCATCTGCAGCAAATGGAATGCATCAAACTTGGTGACCATATAATTGCACCAAAATAATTTCTAAAAAAACATTCGGGATTATTTACCATTATCATTAGGACAAAAAACAACAGACTAGTTACCTTGTCAGGAATGTCAGTAGTATTCTGAATAACCAAAACCAACCCACCTAGAAACTTAGAGGAAGCATCACACGCATGCTTCTGCACACCTGAATTTAAGTAACTACTCATCAACCAAGTGTGTGAACTTTCAACTCATTTGGCTTCAAACCCCATCAACGGTGACGTCACACATATTATTTTCTGAGCTGCAAGCGTTTGACCTTTTATACACTAGGGGGAGTCAAACTCTAGCGATAACATCGCTGTATGTTGTTTATCAACGTATTCAAACCCCCCAACCTCAATTAAACTAGGTACACAAAATGTCATTTTCAAAAATAGAACTAACTTTTCAGATATTGTCTTATTGTGTCTGAGAATGAAGAATCATCTGGAACACACATTTTAGGATGGACGAAATTGTTGAAGTTAGAAGACAAAGTTAATTTGTTAAATATCTGTTAAAATATTTGCAATCAAAACATTTTCATTCATGAACAGTTGCTTGTAACTCTGGTTACAGTTATTATTCGAGTTTTAAGCAAAACAAAAAATATTAGCCCTTAGACTAATTTGTCTTTTTTTGTTTGTTTCAATTTTAGCAAAAGGCACAGATGAAAACCATCTTCAATATCATCCTTTTGTCTACTTTATGACAGGAACATACAGTTGCTATGGTTACTGATGTCACTCAGCCAGGGAAAATTGTATTGAGGAATATGGGGGGATGGTTATTGTGGAGAGCAAGGGAAGGGAATCCTTTCATTATGTAAAATTTCTAGTCAATACTGGTTTTGTTTTGCGGCCTTCTACCATAGCACCACAGAGTCTGTCTGCATCATCTTCAACCGTGTCCTAATTGTGCCCTAATTTTTGTACCAAATTATTTCTATTCATCAATGCCCCTTTCATGCACGCACACACACGCACACACACGCACGCACGCACACACACAGTGCTGAATTGGAAAGGACATGGTTGGCCATATTCCTCCACTGCAGAATGAATGAATGAATGAAGTCTTCTCCTCGGCTCGTCAGCCCTTTCAATTCAATTAAATTCAGTCAAGATCGTTGTTATGATTATTATGTTGCAGGTTAATGAAACGGTACAGAGTGAGTGACATCACTGAAAAGTACTAGATTACAATACAATTGTCTCTTTATTAAAAACTAAGGGGAATTTATTATGATAAAATATGGTGACAACAAACTCCACTATTAATATTGAAAGACTCTTAAACTCGATGTAAAAAACATGTAAAACTTGTACATGATAATGCATGCAATCAGTCAGCATATGTCTTGTTTGAGTTATCACAATGTTCCTTGTCTGATAACAGTTGTGTGAATTGGTTATGATAAACCATACACTCCTCTACAAGTCTATTGCTCTTGCTCGATAAGAGAGAGTAGACCCCACCCCTTATGAATTTACATTTTAAATAATAAGAGGGTACTTTTAAATAACTAAAATTACTATGTCACAGAGTGGAAACACAACATGATTTAATTCATGGTATGAATATTAGGTTTGCATTTCTTTAACATGTATTTACAATTTTCTACATAATACTATCGTCACTTAGCTGAACAATTTGTAACAAACGTAAAGTAGCTTTGATTGATGATACAAACTGCATACTTTTTTAAATTAATTTGCCTCAATTAAAAATATGGAACGTTCTGGTAGTTCAACGCCCTCAGTTAGTATTATCTTGCCTCTTATTTTGCACCCTCCAATACTATCTAGTTCAAATCACATTCTAATGTCACTGCTATGTCTTCTGTTGATGTTGACCTGTCAGTTGATGTTACATTTAGTTGTGGCCTTGTTTTTTAGGGCACTACTCATGTTTTACTCACTGCCAACATCCTCAAGCATCAGTCAGGATGTCACTTGAGTCCATTGAGACAGAATGTCCATAATTCGCGCAGTTTTAATCGCAAGTTATCCGCATGGGACGTGAGTGAGCATGGATATCAACAAGATTGATTGACATGTTGACTGACCGATCTTGTCATTATTCACGATGACAATTATTGATTGAGGTTTTTCTGGTACCACAGAGCACGTATATAGCGTATATCTAAAACAATTCAAGATGCACTCTGTGTAAATGAAAGACACATTCATACAACAAACTCGGTTCGAGTGCTGTAAATCAATGTTTCCCATTCTTTATTAAGCCAAGGCACAAGTTTTACATAAGAAAAAAAAAATGCACACCAGCAAACAAAATATTACAAAAATAGCATAACAGGTTAATTACCATCTA